>NW_024104432.1:1772500-2372500 GCF_003945595.2 Pipra filicauda
AACAAAGTCTAAGGCTGTTTTTTTCCCCCTGCTGTTGAATACTTGTTGAGACATAGAGTTATGTTTTTCATAGGACAAATTCATCACATGAATCACCCTTCCCTCCTGGATCACACTGTTATGAATGTGCCAAGCAGGTCTGCTGCATGACCTAAATTACTATTTCCTTATTCTGATTAGTACAATACAACCAGGGCTAAGGGACCAGCATGTGATACCTAGGAGTTGGTATGTGATATCTAGGAAGAGGACATTTGCAGGACCTATGTCTCTGTGAGAGTGCAGCCCTAGTGCTCTGCTCAGAGGCATACCTCTAGTTTTGTGACTCTCATAAATCTGTAGCTTATTAAAAGAGCTTGAGATGACTCACAAATTCTCCTTTTCTTGAAGAGAAACTGAGGGGACTGTGAAAGCTAACCCATCACCTCCAGTTGCCAAAATTCAGGCAGAAGTTTGAAGAGGAAGAAGTCTAAGGCAATGAACACTTACTGTATTTTGAAACAGGAAGTTCCTTGCTGGCTTGGAGATAAGGGAAAGAAAAAAAAGGCAGATAGTTTCCTTGGCAACTTCGAAGTAAATTTTAGAGCAATTTCTCCCCACTCTGGTGCATTTCAGTATAACACTCAGCACCTGCTGGCTGGAAAACTGTATTTGTGGCCACTTGAATTGACTAGGCGTGATCAGAATTAAAAATAAAGATAACTCGACTTCTTCAGTAAAAAATCTCATGCATGGAGGTACCCCAGACATAACCTCAAAGCTACAGGTTTCTGATGTTCTCAAATGAAGCACTTGTCCTACTAACAGGATGAAAAACTCCTCTGCCATGTCCTTGGTCATATCTGCAGTGGATAAAGTTTCTGGTCAGAATTTTGGTTTTGATCATTTACTTCCTAAAGGTCAAAAGGAATTTAAAGACAGCAGAAGATTCAACCCCTTCTATTTATATATCACAGTTAAAACATTAAAGTAAGCGTATCTAACAGCATTATAAGAAACATGTGAAGTCAAGGGAGATGATCAAACCTTTAACTGCACTTTTACAGGTAAAATGAGAGAATCATTTGGACTTCAAGGAGCTTTAATAAACCTGTGTCTTTTTTTTTTTTTTAATTTTTTGTAGGAAAAATTTGGAAACACAGTCACTATATGAGTTTTGTGTCGACATGTCTGCACGCATATTAGCAAATCCACCTTCTCAGACATGAATTAGTACAAGAGAATAAACTTATGCTTTTCATGGTTCTTGATAAGGTCAATAAATGCTGTATACATAAAAGGCATAAGATAGGCTTGCCAGTATAAATGAGATCAACAAAGAAATCTTCCTATGGAAATTCCCTTAGCAATGTTGCATTTGGTACTGATAAAATGAGTTCTGAAGCTAGGAAATCCTTAGGAAAGGCACTTGTAAAAAAACAACAATTTTCCTTCTTGAAAGTATACAGCTAAACATAATCAGACATCTATTTTAATTAAACACTTTAATTAACAAGAATTAGGTATGTATAATATAATTTATGCAACAAATACAATAATATTCAAAGAAGATTTATTCCTTCCATTTTTACTTGATTAAAAATTGTAAACCTGTGTAGTGTCAAGCACTCCTGTTTACATTCACGAGGGAAATGGTCTGTACGAACTAGAATGGGAAATAAAGCCCATAGATTAAGATCAGCTCTGTGCATAAAATAACCTTGGAATGAGCTCTCAGTGCTGAAAAAAAATATAAATTCTGTCAAATATTAATTCAGATTTTTTTGATGCTTTTTCCTCAGGATTTCACTCTGTTAATCATAACTTGACAGAATTGGGGAAAACAAACATGCAGTGCTGCCAAGGCTGGGCTACTGAGCTAAGCTAAACATGTATTGGGAGGTGCTAAAAATAGGATTTTTTTTTCCTTTTGAAGTACAACAAACATTGCTGGAAATCCTGGGTACGATATGCCAACAGCTGGGTATCTAAGTGACATATCAAATGTGCACACATGTGGCTCTGAAATTTTAATTAATCCACTCCAGAGAATACTTGGTCTCTTGCAAGATTCACAGAACAAAAGGCAAAACTGTGGTGCAGATTTGAATTTCATTTTTCAGTCTAATGTGACATCCAGAGCTCCCTCTGTTTTTATTACCTGCATTTTTTGATTATTCTACACAGTGAGGAAGATAAATAAAAATCACTCTCACAGTCTTGCTTACCTTGATGCTATTGAAGAAGTGGGATAAAAAATTCGCTCTGGAACAAACTCTTCAGAGGGAACCTACCTATACCCGATACTCCTGCTTTGCTACTTTGGAGAAAACTTAATTTTGTTATTATCTTTTGTATAGAAAAATATTACATCATAACACATATATAAGCCAATAAATGCTTTTTTAAGGACATTAGAAAGTTACTATTAAACACAGAGAGGTCAGCAGTTGAGGTAAAGAAGGAATTTAATATGAAGTTTATCAGGTAGGTAAAAGTTCTGCCTTGAAAGAGAAGATGAAGAAAAGCTGGATGAGAAAAAGGTTCAACTTGATAACCATCACTTATTGCTTTATTAATAATCAAATGATTGGACAGGAGACATATAAATCTCTCACTATGTATTGTACTCTTTATTCAATGATTTATACCCTAGTGTTCTCTAGCATAACAGCCTCCTTATCCTTGGCTCAATTCCTTTTCTTCAGTCCTGCCATTTTGTTTCTCTAATGCGCAATTTCAATCAAAACACATCTGACACTCACTTGGACTGGTTTACAGCAGTATAATTTACAGCAGTTCTGAATGTTGACCTTATGGTTGACAATATAACAACCATTATTTTTGTTGCCAGCACAGGCTGAAAAGGAATGTCCAGAGAAGAGTGTGAGCCTCTGCAAGGAAAAGATAATTCCCTGGGCTAGGTCTGCAGCAGGTTGGTCTTGTCTGTGGAGAGTCACACACCCCACGGCAATAGTTAGATCACATTGCTCTAAAAAATTGCATCGTGCTGTGAAAGCCCCCAGGGATTATTTGGGGGTGTAATTTATTTAAGGATGTTCTCACTGACATCAGAGCAACAACAGTAACACTAGCAGTAGGCTGACATGGAATTGCTGTCAAATACAAGTCAAATACCTACTTGTGAAACATGTTTAATCACTGCTGACAACACATTCATACTTGGGTATCCCATCAAGCTAACTGTGGTGAAATGATAATATGCTGGTGTCAGTGGGAAATGTATACATGTCCTCAAAGGCTGTATGTGTCTGACAGAGTGTCTAAAGGCTATGTATGTCCTACAGTGCTGGTGCACCCAGTCATACAAATAGGGTGGCATGTATGAGTGCACCACTGGTACCCTTCTGCCTGATAGGGCATATCTAAACCTCACAGTGACATGAATGATAGATGTCATCAAAACACACAGCCATAGAGAGATGGGAAATACTCCAAGTTCCCTCAGATTAGAGTTAGCCTTTAGAGAACCATGCCTGAAGGTGCCCAAGTGACAAAACTAGAGTAAGTCTTCAGAAGCAATCTTTTCCCCTTGGTTTGAAACTTTTCTTCTTCTCTCTTCTAAGAGGAGTACTCCTTCAAACTTTTTAAGATTCTGGAAGTTGTCAAAAGGCAAGCCGAGGTTGGAAAGTAGTACCTAGAAGTAAACTAACTACCATTCTGAGACAATCAGACCACTTCAAAACATTTCTGGTGAGACAGTTAAATGTGGATTTTTATTTAAAATCATCAGATACATATGCCAGCTGCAATTCCAAGCTAAGAGAAATGTAGACAATGGTGAGATACAGTAATTTCTCTTTTGCTCTTCTTTTCCAGGGAAATATTGCTCATCATCAATAATCTGTGCAGCTTTCTATTCAAAGTAATATTCTTCAATAAAACATTTTGTAAGCCAATGCAAACTTGAGACATAAAGGAGACTTGTGACTAAACTCAAAAACTATAATAAGTCAGATGGCAGAAAGCTTAATGTTAATAAACTACCTAAGCATAAAGTAAACACCAGAAAAATACTGGAACTGTCTGCAGTGAGGAAGAATTAATAAAATCGTCATTCCTTGCAGGGAGGTATTTACTAGATCAAATAAAGTATTGCATATTTCAGGTCGTTGGTATGCTGCTCCTGATCCAGGGACCATCAGAAGTTCTTAAAAGGAATGTCCCTTCTACTCTTATGGTTACCAAAATGCCATAACTACTCCCACCTCTGGGGATGTATCTGCAGTGCTTTTGAATGCTTGGGTCAGAAGAGGTGGTGGTTCGGTGGTGAGGAAGAAAGGGATCCAGCAACAGGCAGGGAAAAGATATAAATAAGAATTTCCCCTATTGTGCATTATTGAGCATTTGGTTGTTGCAGTGAGTTGAATCTGGCTGGATGCCAGCTACCTACTACACCACTCTTTCTTTCCTCACCTGGATGGTAAGGGAGAAAATGAGATGGAAAAACATCTTATGGGTCAAGATAAAGGCAGTTTAATAAAGCAAAAAGCAAAGGCTACATGTAGAAGAAGAGGAAAACAAAAGGTTTATTCTCTACTTCCCATCAGCAGGTGATGTCCAGCCACTTCCCAGGAAGCGGGCCTTCAGTACACATAGAGGTTGTTCCAGAAGACAAATATTGTAATAACGAATGCCTCCCTGCTCCTCCCCCTTTCTCTTTGCTTTTATTGCTGAGCAGACAACTTATGGTGTGGAATATCCCTTCAGTCAGTTTGGGTCAGCTTTCCGAGCTATATCCCCTCTTAAGATCTTGGCCACCCCAAGTCTGCTGGTGAGAGGGGTTGTTGGAGAGACAGTCTTGATGCTGTGCCAGCACTGCTCAGCAGCAGCCAGAATACTGGTGTTTTACACATTCCTTTCCAGCTACCAACGCAAAGCACAGCACTGTGGGGCCTAACAGCAAAAATTAACTCTACATCAGCCAGACCAAATACAACTGTATATAGATAGGTCCAGCAAGATTGATCAGTCTCTAGTTTTTCTGAATTAGCATTTATGATCTTTCCAGTTTTTATTCACACTCAGGTTGCAAATATTTTTCATGTAAAATTGCCGTTTCAGATGACCACTTGTTCCCTATGGTTTTATTTACACGTAAGTATTTAATAGATTTGGTTGATTTGACACGATCCTTGCTGTGTACTCCATTTTCATACAAAGGCTCCTGATAGTGCTTCTGTTGCTGCCAAGCCATCAGCTGTGGGAGAAATTAAATCTAACACATTTAATCCATTGCAGTCATCTGATGTAGGCAATGCTATTTCTTTCACATCCACAGTCACAAGCCTGAAATACTCTCTGATTCTTCTGCTAGCTGGGGCTACTGCCAAAGTTATGGAAGTAATGAAAAAATATGATAAGGTTTTCAATAAACTACATCTTATGTATGGGGAATATAAAGCATGGCAGCGGGCATGGAATTACAGAAAATAAGTCTTATTGAACAAACTGCTCACCTATTTTTTGATGCATTTTTGGATTTATTCAGTAAAAACCGAGCAAAATTAGTAAACTTATTGAAGTTTGAGTTGACATAGTTTTTAAAAATGCTTAGTATCATGAACCAGGTGTTAAATGTTCAAAATGTTAATGAGAAGGTACCAAAAGATGGAAGTTTATGGAAAATGAAAGTTTTTTAATCAAATGGAGGGTTTTTTAACTAGTGAAGGTATGCAAGGCTAAAGATAAATTCTCGTGATACTCAGCATTTTTACTAGTCATTAGGAAGTAAATACGCATGATGCATAAAATATCAGATGGCAAAAAGTGACAAGAGAGTGGACTATGGCAAGCAAAGGATCTGAAAGGGCTAACAAATCATAATGAAAAAGGCTAGTACAATAGTATGGTAAAGGTGGAGGGAGGTCTTTCTATCAGAACTCATGAGAGAATTTCCTGTTGGTATGAAATCTGCTGGAAGGAAAACACTGGTGGCATAAGCATTCCGGGAGGTTTTGGGCATGAATTGGCAGCAACTATAAGCTGTTTCCAAACATATAGATAAGAAGTTTATTGGGAATAGTCAGCAAGGATGTGCAAAAGGAAAACCATGACTAATCAACATAATAGCACCTGTAATGAGATGACTGGCTTATTGATGAGGGGAGAGTAATATCTTGAGTTACCTTGACTCAAGGCTTTTGACACTTGTGTAACATTTTCATAGGCAAACTAATGAAGCACACGCTAGATTAGTGAACAGTGAGGTGGACTGACAAACTGTCTGAACTGCCAGGTTCAAAGGGTTGTGATCCCTTTTCTGGTCAGTGGGAACTTCACTGGACTGCCATGACTTCTCAAATATGGATAATGGCTTGTCCACTTCACCCGCCGGAACCCATGGATGCATCTTATCAGGTCCCATGTATGGACCCATGCCCTTTCAGGTTCTTTAGATGGTCTTGAACCTGATTTTCTCCTACAGCAGACATTGTTTCACAAAACAGAGATGTTGTAGAGATATTCCATAATTTCCAATTACCTTACCCCAGTGTTCCCTAGAGGCCAAACCTGCACAGTTTATGTTATCAGAGTAGTAAAATGATGTTTACATAGTCTGTCCTCCTACCTGCAATTTCCATGCAAAGTCTTGGATGATGCCAGAGATTAAAGAAATTGGGAAACTACCCCCCCAGCTAAGGGCTCTAACAGATTCACAGTCTTTGTGGTCAGGTAGAAGGGATAGAAATTCTCCTTTTCAGATAAATTATAGCTGTGCCTTTTTGATATGATTTCAGGTCACTCAGTTGAAGTCTACCATCTCATTTCTGGTTTACTTTTAAAACAGAGGTTAAAAGCAGTTTAACGCTGGTTTGATTTTTTTCCCTCTTCTAAGCCAATGGATAGCTGGCTGTTGTGACGCGGTAAATATAGTTCGGGGAACTTCAGTGACATATGATAATATGTCAGGTGGTTAAAAGACACAGTCATTGCTTGCCCTTCCATTTTTCCAGTCATGACCTGTTTACGAAGGAGGGAAGAACACGGAGTAAGAGCTGTTCTGTTGATTGTGTATTGCACTGGAACATGGGAGAGCAGGAAACGCTCAGGAAATAAGAGGAGAGTTGTTAATTTTTTTTAATTAATTTTGAATTACACTAAGGTTTGTAACAATTCTGTTACAACACTTATGAGAAAACATATGTACCTGAATTGCTGTTCATAAACACAAGTGGCAATATTAATACTTCTATGTTGTCCATGTAAAACTGATTCCACATGAATTCTAACAGAACCATAGCAACTTCTTAATCATAAGGAACACTTTAAATTGCCATTAAATCAGTGGTATAAAGCTATAGATGTGCACAGTTCATCCAAATACTGAAACTGTCAACCTTGATTCAGTGTACTATGCAAGGCTGATGTAATCTCAGCCAAGAAGACATAGCTGTGTGCATCTGAGGTCTGAGTTCAAGCCCCTGTGGTCCAGAGGAAATGGCCCTACTCTCCTGGTGTGAGATACATCTCTGAATTACCAACCTTATCAGAGATTAGGCTAGTAGATTGTGTGAGTATGGGGGTGAACTGAGTAGAACTCACCAACCTAATAGATCAGGGCAGGACATTTGCAATCAGTAGATCATCTGCATGGTGACTCTTTTCACTTCTTGTGCACAGCAAAAAAATGGGCTGTCACTTTCTAATACTCAGTCTTAGAGACTTATCTCTCTACCCTTATACAGCGTTCATGCAGGATTAATCTGATACAAAAGGGTCAAAGGCTTTTATCTGCTTTGGTAGATTCCCTGGCAGTGCAAATTATGGATTATTTTGCTCAATTATTCTTCTAAAGTCAGTAATTTAAATTTTAACCTTTTTCTCATTTTGATACTTAAAGAAACTATTACATGCCAGTCCACAAGAAAAAGGATATCCTCAGATGGAGCAGCCTCTCTCCAAGATTTTGGGAGGCTAAAAGCTACCTGCAGCTCTCTCTATGGGAAAAGGAACAAAAAGATCTGTAGATTTGGCTGAACTGCTAAACTCATAAGAGTTGTTTTTAAAGGGCCTTAAGTAATTTTTGTCTTATTAAGAATTCTTTTGAAAGTTCTTAAATAACTTTTTTCAGTTATTAAACCAGCTCCAGAAATAGCATAAGGTTCATGTTAGTTTCACTAACCCATTTTTTAATTTTCCTGAGAAGGATCATAATTTGGATACACTATTTCAGAGGTTCTGGATTATTTTAAAATAAGCTTTATATCAAGTATTGCACAGTAGAGATCAGAGATGTCAAAAAAAAGCTTTCTCTGCTTGAGATATGCTTTGTCTCTTGATGAATAAATTTTACTATATCTTGCACATTTTGGAAAATAATTTCTTCACTGCTAAGATGTAAAAGGACATAGAAAAACTCCAGTGCTCTGGAGTACCTGAATCACAGTCTTCCTGTTGAAAAAAAAAGGTTTTGTCCCTGACAACTTAAGAGTCACCAAAAGGGTGGAGATGTCTTCATATGTTTCTTAAGAACACATAGCTTTCAGTTTAAGAAATGTGTTTTTCTGTATCCCACTGGACAGGGACAGATGGAATTTTTTATAGAAACTCAGCCCTTCTCTAGGTCATCAAACAGAAATCAGAAGAGATGCTTTTATGAAGTTTTAAGCATGGCTTTTTTAAGGACTGTAATAGTCCATTGGACAGCTGGGACCTGACAAAGTTTGAGGTCTCTGACTTCCTCCAACAATACATGAAATCAATGGCCAGACTGGTAAAACATACCAATCCTTCCCTGATTCTATCCTCATTACATACAATGAGTTGTATTTTACTACTGATACCCTCCACAGGGTGAGTGCAGGGCAAGTTTCTACTTCTTTTACATTCTGGGAGCTGTATCTAGTGCTTGAATGCTAAATAAATTGATATCAATATAACATCAAAGAGTGTATAGGATGCCTCCACAGAGAATGCAAAACGTCTGTGGATTTCTCTTTCAGAATTTAGGTAAGACTACAAAATCAGATCCCACACATAGGCCTTTTTTCATAACTAAATAAAGGTTGTTCAGCCTTGTTAATAGCCAATCTTAAATTATATTAAAGACAAAGATGGAAAACTTAGATCTTTTTGGGATGGAGACAAGTCGAATGACTTCTCGAAGAGAAGCTAGTACAAGAAACTACTCTGCCAGTTCATTCTGCTAGAGGTCTGGAGTAGACCATCATAAATCATTCAAGCTCATGCTTCATTTGAACACAGAAAAGAGAAACATCAAAAGCTGTGAATGAGACTCTTAAGGAAATCAAATAGTCGTGGGGTAGTAGTGCGCAGTCACCAGCTGAACTCTGTCTATGGACAGAGACAGAAATAAAAATAGAAGGGTAATCACCAAGATTGGTCACTGACAACATGATAGCAGACAAAATTCAGCCTTGGAAAAGGACACATCTTTTGACTATGCAAACTCAAAAGTTCATGCACATTACAAGGGTCAGGATGAACTGATTAGCTGTAGGTATAAATATGTATCTATTCTATACCTATACATGCATACATACACTCCTATATTTTAACTTCCTATCCATCACAGTACTCCGTAGTTTTCATGATGCTGTTACCCTATTCAAAGATCATTTTAATTCTGAATATCATCTTTTTACTTGTTCTCATTCCTACAAAGTTCTTCATCCTTCTAGTAGGAAGAAGTCTTAAACTCATTTACAATTAATTCTACCCTGAATGTAAAGTCATGAGGGAAATATGACAGTCACCTAAAGCTGAATATACATATTTGTCTACATTTTCTACAGGTTTATTAAATAAGTATCATAGAAATAATTTGTAACTTTTTTGGTGGTTTTCTACTTCTATTAGCAGTAAATAAAAACTTCTTTTTTTTCCTTGAAAGGATTGTAATATCCATTTACATGAAATCAAAGTGTGCTGCATATTTTCTTCCTTGATATAACTTTTATGAACACACTGGAGCTACATGAGAAATTTTGTCATCTATCTTCTTCAAAACACATATAAACACTTCTATCCTATCCTATCCTATCCTATCCTATCCTATCCTATCCTATCCTATCCTATCCTATCCTATCCTATCCTATTCCATGCTGTCATGTTATTCTATTCTATGATATACTATGCCATACTATCCTATTCTATGCTATGCTTTTCTATAATCTCAGCACAAAAAGAAGACTCTATTCTATTCACACATGTGGAAACAACCATATTTTGTACCATGCAGAGAAATTGCAATGAGATTGTGTCAGATATTTGAGACAAGATCATTTCTAGAAGATGTTGAAGGACGGTTTTTCCCTGACCTAAATAACAGACTTAGGAGGAAAACTGTTAAGTGAATGATATAAAAGAAGTACTTCAGAAATTTCCTTTGGAAGACAGATGCTGTAGCCCTAATATGAGACAATTTCGGTAATCCTTTCACTTTTCCTGTTTTCTGAGGTCACTCACCATCTGCTCAAACTACTTGCTTGTGTGGCTTTAAAAGTCAGCTTGTTTCTCAGTTCAGGAGGAAAAAGTATCTTTTGAAGTTACCAGAGCAACCAACTCTGAATTGCAGAACAATATCTAGGCAAGAGAAATAGTCTTTATTTATATTCCTTCTATTTTCTCTCGTTAGTTATGTGAAATTTTCAATAAATTTTGACTAGCTTTAAAAAAAAAAAAGACAGGTGATACCTTTGGCACAAACAAAATCAGGGTCCAGAATATCAAAACTTACACTTTTTGGAAGGGATAAGACTGTAATTTGCATTAATTAAATACATATGTATGGTTGCCTTGTCAGCTAGTCTTGATCACCTCTCTTCTGGCTGCCACTGTCTATATATTGATCTTTTCACCCCCATACCTTTTCCCAGCTCATCACTTTTGCTGTGCAGTCCCTCCACCAATGCACCCCTACCATTTCCCCTGGCCCCAGGTGTTTCCTGGTCCCTTTACCATCGCAGGGTTCTTATTCCGGTCCCAGTTCCTTGTCCATCCTTTCACTTAGTCAGCCTCTCAGTTTCCAACATGGTAAACCTTCTCCATAATCCTTTTCCTTCCCTTCTTCCTGCAGCAGAAAAACTCATTTTCACTCTCTTCCCATCTCACTCATTCAGCTAACTTGCCTTTGCCTCACAACATTTGTATCTGAGCTGACAACTAAAATCCATATTCCAAATGATTTTTTACTTTCATTTTGTTCTAATCTCTCTTTCTATTTATGATCCCAGCACCCCTTGTCTGCTACTTTTCTTTCCCTTTCCATTATTTCTAGTTTGCTTGTGACAATCTACTTTCTTTCCTCATCCCAGCATTTTTTTTATTCCTTCTGGCCTTAAAGAGGACACATTCTTCCCTTAAGTAACATTCAGAGAGTTTTAGTGAGAACTGGCGGCTGAAGATGTGAAGTCAATTAGAAGCTGGCGGAAAGATAAAGGAAACAAACCAACAAGCATTTTTATACAACTTTGAATGATATTTTTGTTGAAAGAGAAAATGTGTCCTAATATAAAACAAAGCTTATTACATGAGAATATGTAAAAGTCTGGCACCTACTAATCATGTCTAAGTCTGGCCAGGATGAATGGACTTCTTTGCCCAAAGCAACAATTTGCTTTTTTCTCTTCTAGAACTCCTTCCTTCAGATAATTTGGAACTAGTTAAACTCAATTATGTCCATAGTAAAAGGGTTATTTCTTTAAGATGATACCTTCTGGTTGCACTTCAGATCTTACAGGGATTGTACACTCACCCACTCATCCATCATTAAACAAAAAGCACAATGCTTTCAAACAAGTTAGTTTTAGCAAAAAAATAACCTCTGTAAATTAACTTAAACTACATTAATTGAAGTATAGCAATTGCAAAGTACTGGGGTGTTTGCTGTACCACTTTTTTTATTCACCTTAGTAACATCTCAGCAGCTCAAAGTGCACTAACAGCAAGAATAAAAAAAAGAAGTTAGATGTTTTCTAGAACTGCTTGGGGGTTATTTTATTGTAGTAGTTTTGATATTGAGAACAAGAAGTGGATAATAATTATTAGCACACCATGAAAAACTATGCATAGAACAACCTAGTCTAGTTGATCTTTAAGTTTCCTTTCTACCCAAATCTTTCTATGATCCTGTGATTCCATGATCCTAGGTACAAATCAGTAGCAGTTGCAAAGCTAACTGCCTGAAACAATGTAATTGAACGATATAATAGCAATAATACTGAATGATACCAGAGTAATTTGCTGATGCAGAAAAACACAAATTTAAAGGTAAGATATAAATAACATTGGAAGAATATCTATAGAGAAGTAAAAAAACCAAATATAACAGGTAGTTGAAAACTTAATATGCATAAAAAAGAGCAGATAAAATAGAGTGTGAGAAGTATTAAAGGATTAAATCTCATGCTGAGATTTTCCAGAGGAGGTGAACAAAGGCAGCAGGGAGAGAGAGTTCTGTGCTTGGGTAGATCTAAGAAAGTCCCTCTTTCACAGTAATAAAGGGAAGCTATAACTGGGTGGTGCTATGCTAGTGAACCTGCAGTCTCTGCACAAAGAATTCCAGCTGGCTAGAAACAGACTGAATGAAACAACTATTATCTTATTATGCCTGATACATCGACAATGTTAACTTTTTCCTTCCATCTGCTGTTAAGGATTTGCTATCTTTCTTCCCAAATATTTGCCATTAAGTTAATTTCTGAGGCCATTTTTAACTCACCTGATAAGGAGAGTATCCAAATCTGCATCTAATCCATTCACTTATATACCCATACCCATCAATTTATATATGTATCATGACATGTACACTTTCTGCAGTAATTCTTTAGGCAGAATTACCCTTTTGAAATCTGTGAGGGCCATAAAAAGTAGATTAATTTTAATGGTGGGGTCAGAGTACACCTTACATTTTAGATGCTGCTGATTGAATAATTCATTAAAAACCCCAAATCAATTCAAATTTGTTGGGATTGTTTTGTTTGGGGTGTGTTTTGGGGTTTTTTCTTTGGTTTGGTTTTTGCGGGGTTTTGTTGTTGCTTTTCGTTTTGTTTGTTGGTTTTGTGGTGTTTTGGCGGGTTTTCTGTGATGGCATATTGCTGACAAAGTTCAACCTATAGAAATATTTTTTTTTAAAAAAAATGTTTCAGTGAGACTACTTACTGCCTGCTGATTGTGATTTGCTCTATCAATTGCATGGAATTTCTGCTTATGATTGGTCACTGGCATTTTTAAAAGATGGGACTAGTTTATGAAAAATAGTGAATTACTTCCATCCCTCTCTCAGTGTAAATAACTGCTCATGATAAACTTCATGAAATGTTTAGTAGTCATGTAAGCAATTATAAATAAATTGGTGATCATCTAACCACTCAGAAAAAAAAAGACTATTACACAATTAAACTATGCATAGAACTCAGTATGTTAAGAGGTCATCAGAGCAATGATTTTTGCAGTCTGATTGGCTCTCATCAATTTTTTCCAGAAAATTGAAATCTGTATTTCCAAAATTATGTTTTCCATCGTCACCTTTCTTTCATATATGGTCAGATGGTGAGTGTCCTTTAAATTTCATTGTTGTGTTTTGACAAGAAAATGCACAGAAGGCATATTTTGTAAGTGCTTTTTGAAAGCAACTGATATAAAACAACGTTCTATAGTTTGGCCGAGTGTTAAAAATGCTTTCTTAAAATACTCCCTCAGCCAAATCTAAGGTTTTATTTTAAGGTGACACAGAAATATTTAAGCAAACAAGTAGGCTGCTGTTCTAAGAAATGCATTTTCTGGCTGGCAGAGTATTACTCATTATCCCTGATTTATTCATTGCACTTATTTTTTACTCCAATCTATTGAATTATCTAGCAGGATATAAATCTGTTTTAAAGACATATGTGTGTTATAGCAAGCTTTATTAGTCTTCTACAATACAAAATTCCTATTTGTTATTGGTTAAGAAAGCTGTAATCCTGCTAAACTTCGTCATTTTATTGGCTTTAATTGGATGCCTTTCATCTTCAATGCAAAGCTATCATTAACCTAATTAATGAAGCAGTCCAACCTATTGCTTGGAATAGTCTTCTCAAATATGAAGAGATGACTTTCTCATTTCACTTCTGCAAATAAAAATTACTGTAACAGTAAACAGCATTGTTTGTTGTTTTGCAGGTAAAATACCTCTTTTGAAACCTCTGTGAATTTTGATGGGTATTCAGAGGTTTAAAACACTTTTTGTGTGTGTGTCTTTTGAGGAAAGATATCTGATTTTTATCAAAATGCCTTGATTTCTTACCACTTTTCTTTTAATAAGCTACATCAAAAACCAACTTGTAGTGAAAAACTTAAGAAAATATGATTCTCACTCAATCTCTGTTGAAATATCCTTGGGATTTCCAAGGGCCAGAAAAGCAGATTAAAAATTCTTTTATAGATCATATGAGATATTGCTTATTAAAGCACAGATTAATTACTTGTCTGTTGATAAATTACTTCTGACACATGTAATTAAAGCAGAAGATTCAATCATTAACTTCAATTAGTGTGAAAGTACACTTAAAAAGTACAAATTGTGATGCACAAAGGCTAATAGCCTAATGGTACACTGCCTAGTTTTATATATATACTTTAAAATATCTTTTATGGGAAAATGTTTATAAAAAATCATTGTATATATCTGATTTTTCGTATGTCTAGAATCATAAATCACTAAAACAACATGAAAGAAAAAAATGCTTGAAACAGATTTAAAAGAAAGCTGTTTGTCATGTTATGGTACATATGTGTAGCATACATCTCTGATGTTCCTTAAATGCAAACAAGATTGTATCTGACATTACTAGTTATTGCACAGTCATGAAGAGAAAGGAAGTCTCTGAGTTAGAGGACGGTTTGTGACACTAATAACTGCATTGCTGACTAAAAGCTGGAGTCTAAGCACTGAGGGCAGGAGAATCTATCTAGCAAGGTAGTGGGAAAGCTGTTAAAACATCTCCTGTGGGCTGAGAGACAGAAGGAGCTAGAAACAGATTTAATTGTCAGTGCTCAGCATTCTCACTGAGAACTGGAACATCAGTGTAGGGAACAACTGGCAGCAAGACCAGGTCACACAGGAACCTCAAGTGTGAGTGTCTGGTGACAGGAGGTCAGACTGGAGGGTCCACAGTGACTTGATTGAGTCCTTGCTGCTCCCCACCAATCCCAGTGGGTGAATTACATGCTACTGCAGGAGAAAAAGAAGCAATTGCACAATTTATAATCTCTGTTGTCTATACAATGAGTACATTTTATGATAGATGCCTAACTTTTAAAAGACAACATTAGGTGAAATGGATCTCACCTATAAAGGTGAAGTACTTGCCAAAGATCATAGGAAAAACAGGAAAGCAAAAGCAGCACATTAATCTAAAATAGTCTGTGATATAGAGGGTGATTGGGAAGAGTACAGCTCTGGCTTCATTTATGGAAATGAAGTTGCATCCACTTACATTAGAAATTATTATAGTTCCCACTCTCTAGATAAAATCAGCCTCTAGGTCTCATTTACCTAATGTGCCCAAAGTTGAGATTCATCTAGCCTTTCCCAATATTTGAAATAGCATTTGAGGCTTCAATTCTTTCCGTCCTTCTTCATTCACAATTGTTAAATTCTAATTAGACTTTTAACGCAAGCAGCAGGCCAGTGACTGTGTTAAGCCCGAAGGATTTTTCCTTTCTGTTTTTGTTTGTTTGTTTGTTTTAAGGGGGGAGTAATTAGATCTCAAAAAAGCTTAAAATTTCTGAGTAAAGGTATCAGAAGAAGTGTACATTCTTTAAATCTACTTTTCAGCCTGTTATTGGTAACAAGATCATCCGACATTTTATTAAGACTTTTTATCTGTACCTGTTGCTGTCAAACAGTTTGGAAGAGATGCATACTATTTTCTTGAGAGAAATTAAAAATATTCTCAATATTCTAAAGGTATTCTTACTAACACTGTTTCTTAGGGTAAATAACAAGTACCTGGCAGGATGTGTAAGAAAACCATGTTGCACGAATGAACTTTTGTCTTGAGACTCCCCAAAAAAGTGATTAACCCAAAATACATTTCCTTGATATACTCTTCCGCATTTTGGTAGAACGCTGTGGAATAAAATACATGGATCAGGGAACCAGCAAGGAGAAGAAATTACGTAAAAAAAACTACCTTCATGTTTAATTGTTCTTCATCATCTATTTGTGAAGAACAGTGGAATGATGGTGTCAAGTCAGAGAAAAGATCCTTTTAGCCTTGCTTTGTATACTGAATAGTGGAGGATGATGGAATCACAGAATGATTCAGGCAGGAAGGGGACCTCAGAAGGCCTCTGGCCCACCCTTCTGCTCACAGCAGGTTTAGCTGTAAGGCCAGTCCAGGCCCCTCCAGCTTCTTCCAGTTGAGACTTGAAAACCTCCAAGACTCCAAAACATGACAGTCTGCCTGACTGTCCTTTTGTGGAAAAAAGTTTCTCCTTATCTTGAGGATGAACTTCTCCTGCTTCAGTTAATGCTCATTGTCCCTTGTCCTGCATAGACGTGTCCCTGAATGACTGTGATGAGCCCAGCTACATATCCTTGATGACCTCCACAGAGACACTGGTGCCTGATGTTAAGTTCCCTGCAAATCCATAGCTCCAAGATATGCAAGTCCAGCTCCCCCAGCCTCTCCTCAGAGAGTTACTGCTCCAGTCACCATCTTCATGTCCCAGCAGGAAAATAAAAGAAGACATGAAGAAGAAACCCACTACTTTTTCTCTAGCTTTTGATGCATGTGTATTTTTCTTTTGATCAGCTTGCCTATCCAGCTTCTTACTCATCTGGTTACCCACCTGGCCTGACTGTGGTGTCCAAACATGAATACTAGAACATTGTGGGAGACACTACCGAAAATCTTGCCAAAGTTGATGCAAATGGTATCCCCACTCTTTCCTTGTTCATGAACCCAGCTATGTTACTGTAGAAGACAATCATGTTGGTCCCACACGATTTATCTTGGCAAACCCATGTTGACTGTTCCCAGTCACCTTCCTCTCCTCTCTCTTGTCAGAAATATGCTCCAAGGGAACAGAATAGGCAGGTTTGGTTGCTTTTTTTCCCAACAGACTTATTTATTTTAAAGTACTTGCTTGGAAAAGTAAATAAAACTCTCATTTTTTTAGACAGAGACACCATGAGATGAAAGACTTGTATAGAATGAAAAAGCAGTTCCTTCCTCTGCCCAGTGACCTTTGTCTGGATTTATCAACATGCTCAGAAATCATAATAATTTTTACTTCCTTTTGTTTTTCTTTTTCAGAGTAGAAGGACTTCATTATAATTACTTCACCTATAGATACAGTTTGCACAGGGTGAGACCAGGGAGTTGGACATGCAGACTGAATGTCTTGCTAAGCATGATAAAAGCAGTTACTGAGCAGCTTCCATGAGATCCCCAAATCGTATTGTTAGATAATGACTCTTCTTATCCTAGCTTAGATGCATCTTTGTTGTAGGATACCTTCTTTCCAAGGATTTTGCAAATACTAAGAGTAACTTGCTGAATTCGACTCATTCAAGATGAGAGCCATAATTTGATCATAACCACTTAATCACAATTATAAGTATAATCTGCCCCAAGGTTGACATACAGAATTTCACTTGAGACCACATCAGCTTTAGCCACATACCCTGACTGTGCTTCAGTTTCATTCTGCTCATTCTGTACTTCTGAGCATAAACCAGAGCCAATATCTGTGTGTACCTTACACTAACTTCTTGAATAACCATTAATTTATACACAGCTGTCAACTTCATTTTTCCAGCTGTAGGAAGGTGTGACATACTGAAGTCTGAGTAATTTTTAATATCTTAAAGGGCAGAGAAGTACTTTAATGTGCTTGGTTTTTTTATACTTAGCTTTAATTTTACCTAGGCCCAGTGCTTTGAAATTTTCATGGGAGTTAACAGCATTGCCTCTTCACTGCTAAACCTGGTCACTTCCATAAATATTTCTGGGAATGGTCAGGCTCCTGTAGCTGTTCAATATTCATGGTTGAAACTGTATTTGTGATTAAAAATGCTTAATTTCAAGACAGATCTCCAATACGCTGTCTCTGAAGGCAGGAAACACCTAATATTTGTGCTTAAAGAAAAATATTATGTATTGCTGTCAAAATAAAAATATTTATTTAGGCATTTAATGATACAATCTGTTCAGCAGGGGTGTATGTATGTACACCTGTAATACAGCTGTATTTCATATGTATAAAGGACAGTTCAAGTATTGTTTCATTTGTTTTAAAAAGAATCTTTATATAGAAAGAGGGTATGTGCATATGAATAAGGTTTTTTTTAAATATTTAAATAGAAAATACCTCTGCTGTTTTATTAGAAAAATAATAGCTAGTCTTGAAACATCTTATCTAAAATATTTGGACAGGTTGCACTTGCAAACACAAGGTTTTAGTTTCTAATATTAGAGTGCAGCCGTCAATAATAGGACATGAAAATATGGTTTATATAATATGAAAATACAAAAGATATACTAATATACTTCAGGGAGACTGCATGAATGTAAACTTAATATATCTCTTTGAGAAAAATTAATGAACCTGGTGGCTGATGTGCCAAATAAGTGGCCTCTTAAAGAGATCAGTGCCTGTAACTCAGTACATTCCAAACTACTTGTACTTGTTACATTTTCTCGTGAATTTAAAATATCATTAACCTACAGACAACTGCAAAAAAGCTTGTGACAGGGCTGTTATGTTTAAATAGAACTTGCTAAAAATTACAGTATGACAATGCCATTGGTGCAGAAACTTTAAACTCTTAACTGCAGAGTAGTGGAAGAAGATTACATTATAATTCACTTTGGGTAGTAAGTTGAATGAAGTTTCTATTCTGCTTTGAGTGAAGGGAATAATAAAATTGCAGTTGACTTCCTTGGGGACAGGATGGGGTCCTGCCAGGCTCCAGATGATAAATCAAAATAATATATCAGCAGCAGATGGTTGCAACAGATGATTGAATAAGCACTATGTTTAATTTTTATGAAATAACTTTTTTTAAATATACAGTTTGTCAAGAAATTAAATCTGACTCAGATAAATTCTAAAATGTGTTATATTTTCATCATATTATGTAGGGGCAATCTTACTTGCCCAATAAATCTCTACAGCAATAATATTATAAAACAGCAATGTAATATATATATACTCATTCAAAATCAGAAAAAAATAATGTTGCATGTAAGAAGAATGCAATAGAAATAAGGAAAGAAAGAACAAAGAGACAGTAGGAAGAATTTTAAAAACATTAACCACTCTCCCTCTAGACCTCTTTACTCACAATACAGAGGCATTTAGGTACCTATTCCTGTGAAACTGAGGGAGTCTGGATTCTAAAAATGGTGAAGCGCCTACATATCTCTGTGGACATGTCTCCTGCACACAGCTGAATAGGGTGTTATATATAAAACACAACACTGAAACAGAATGGATGTTTTGACTCATCCTGTCAACAGGCATTATAGATGGTAACAATTGCATGCATCCCTATGGCTACTACAAAAACAGCTGGGATTTCCCAGACAGAAGTGTGAAGCACTCTAAGTACGCAGGGAGGGAGCTTGATCTGTCCTGGAGGCATATAACTGCTCATTCAGTGGACAAATAATCTATGCATCTGCCAGCCATCCAACAGCTCCAGCCAGGTGTTTCCCAGCTGTTCTGGATGGGCTGTAGGTGCTCACGCAAGCTGGGGAAGGTGTCAAGAGTCTTCCCTTCCTTCTGAACAAGTCTAATAGTGTTTTATTACTACACCCCTGTAGTTGTTTGTCATAATCATGGAATCATAGACTCATAGAATGGTTTGGGTTGAAAGGGACCTTGAAGATCATCTAGTTCTAAGCTCCCTGCCATGGACAGGGACACCTTCCACTAGACTAGGAGCTCAGGGCTCCATCCAACCTGGCCTTGAACACTTCCAGGGATGGAGCATCCACAGCTTGACTGGGCAACTTGTTCCAGAGCCTCACCACCCTCACAGTAAAGAATTTCTTCCTAATGACTACTTCCATAATGCCTACTTGAGCTTGCACAAAAGCTGTGTTTATATTATGTGATTAAAATAACAAGACATTGCTTGTCCTCTGCCTCAGAGGACAGATTATACTCGCACAGCTAACACTGTACACCCAGCTGGGGAGGCCTCATTGAGTGCATCTCAGTGACTTTCAAAACAAATATGCACTGTGGGCATCCTACTCCTGGTCACCTTTGGATTTCTGAAATATCAATATTCCCTGATCTATTCTGGGGGGAAATCAGTTTGCTCAAGCCAAACTCATGCAATTCAGAGTGTTAAATATTTATCAGCACACATGATCATAAAACGTGCTTGAGGCCAAGGCCAGGCTCTCTTCAGTTTACTTATAAAGACATAGCAAAGTTGCCATAAATCTGTTCAAATGTGTTAGGAAAGGAAGGAACTTTAGTCATGGCCACAAGTTAATCTAGAAAATCTTTTATTTTAAAGTTTAAAATTCATTTAACAACAGGACTCCAAGAATAGATTATAAATTAAAACAGAAAAGAACAGATTTGTAATCTCTTTCCTAGAAAAAGAAAACCAGATACCAAAAGTTTACTATTGGAGCAGATTTATGTACATAAACTTAGTGTCTGAGAATTGTGTATTCAGTGCACTCATGGCTGAAAGAAGACATTAACAAAATTTAATGCAAGAATGAGCTGTGCCTTTTAAGAGGCAGTATAATAAATTATTGGGACAATGCATCAGCCACTGTGGGATGGTTTTTTTACTGGAATACTTGAAAGCAATATGGGACAGGTTTCTGAAAGCAGCACAGGACAGCTTCCTGAAAGCAAGGACTCAACCAAGGACTCCAAGGTGAATACAAGAGTCACTGTGTAAAATTCTGAGTCACATGAAAGATCAGAGTTTGAATGGTGGACATAAGGTCAACCCAACAAGGAGGGGCAGGTCCATCTGGGTGCATACTTCAGGATCAGTTCTTTCTCTTTAGAATGTCCCAGACATTCTAGTGACGACCAGTGATGAAATTGCTGTCCATGGATAGGTACCTTATTCCAGGTTCTTAATGGACAGCAGACACTCTTCAATGATTTATTAAGATTTTGATTTTAAGAAATGATCTTCCAGCTGAGGTATCTGATGTCTGAAATCTCGGAAAATGTACTGGAAATTTTGCAAAATGCACAGGAAACAGCAGCAAGTCTGAGGATTAAAGATGTTATAATTTTCCCTGCCTTCGAGTGCTAAGCAGTTGACATGTCTTAGTTTGGTAGCAGCTGGATTGCAACAGTCGCTGATCTAGGGGTTGCTGTTCAACCAGATGTTTGCATTGTCCTTTGGGACCTTCGCGGAGAAAAATGAAGTATAATCAACAGCTATTATAAATAACAATGGACCCAAAGAGGCTCACAGACTCTGCACAGTATGTTCAGCATTCACACAGAAATCTGTCTTTGCATTTGCTATGAGAAGAGTAGAACAATTCCCAGAGTGGTCCACCTCCTTCACAGATCTTTTAAGAGTTCGGGTTTCCTGAAAGTTGATGGGAATCTTTCCAGTCACTTCACAGAAAGCTGGATAGGGTCCAGAGAGTGCAGAAGAGGGGTTTATCAGTTTTGCATACTTAATGCCATCCTGTGAAATGTATGTGCCATGAAGGGATAAATAATCTGAGTAAATTTCAAGTCTACAGAGCTTACATGGTTACAGAGAAACTATGCAATTACAATGTGCAGCATTCCAGGAAAGAATGGAAATGGGAAGTTAAAAAAGGGAAGTTAAATGAAATATTCCTGTGGCATATATGAAATCCAGTTTAGTTTAAAAGTTCTGTGCACTTGGACGGAAAAGGAAAAGCTTAAACACCATCCTCAGCACTAGTCAGTCACAGTACAAACTCTTTAATGTTGACTGGTACTCCTCTGGGAGTAGTTATGACTTCAATATTCCCTTGATAAATTAATTTCTCCAAGATGTTCCCAGGGCTTGTGTACATTCTGCTTGTGGCTGCACTGATAGCAAAGTCACATTCCTCAACTCTAAAAACCCAATAAATACATTGTGTTGTTTCATGAGATTTGTCTGGTTTGCGTTGGAGAGCCAAGAAAGAGGACATGAAATGACCTTTAGCTTATAGCCTGGTTATGAGAACATCTTTTCATTTGTGTGCTGGAGAAGTACACTGCTCCTTTCAGGAAGCACAACCAACAGGACAAGCATGACCAACTTTGACCACACATGGGAAAGAGATAATGACAGCATACTATGACCAGTGATATTGGGTCTTAAAATGGATATTAGGTGCATGAAACTCACATTAATGGAATACAGATACCTTATTCTAACCAGACAGTCTATAAACACAGCCCCTAGCCTGCTCTAGATGCCTGAGACATCACTGCTGTTTCCTCTAAAATTCTTCTATCCAGTCTTGCTCCTCTGCCTGATTAGAGATTTTGTTGTATTGGGCTCATATAAGATAACATATATGAATGGTAGATGAACATTTCTGTCCTCCACAAAGGGAAATCCCCAACCACTCTCACCTGTTGCTTCTTCCTAGTGCACATGTTTGGTTCAAGTTTGATCAAATCTGAAGCCTCTCATGATGGAGCTTGTTCCCCCTGTCACCTTTCAGGGCATTGAACCTGTCCCTGCCAGTCTGCAGATGGAATAGGAGCCTTCCTCTCTTGCCAAGTCTCATGTCTCCAGCCTCCTCCATCTCTGTCGTTCACCCCTGAATCCATTACAGCCTCTGGCCATCCCTCCTTTGGTGTGGCACAGGTTCAGTCTCTTGCCTCTGAAAGGTCTCTGTGCAGATCCTGTTAGTCCTCCTGGATGTGGCTAAACCTGCTCACCTCCTGTGGCAGCTCCTTCAGCTGGCAAGTCAGTTCCTCAACCAGGGGATGTTTCCATTACTCCCAGTCCCAGAAGCAGCAGGCACCCCCTGTAGCCCGAGTCTTGGGTGGCCAAACCCTCCCTCTGAACCTACCTGATCTTCCAGAGATAATTTCTCCAGTTTGTGATCTGGACCATGCTCTTGGCATGTCTGGTTTTTCAGCAGCCACTTGCTCTCCAAAGCAGTTTTTGAGATACTTCTACATCCAGTTCTGTACAAGGTGCTGGGTCTGTTAATTAGACAACTATGTTCCTGAAGAGGTGAGCCCTCATGAAGTTCAACAAAGGGAAATGCCAAGAATTGCACCTCAGGGGGAATAACCCCAGGCACCAGGGTGGGCTGAAGCACTTATATGTCTGAAGCTACTATTATATTAGTTGAAGTAATATTTTTTATTTAAAAGAAAAAAACAAGCAAACTGAAAAAAATCTGAAGAAATTAAAAGCAGCTGCAAGACTATTCATCACAGTAGATTGGATTGTCTGAAAAGAAACCCCCAAATGTCACATCAACATTCCTGATTATATTAAGCCCCAAAAAGATGTTCTCATGATAGTTACTGTGCCACAGATAATAAAGTGAGTCAGAAACTTGAAATACATCCAGAAATGAATGGAGGGGGTGGAGGCAAGAGAGTGTCCAAACCAAAAATTAAGATAAGGGTTAGTTTTCTCCCATGAGCTCATTAAGTTGGATATTTTGGCTGCAGTTCTATGACAGCAACTCGACAACTGTGAAAGGGACAGTTTCAGTACATTTATGCTCAGTATTGCCTTAGCTTGTTAGATTCCTGGAGAAAGTAAACCAGGTCCCAGTTTTCTAACATATTTCATCCCCTAATTTAACCTCTCTCTCAAAATATTTTCCATTTCTTTCAGTGTCATGATCAATGAACTTTTTTTTTTTGGATGGTCATTTCAGAGAGCTGGAAACACTGCTGCATGTGAAGTTGTTTCCTGGGGAACCCTCTGCAAGGCTTCTCTGAAACTCAGTCTATCAATCACAGTACAATGGCTTTTTTTGTAACCCGCCATGCAAGACTAAGTAGCCAGATGGCTTTTATTCTCTCTCAGCTTTAAATGGACACCTATCAGTTTGTAAAGCAGTGACTCTGAAAGGTCACAATCAAATTTAAATGCCGCACTCTATTATTCTTACCAAAACTGTGTTTCATGCTAATGAGGTCTAGAGTAATGAAAGAAATTTATTCAAAATTTACTTGTATTGCAGGAGCAAAACGGGTGATGACAAATGCTGTTACAAAACACTGGAATTTGGAATTTGGCATTTGGTACCTCTTAATGACCTATCACATGTAATGAAAGTTGTCATTATGTTCCCATCACCAACTAGAGTTGCTGGTTGAACAAAAATTATAGCAGTTTTGTATGGTTTTGTTTACTGTTAAGTATTCAGACTCTTTTCTCTATGTATCTACCTATTAATTGCACCATTAATTGGCCTATACATTCTTGCATTTCCTTTCTTTTCATTTTCAGAAGAAACTGGTGACTCTCTTTGACCTCAAATCCTCTACCACTTTGTCAGTATTCTCTTGTTCTCTGCCAATTGATCATCTCCAATTACAGCACTGATTGCAGATTTTTAAAGGTCGCAGTAAGAAGTAGCATTCAGGTGTAGCAAGACTGGTTGGCCAGCAAACTAAAGGGGAATATTTCTTTCCAAACATAACTTGCAACCATCACGAGGTAACCTATTAAATTAATTGTATTTAAAATTCTATACTGTCTTATATTTCAACAGAATAATGCCTAAAGTATATTAAGTGACAGCCTATTCCTTGCAAATAATTTTTGTGTATGTACTTGAACGGTGCCAAACACAGACAGTCCTTGGTCCCCCATTTGATCCTGTCTGCCTACTGCAATAAAAGGACCATACCTTCTATGATGATGTTCCAATCTCATAGTAATGGTAGCTTTTGCCCAGAAGTACTTGGAATCTGGTCCATTCCTTCTTCAAAGTTTGCTTTCATTTTAGATTAAGATTGTAATGCTAAGTGATAAAAGCCCAATTTCTCCACTCCTTTTATTCTAGTCATATATACCTGGTGACTTCAAAGACTACCATCAAATTTTTATGAGAATCCATCTACAGGAAGACAGTGACATATTATATACACAATCTAATTTGATTTCACAGGCAGGAATGTCTCAGATGCTAGAATTAGTGTCAAATCCAGACAGCTTTAGACTTCACCGGCACCTCCAAACAGAGGTAAAAAAACTAATTTAGTTGGAGACAGCAGGCAAAAAACGCTGAGCTGCTGTGTTATCTTGTATGCTTAACTTTTCCAGAGGTAAAACTAATTTAGAGTATTGGTAGAATGTAGTAAATATCCTGACCTTGGAATAAGAAGAGCACTTCAAGGAAAAATACCTGGGTGTCTTTTCACAGCTAGCAATAGCAGAACCACACTTCATAGAGAGGAAATCACAGTTCTAGGACATAGGCTGTCTCCTGCCCCTTTTCAGGTATCTACTTAAAGAGGAGACAAATTGAGCTTTATCTTTCCCTGTCCACGATCACTGACTCTCCAGTAAGTGACACTAGCAGCTGGGTAACACACTGGAAGCCTTAGGAGAAGAGGGTGAGATATCTCCTCTAAAGGAGGCAACTCGGGCAAGATCTTGACTCCAACTGTTGTTAAAACTATTTTTTTAAAACAGCAGAGATGTGGCAGGTGAGGCACTAAAACATAGATAAGAAGTCAGAAAACTAAGAGTAACTTCTGCTACTTAAAAGGCAAAAAATGAAAAATACAACTTTTATTTTCAGATTATCTTCAAAGGACAAAACTCCAATGTATTTCCATTAACCCTTAGAAGCTATTGACAAATCTGCAAAAAAGAATCTCCAGACTAGTCAGTGTAAATATCTGCAGATACAGAGAGATAGGTGAAGTTTCTAATGTCTCTTTTAAAAATTATTTTATTATATTTTTATCTATTCTATAGAAGTGCTTGAGGCCTTTAAAGGAAAGAAAACTTTGTAGCTGTCTCTGTACACATTTAATAAAGTCATCTGTTACCTTTTTGTCATATTTCATGCCTTGTCTTCCTATCCATTTCCATTTCCTACCAGTCATTACTCCCTCTCCCTTCCATAAATGTAAAAAAAATTTGAGGTACTGCAGCAGTAATGAACCCACATTAAGGATGATAGCAAGTCAGTGCTCAAGCCAGCATTCTACCCTATTCACTTTACTGGTGCAGCTCCAACACTACTGCCACAGTTCCTGGAGAGAAACAAGTAATTCAAGAGAACAACTAATCATATGCCTATTAACGTGCTTAGCCATCCTCCTGTAGTTTTCCTAGAGTATCTAGTATCTTTTTCCTAGAGTAGCCGTTTTTGACCAAGTTGGCAAACTTACAGATGCTGAAGTTGAAGCAGAAACCAGTCTCACTTTCCAGCAGTCAGTACTAGGCAAGTAAATACAGTGGAAGCTATACCATAAGTATTTAATTGCAAATAGCCTTAAATTAACATTCTTGAAAATAATTTTCAGTGAGCTTCAATTCTCCCAGTTACCACACAGTATGTTAGTTTTCTCTCTAAACATGTTGCAGCATCTCACTTGCAATACGCACTCAGCAGCACAGCTGCAGTTACCTTTCAGGACACTCATTACCAGACACTATATATTTCATTTCTGCATGGTCTTCTGTTCATTCATTCTCCAGGATGGGAGACATTGTGATGAGTTGGAGCCTGTTAGAAACTTCTGATGAGGCTTCTCTTGCATATTCTATCCCTGCACATCAACTAGGACAGATGCTAAGATCGAAAAACTGTCTTCGTGGCTAAATTATTTCACCTCCTGAATCATATGCTAAGTCAAGATAAAACCAGTAAGAGCAGAAAACTGCAAAAATTTCCAAATAGCTTTCATAAGAATAACCATGATCAAATTCAGGAGCAAAGCACATCTTGGTTTAGGAATTTTCATTATTCCATATTGTGAGTAAAATTTTAGATAAGCTTAGGGATGTCCATCAACCCCACAAAGAAACATAAAATGAGAAGTTGCTTTCAGCCTGTGCTAGCAGACACATAGTGCCAATACACGCATAGTAAATAATGTCAAATAATAGAATAGCAATCAATACACAAATTCAAAGGATAGAGAATGGGATGAGGATTTTTTTTACAATAGATTGAAAGTAGGAACAATATGAAAAATCCAAGAACAAATATCACTTTTACTGACTTTGGCACATAGAGTAGCCTGATACAAACGCCATTTATTAACACTGTGTTGAAAGAAGGCACTTTCCCTACAAAACCTTCTGTAGGCTGCTCAATGTATAGATGGATTCATCAACATTCATTAAATAAATTGCCTAATTATGATAAGAAGTGTTTGCTGACCCTTAGAAAGCTACCTATCTCTTTAGTTTGTGATTCAGGCAAGCGGCTCAGAGGGCAGCAGAACTAGTGTAGCTGCAGATAATGGAAATGGACTTGAGTAACTAGGCAGAGGCATGGCTAAATAGCTTTTAAATGAGATTGCAATTGTGGGAGGGAGGAGATGTAATAGAGGTCGTCTCAGAGAGAGTGCATTGCAGAGTGAGGTGCAGGAAGGAGCAGCTCCTGCAAGTTTAGATAAATAGTTGGAAAGATGTTTTTCTCTCTCTGGTTGACTGGAGATTAACTCTGAGAGTGCTGGTGTTTCTTATTTTAAAAACATCATCAATAAATACTCTTTAATTTTTCTCTCTCTTCCTGCTTTTCTACCCCATATGAAGCTATATGCTTTTCATCTTCAGAAATAAACAAAATCCATCATTATTGTTCAATGGCCTAACTCAAGCCCTTCATGGGAACAAGAGCCAATAGATCCTCTCACCAGCCAACGAAGTCAGTTGCCATGAGTGTAATTAGTTTTGCTTTGCCCTGTTACATAGCAAGAGCAGTGAAAAACTTTTGAAAAAATAAGTCTGGGTCAGAAAGGAAAGAGTCCAGATTTTGGGCTCCTTGATCTTTGAGGGTATCTTGTCAAGATGCAGGATCTCCTCTTCCTAGTCTTTCAGTTGGATTTGTCTCCCACTTAGAGGAACCTCCCTATGGAGATTCCTGTCACTTACTATAAATTATGGAGAAAATCACAGACCTACTCCTTGGAAATACTGGAAACATGGCACAGGCCAGAGCAACCTACAGAAGGTAACCATGCTTGAGCAGAGGGTTGGGTTAGATGATATCCAGAGGTCCCCTCCCACCTCAGCCTCTCTATTTCTGAAAATCTCAAAAAATTTATTGGGTCTGATGGCTGTATTTTGGGTGACCAGAGGAGAAAAGTCCAAGCCATTGAAGTTATGCTAGTCTTGAAGAATATTCTTTATAAAGAAAAGTCCTAAATAAACTATTAACTGAGCTTTTTGCTCACCATCAAGAGCTGAGCTGCACCTCAGCTTGTTGAGGTTTCAGGAAAAACAGGCAAGGAAAACAGTTGCAAATAGTTGTTTTCTTTCTAATTTCTTTTTTAATGTCAGTTCCAATATGGACACATAAAAGAGGTCCCTCTTGCCAGGAAGTGCTGAATAAAAGTCTACAGGGTTGAGTAACAATCACACTTCAACCTTCTATAGAAGAGAAAAGCAATATGACTGGGATGGGAAAGAAAGAAGTATAAGAACTGGTGCAATGATTGGATATCTTACTGATATTACTTTTTCATGAAGAGATGAGGAGAATTCTGGAAAATTACAGCTAAAGTTTGGATTTGTCAACAGCAAAACAATTTAGTGAGCAGGTCTCATAACACCAGACTGTGAGAGCAACTACTGTCGCAGTAGAACTGTTATTAAATCTCATGAGATTTTTAGTAGCAATTTGACTTGAAAGCAGAATTGGAAGTGGAAACTGTCTTAATCCTCTTCTTTTCATAAAAAAACCCAAACAGATGTCATTTGGATTTTGTACCAAATCTTAGAGAATTCTTTGGTGCAATACTTGTTGCATTCTCATTATTAATTGGTCACAGAGTTTGGCAGCACTTCTCAGAACTTTAGTACCCAATATAAGAGTAAGGAATTAATGTGCAATGGATTTTGTTTATTTTAAGATTAATCTTAGCTTTTTAATCTTGCACTACAGGCTCCATGAATGACTGCTATGATTTTTTTTTTTTTTTTTTTTAGGGCACAAAGTGTGTAAGAACTGATGTTTGGTCCAGAAGATACATACATTCATGCTTGTCTTAAAACATTTAGACAATGACCATGAAAGAATACTCCCATATTTAGTCCATGGTTAGGACCTCAAAAGACAAGATAGCCTCTGAATGTCTGAAAGAACAGACAAATGTAACAGCATGGTAGATGTCATGCTTCCTGTTGTACTGCCTGATGATATGCAAATCTAGCCCCATACTGTATGTATTACATGCTAATGGATGATCATAAATGCTAGAAGAAAAATGTCACTGTGTCACTTTCAGGGTAATTGCTATGGAGCAGGGCTGATTTCCCTGAAATTTGGACTCAGAGCTCTTTGATGAATGGATCGAAGATTTCATTTTCACCTACAATATAGAGAATCTGGATGTTTACTCTTCATTTTCTGTGTTTCTATTCTCCAAAGGAATAACAGCAACAAAAATCCCTTTTCTGCCTGCAGAATTTGAAAGGATAAGAAGACTTTTTGCTATCTTAAATAGCCCTAAAAGTTTCACATTTCTCAAAGCACTGTCCTCTGGGGTAAAATAAAGATTTTTTCAGAAAAATAACTATTTCTCCTTCCTGTTTCAAAGTCAGCATTTCTACTAAACCCTGAAACAGACCCTGTACAAGGATGAAATAATCCCATAAAATTATTTTCAAAGGTGGTGTAATTTTAGATGCAGCATTCATAGCTTCAGCGCAAAGAGGATGGAATAGAAATATTCAGAGACTGAGTAAAAATCTTTTGGAAAAACTGAAGCTCAATGAGGCCACTACACTCTTTGATAAGCCCAAAGAGTATATAAATAATGAAACATTTTATTCAGCTTCTAGCTACACTTGTTCTAAACTTGCATCTGTTACCTTGAAAAGCTAAGGTTTATTTTTTACCAGCAAAGAGAAAGCTGAAACTGTCACACAGCATGAGGATACCAGCAGCTTCTACTTGTGTGAAAACACAGTCAGTTTTGAAAACAAAATTAACCCGAAAAAGTTCACAAATAATTTTATAGCTGGCTTTCAGGTAAGAACTCAGGACTGAAGGTGTTGTTATCTTCTTGGACAAGGTTTACAAATTCTGACACAAATACAATCCATGTATTCAGGGAGTTCCTTGATGTTGCCAGATTTGAAAATTCATATCATTTTTGGTGTCCTGTCAGACCTTATTTGCAAAGCCTCCACAAGTTCCAAAATTTACTAGATCTTCTGTCCCATCAAGAATATTTGATTATTTCTCCCATGTTTTTGAATACTTAGGATGCTAAATCAAGGCTATCCAGGAGGCAGGCATGGCTCTGCTTCCACCTCTTCTGACATGGGCTTCTGTGTGTAAGGCCAGGGAAGAGTCAATAACCAACAGTTTCCACAGGAGATGAAGAGGGAGCAAAATTAGCCAAGTGCTTTGGGACAACTCTACTATGAATTTTCTCCTCTTACCTGAAGATTGTCATGTTATTCTGCTCACAACTTCAGAGAAGCAGAGAAGAGAAAAATATGCTGCAGTGGTTATTCTAGACTGGGTTTTCCATTAATGAAGTCTTCCATGGGCTGAACGTTACAGATTATAACCTAGCTGAAAGCCAGCATTACATGGACAGGGATGGTGTGGATGGGCAAAAGGTTGAAAAGATAGAAAACACATAAAAATGAAAAACAGATCATATAAATAGACATATATGAAATTTATGGGGACCAGACTGATGAGCAAAGCAGTCACAAGCTATTTCCGTGCTTTGTTCTTCTCCACACCAGCCCGAAGAGTCTCAGAGAGATGACTGTGTACCATGTTTAGTAAAGAGGAGAAACACAGTACATGCTCCCCTCTTTCTCAAAACATCTTGGAAGAAAATTTGTTTCCTGGAGCACTCTCTTGGGTATTGATTGGCCCACTTCAAGAATTTGTTATGAAAATAAGACAGATCTAAGGGAAGACTCTGGGTTTTGCTCACTGAAAGAAGACTTGGCAAGTCAGGGTTGGCTTCAAACATGGCAATGCTTACTGACCAGCCAGTAGGAGCAATATACGAACCCCTGTGCAAATTTATTCACATTTATGCCTCCAAAAGCCTCTACTCTACAGGGTTCTTGTTTAGCCTTGTAAAGGCTATATAACATGATATTCTGGGAGTGAGATGTTGTGAATAAGTGGTTTAGGTTGCTTAAAAAAATCACTTGTGAGTTATCGGCAAAACCAGGTTTAATATAAATTTGCAGAAGCACAATGCAGTTCAATGACAATGTTCATTCTATTACTTGCTATATAGATAAATCATTGTAGAGAGCTTTTAATCTGATTTTAGCTTGCATGCTTTATGAGGAGACCAGGCACTAAAAAGGGTAAGGAGAGAAAAGAGTAAGGGAGACCCTCCCATTGAGTCACAAGGTTCAGAACAGACCTCCTTGCTAAACTTAGTCTCAGACTGGATCAATGGTTTAGGTCTAAAGGAATTAGCAACACTTAATCATAACAATATCCAGTCAACACCATAATAACACTACTTAATCAATTGACTAACACTTAAAAAATTATTCAGTAGAATTTTCCACAAGCATAACAGTAATTTAGCCAGAAGTCTAACCTAACCATAAGTTCAACCTAAGTTTTAATATTTAATTATAAAATTTATTATGAATCTAAAAAGGCAACATTCACAGTATGCATGTACACAGACATAAAGAAGTATGTGCAAAGGTATACCTATGAAAAATTTCCCTCAAGTTCAGTGAAATACTTATAATACAGAAGCCTTTGCATTTTTTCAATGGGCAAAGGGGTGAGCTTCAAGAAGTGGAGGTTTTGGCCCAGGCTTCATCATCAGCTTTCAGCAACAGTCCTCCTAATACAGCAAACTGGAGATTTGCTGAGATCCAAGAGTAGTCTCACTCCCAGCATGACACCCCAGAAGAGCTCAAAGAGCGTCACTTAGCATGACTGTTTGTAGGGTCTTAAGATGCTGGGCTTTAGTTATCAGTAAATTTCCATCCTGGCCACAGTCTGGAACTGGAATTTTCCTCAAAAAGTTCAGTAACAAAATTATTATGTCACTCAATCTGTTGTTCAGACAGAAAAATAAAGTCTCAAGGCTACTTATTAGAAAATGAGTTCATTAGACCACAGAAGTTCTAGGAGCACAGTTTCTAATAAGTTCAAAGAGAGGTAACTGCCCAGGTGCCATTAATTAATCAAAGCTGAGGCCTAATGAGCATTCCTGAGACCATAGTGTGGTCAGGAGGGGGGAGGTATGGGATGTGGTGAGGGATGCATCACCATATGAAACTGTAAAAGTTACTTTATGATCATGATATTTCAGCTGCTGATTTAGACAAAGCGGGATTTTTGACAGGGAAGGGTTTTGTCTTAGTTCCTTATTAAAAACTTAGAGAAACTTATGTGATGGGAAGAAAGTTGATATTATCTGAATTCTTTATTGAAAATGTAAAAAGCATAGCTGTGCTGTGTGGTGTTTGTTCCAGAGCATAAGCATATGTAAAAGGAGGCATTATTAACAACGTAAAATTACATACAGTGCCATCCCCACTCATGCTACTGAAACTCAACCCATCTTAAAGGCAGGTTGTACTGAGTACTGAAGCCTAATGCAGCTGGGGGTTCTCAACACCTCACCCATGAAGGATACCCATCGTGGGCATGGAAGCAATTTCACCTGAGTCTACCATGGCATAGAGTTGATGTGGCTGTGCTGCACAAAGCAAGTGTATAGGGCTGTGTGAAGGTCTTCCTCTTGTACTGCTGCTCTGGTAGCTTGTGGGAGTTATGAGAAACCCATTTGTATTGGGGTTCATTTATGTACCTTAGGAAAAAGGCTCTTCTCTACTGGCTTTTGATGATCCTTACTCAGCACACTGTTTGGTTGTGGCAATAAGCCATAATTCAGTCAATAGAGATCGAACTATTTAAAATGACCAAGGTCGAATTAGGGAAATCATGAGACTGGACTTTTTCCCCTGAATAAGGGTAAAAAAACTGACCACAGGGAAGAAGGACGTAACTATGTCCTGCATTTTCTAACTCTAGGTGCTGTGGTCCTTCCTTAGACATAGTACACTCAATAAAGCACAAGCAGGTGGCTGCAGAGAATATTTTCATCTGGTTAGAGCAATGGTGGAGTAACCCCATGGCTGGGTAGACAACTAGAAAGGCAGCAGAAGACATCAACTCAGTTTTATACTTAAAGAATTTTTTCTGAGAATAAAAAAAAAAGAAAGACAATTTATAAAACATACTTAAGCTTAAGATGTTTGGGTTTTGGGAGGACCTGGCATTTTGGTTTGTTTGGTTTGGTTTTTTTTCCACACATACTTTGTTTTCAAAATGCAACTAGAATTTTCTAAGCTTCCTGCTCCAGCTGTCCTGAATAGAAACTCATTATCATTAAGTAGAGAGAGTAAAAACAATGGATTTGGGAGAAGAAATTAGAAGGTAGTTTATATATATATATATATAAATATATATATGTCTTCATACATTGACAGACTGAGTGATTTTTCAATATACAGAGTAATAATAGGCTGACACTCCTGTTCAACTTTTTTCATGGAGTTTTGGGAAGTATTTCAAGAACTCCAAAGAAGTTGGTGCACCTCTCTACCTCCCCCAGGCAACAGAGAATAATAGGGAATAAATAGAGATAAAATTACTTATACTGCACTGGAGAGAGACAACAAACACTTCCTGATCTTTTGTGGAAAGTCAAAGAAACATTCCTTTGACTCTGAACTGAGTTTCTAGTGAGAAAAATTTCCAGCAATAAAAAAGTTCTTTCAAAGATCCCTTAATGGGGCCATGGTTGCACCTCCAGAAAGCAGCATTTCTGCTGTGAGTTATTAGACAAGTTGTTTACAGACTTTGCCTGCCTGTATCTGAAATTCTTACGTGCCACTGCAGATTAATTTGACATAAAAACTGTAAATGGTATCTACAGCTACATGTAGCAGAGTATCAGCGGTATGACCACTTCTGTTTCTGGACCTTTCATTGTCTAGGGAGGAAATTTCTTCCACCTGAAAATGGTAAGACACAGTGACAACCATACCCATGAGTTTGTGACAGGTTTCTCTTTGAGTATCTTCCCTGGGACTTTTCTTCTCTGTCCATCCCCAGCATCTGTAAGCTGCTTTTAGCATGCAGCAGATGCCTGCTCTCTTGAGTGTCTAAAGAGAATCAATTAAACAACCACTCTTCTACAGCCATAAAAAGAGGTTATTCTGATGCCTCAGAAAGTGTGTTTGGAAGTCATTGTTAGCACAGAAGCATGACTGAATATCTAGTGTAGAAAAAGCATCCCTCAGGAGAGAGCAAACTTATTTTTAGAAAAGGAAGATTTTGCTGTTAGGTAGGCTCTAGGGGACATTTCCTTTTCTTTTCCTCAAAACCTGCTCACTCTAGTCCTTCTACAGAAGCTTCATTCCATGAACAAAATCCCTTTTCTCACCCTTCTCTGCTTTACCAGGGACTCAATTCTCTGAAGTGCAGTAGGGGATGCAGAATACTGGTCTGTAATTCACATAGAAGACGACCGGAAAAGAGTTAGAGCTGGATTCACTCAACTCTGCCTTGTTGGACCCTGCATTAAGCATCAGTTTGACAAAAAGGCCAAAGGAAGATCCAGGTTAGCAGGGCACTTGTGGAGGCAGTCAGGAGAGGAGTGCCAGCAGAGCCCTGTGCCTGAACCTGTGAGCCAAACCAGACTGGGAACAGCAGCTAATCCAGGTTTCAGTCTCCTTAGAATCTGACTGAGAGGGGGTGGTCTGGTGAGGCATATCTGTCTTGGATCTGCTCTTTGGGACTCCTGGTTATTGTGGAGTTAGACACTGGCATCTGACAGGATTGTCTGAAGAGGGTCACAGTAACCACACAAAAATATTTTCTTCTAACTGGCAACCTAATGGTATTTTGTCATTAATTTGGGGCAATGTGGCTCATTGTGTGCGAGTCCAGACAGATATAATTCATGTTTTGTTCTGCTTGTGAGAGAAACCTTAAAAATTGGAGAAATTAATTCCCCTTTGAGCTGAAGGATAATTGGATAACAGAGCCTGTTGTTAAGATAATAACTGCAGATCTGCTGCCCTTGGCATTTCTGCACAATACCTTGCAGACCCTTCCTTCTTGGCAGCTTCTGAGAGCACCAGTCTTCAACTTCTGATCCTTTCTGCTATGAACAGGGAGACCAAGTACTCAGTGGCCAACAGTGCTCAGCCTTGGCAGTGGATGATCATTGTGGAGTCCTTCAAAGCCAAAGAAATGTTTTAACTTAACTCACAATTTGGAAGTTTTCAAAAATAACATCCATTAAAACTTAGAATGTGAGTTTTGGTTTAATACCCATGGGAAATGGTCTTTGATTATTGTAGTTGCTGGGAGCTGGCAAGTTCGCATATGACTGGGGAAGCAGAAAAGGAGTGAGAACAGGCAAAATCACTGATCTAGAACCATAAGATAGGGGCCTTACTGAGCTTTGAGAAAATACTTGGTGCCAAAGGAGCTCCATCACTGCCTCCATGGGCAACATGCTGATCCCTTGTGCTGCTTCCTGCTTACCCTCCCAGGGAGATGGGAAGGATGGGGAATGCTGGCCTTTAAACCAGTTCAGTTTTCAAACTCACTCTTTACTTCTTTCTCCTGAACTGTTTCATCTGCCTTAGAGTAATAAACTCATTCTTAAGTAAAATAAAGAAGAAAAAACACTTAACAGCCCACAAGTGATTGGTCATGTGGGATCAATCAAAATGACAGGTTAAATACAGCAAAAATATCATAAAAACACACTGCAAAACAAAATGTATTTGCCAAAATGCAAGATCAATAAACCAGCACAACAGTAAACAATTTTTAGATTATAAAGAGGCATCAAACTTCTTCATTTCTTACAAAGTTCTTAACATCAAGCATTTTTTTTTAACATAGAAAAGAACAGTTCTACAGACCAGCACCTGACCTTACAGTCTCACAGCCCACATTTTATTCAAAAACACACTAAACAGATTTTCCAGACTGTTTGAAGTGGAAGTGACTTGCATGATGTTTTCTGTGATACTACATGACTTAATGTCAAAACTTACAAATATCAGGAGTGTTCATATTTTCCTGTCGTGTAAGATTAAGCAGCCTGGAATAGCAGTTACTTTTCAGAGATACTACTTCAATGCCTGCAACTCTTCCCATCATTTCCTTGCTACATATTCTAGTACATAAGAGTTCTGCAGCTCTGCAGCTACTGGAACTGAAATTTTGAAGGAAGCTTCTGTCTGGCATTGAAGTTTACCTGAACTCTTCAGAAGTACACTTTGGGGGCCAGGGGTGGGAGTAATATAGTTCCAGGCTCTGCTAAAACAACTCAGGCAAGCTTTGCTAGGTATCTACTCAGTTGATGCTACCTAGAGCTGGTTGCTAAACTCTTCAGAAATTCTGCATAAATGCAAGAGAGAGCTTATCAATATCCATGGGAGAAGTGGTGCTAGGTAAGAAAAATGGGTTTGTGGTGTAGGGAAGACTTAAATGGAGATTGCCTAAGTAAAAAATGGGCATTGGGGAAACGGAGGAAGAAGCAGGATATACTCACAAGAACAGACAGCCTGGTAACTGAATTTTGGTTTAGAAACTTAAGAGTTGACAAGAGGATATTAAAGGTGGATGGATAAAGGCATCAGAAAACTGTTACTAGAAAGAGTAACTGGTTGGACAGAGGTTCTGTGATAATTAGAATGATGGGGCTGAAAGCCAGAAAGAGCTGGGGAAAGAGAAGTGAGATCCAAATGGAGACTGACGAGGATGAAGCTAGAGGATAAGGCAAGTACTTGGGGATGAGTTAAAGTCTGAGGTATTTTGTTCTCAGCTGTTGACTGCTGCTTCCTTGTCTTTTGGGAAAGCTGTTGGAAAAGTTTATGACTGCTAGGTTTCCACAGACTGACCTGTCCAGTGCCTGGTTTAGCCTTTGCCTGCATGTAACAATATCCCTATGTCCTCCAGCACCTTAGCAAACACATAAGAGGAAGTAGGTGCAGGATGGTTCCTTTGGATGCAAGATTTCCCAGAGAGAATCTGGCTAATATGGGATTTCTACAGAGGCAGCAGTCGGATATTTAATGCAGTTATCCTTTCAGCATGAGAGAAGGGGAAACTGCTGGAAAGGTGACATTAACAGCTCTCTCAACAACACAACAAAGAAGTGACATTCAGGGCTTCTGGCAATCTTTCTAATCTTGCAAGAGACCAAGTATTTCCCAGTTGTTTCCAAATTATTTCATTCATGTGCTGATAAGGACAACAGGACAATTTCAGGACAACAGCTGAGTTACAGAAGATACATAGTCAGGGGCTTGGGGGGTTATTTTTCATTCTTTTGTAACCAAAGAGAAAACAATTCTTCCACAATATGTTTTCCATTTCTCTGTTACTCAGCTATGTCCTAGAACTTCTTCTTTCTCTCACACTTTCCCCCCGTCATAATGCACAAAGCATTCCTGTTGTCTCTGCATAGTATTATAAAACAGATTTCCTCTCCTCTATAGTAAAATGCTAAATCCACTAGAGGGGGCATCCATCCTAGCTGATCTTTGCCATACTGAAAGACCCTCATGTTTCCATTGGCTTTTCAGACTCCCTCTTTCCTCCAGCATGACTACCCACCCTACTCCACAGATCGATAAGGCCCTGATGAGGCCCTTTCACTGAAATCTTACCCTATGTGAATGTTGCCGTGTCAACAAATATTTACAAAATCCAATACCTATGTGGTGTTTATCATAATTGTTTTTAAGCTCTGTGGGAAAGGTCATTTTTCAGCCAGATGCTTCCCTTCCCCTTTAACACCACCAATATTGTAAAGGAAAGATCAGAGCTTCCTGCAAGGTTCTTGTTATGACGTATTGACTCAATTGGTCTTTCAATAAACTAGGTTTTAAAAAAACCTTCCTAAATTATATATAAGCTGTCCATGTAGACAGCTGAGCTACAGAATAAAGAAATGGATTATCATGTACTGCAGTAAAGGGTGTATCTTAAGGACTGAAGACATTCATACATAAATGTCCCTTTAAACTTTGAGGTGATGGAACCCGGCCAGTATTGTTACAGGACTGTAACAATACTTTTGAACTATCCTACTGTCGCAGGCTGCAGCAAGTTTTTTTCTACCTCCTGTTGCTGTGCAGCATATCAGAGTAGAAGCTTTGTGTGTGGCTTCCACATCAGTGCTAGAGGCTACTGCATCTCCCTCAGAGGGAGGGAATTGTGGTGCATGCCTATGAAGAGCTCACAGCATGTTTCAGTTTAGAAAGCACCATGCTAACATAAAATAATATTGCTGTTTCCCACCTCAATATAAAATGTTGACAAAATGCAAAAGGTTGAAAGAAGTACCAGAAATACCTAACCCCATCAGTATTCAGCTCTCCCCACATCCATTATATTAGTTTAGAAATTCAGAAAAGCAATAAAAGAGAATTGAAAACAGAGCTTGCTTATAGAGCCCTAGCAGTACCCATGGCCTGGGGTTTACCACATCCCCCAAGGCCAGAGAAAGATTGATCTATACAGTATAGTTCTAATGATTATTTGTCAAATCTGATTTCCCTAATGGAAGTACCAGGACTAACATTTTCCATAGTTTGATAGGTCATATTTTCCTGTTATTCATACTCATTTTTCCTCTTCTCAGTTCTGTAGCTCTGTTGTGTCTCAGGTGACACTTCACCATAATTCAGAAAAATTTTTGTTGTAGCTTTTTGCCTGAAATTATTATAGAATTTTATCTTTCATACAATATTTTTTCTCTATAAACCTAACTTTGGAAAAAAATGCATTCTGTGCAGCACATACCCTAGTCTAGGTCCTTCCACCAAGAACAGCAGATGTCCAAAGTTTTTAGGAAAAGCACTTTAGTATACATCAGCAAGTTGAACCGATTTGGAGCTTTCCAGTGCTAGACTTATTCGAATAAAAGTGTAAGCTACCATACATTGAGTTCCTTCTAAAGCATGGCTCCCATGACAGCAAGGACTGTCCTGTTAGGGGTATCTGATGAAGGAGAGAGTGCTGAGTGACTTCACGGGATGGCCCCAGGTATTTGGACAACTGCATCTCTATTACTAATTTCTGTGATAGGAAAGACCAAAATAACTCCAGATTAACCAAAGGTCGCCTGTGGGCAGTTGAATCCCAACCCTCATTACAGAAGAAACAATGAGAAGAATAATTTAGCTTATGTGTTAATGTGTTAACAGCAACAAACTATGCATTACACTCAGAAACTTTGTTTTTTCTTTCCTATACTGCTCACAGGTGAGAAGACAGTGCCACAATGGTGTGAGCAGAAGCCAACAGGAGCAGTAATTGTTCCCCTACTATTGACCAGGTCTCATTATGTTCCCAGTAGCATTATCCCTCCCCAATACAGATGAGAGCCATTCAGTCAGACACACAGGTTCCTACTGTTCCTTACTAAAATACAATAGGAAAATACCTGGTATCAAACTATGAGACATTTGTCTAGCATTTTACCTCATATTGCATATTCAATTTCAGTAGGTATATTCACTGAGACCAGACCGAGGAGGCATAGCTGAAGGGAAGTTAAGAGCCTGCCTTTTAAAATACATTGTTTTATATTGAATTTTTTAAAGACATTAAAGACATTGTATAGTATACAATGTTTTGAAACAAAATGTGTTCAAAATCAGCTCTCAAAGAGCAGCCAAACAAACTCAGAATGTATTAGACTGGAGCACAAAATGTGACTAAAAGCAAATGGCACGTGATAAATTGAATATACAAAACTAAATGAGATGCCATGATCAAATGGGAGCAGTTGTATTTTATGGAAAGAAGATATGCACAATTGGAGATGATAAATACTGATCTGAGTATACAGCACTGAAACACTGATATCACTCAGCAGATGAAAATAATGGTATGAACTAAAGCAAAGGACAGAAGGGAAGCAAATAGACTCTGATTGATACCAAGGCACAGGTTTAACATGAAGGCCTATCAGGCATGCCATACCTATTAAGACACTGATGAAAAAAATGTGTGGTCTAAAAGCTGTGTATCTACCTCAGACTTCCAAAATAGTTTTGCTCTTAAATCTTTTAAGAGGCAAAGTTTCAAAGAATATATGTAAATGAAGCATGAAATGAAATGAAACTGATATTATGATTTATTACAAAAATTTGATCCATCCACAATGCACTGAAGAACAATGAGCACTATGGTGGCAAGATATCACTTAATTAACTCTATTCTGATCAAAAGGCTTTTGTAAAGATGTTTTTCTAACATTACGAAGCATATATGAGAGTTTAGCTAAAAAATGAACTGTATTATCAGTACAGAAAATGTAGAAGCCAAAGTAAAAACCCTCTTGTGACTGTTTCGAAAAATTACAATCTTGTAGTCATGAAAACAGCATTTTTATTTCTACAAAAAGAGGGATGAAGAAAGTTTGACATCTACTGCTAGTACAGCAAGCAGTGTAGCCTGTGTCATAGTTGTGTGCATTCTTTCTGCATTCACAGAAGATATTTTCCTGTTCACGAAGATTTTAACAAATTTCCCCCCCTCTGAACTGCATTACAGGCTGTAGTGCACAGACACATGGGTAAGACCTTTGCAGACAGACCTGTGATCCTTTTTCCTGCAGCCTGGGAACGCCAGCTCCCTGTTGAATATGACTGGGCTACAGCTAGGAAATCCCTAAATCTCTTAGTTTGAAGATTTGCAGATCAACAATGAGGAGCAAAAAATGATACACGATTTGAAGATAAAACTTGTCAAAACCCTTCAGAAAACTATTCCAACTATCGAACACATTCATTAAAAGCTTTTGGGGTTTTTTCTTGCACTGCTTTGAAAATGGTAGAATAAGGGGACATGATGTGACTGTGGAGCAGGTTCTCCCTGCAGTAAAAGCATGTTTTATCCTGGAGGCCACAGGTGCTGAGACTGTCAGTGAAGAGTTTACCCCACCGTTTTTAAATTCCCAAGTAGCAATGTGTTCAATCCCCTGCTAAAAATGTTGTTAGGATGGTAATCTAAGGCTTACTAAACTTTACTTCTACTTGCGTATTAATCTCCTGAGTGCCTGTCTCCTTTTTATAACAATCGTCACTCCAGCTTTCACTAACAATGCAAATCAACCTAAAATAAAACACAAAGTTTATAACCCCTGCTCCACTCACTGGCAAAGCTGTGGCCACTGTGGGAGGCCGGCAGAATGAGCTCATTACAATGCACAAGCCCAAGCCAATCTGCAGTGCATGGGAGAGGCGTAATCAGTTTTACCTTCTCATTGTAATGCTTAATAAAAATAGATAATAAAGCATTTGGAGTACTGTTGAAGCAAAATGCTGGTTAAAATGAACCTGATAATAAAAGGCTCAGTGGGCTTTCTTGAATCAAGTGGCAGCCTCAAGCAATAAAAAAGAATTTCCCAAGAGCTTGCTTAATAAAGGAATAAAAGGAAACATTTACTTCACATGGCTCATTCTCCTCATCTTCTGTGGTTTAACTGTGTTTGTGCTTGGGACCCATAGTAATGCCTTCCAGCCCTTACAGAGTAATAATATCCTACTCCCCTTTGTCAGGCCAAGCTGCCCGGGTTGCAAGCGCAGAAACTATCTCTGTTTCTCAAATGTCCAGAAGAAACTTAAGAAACCTGCTAGTTAAGCATGAAGAGAGGGATAAAGAGTGAACTTTGTTTCTCTCAGTTCTAAGCGTCAGGAACGTCACTTATGGATGGTGATGGACAGTAACTGAAAATGCAGGGCAATGTGCAGTTGGACATACAATGTGAGTGATGTGCATTTGAAGGACATATGGCTATGAGAAACCCAGGGTATTAAAAATATTAAAAATGCATAAGTACTGTCCTTATTTTCCACATTCCTTTAGCTGTCTCTCAAGTCTTAAAATTTGGAGGCCTATTGCAAAATGTAAACAAGATATTTTTCTTGTTATTTTATTTTACTCAACCATTCTGTGTTTACATGCTGCACTTTTCCCAGTGCCACCTGACCAGGAGTGGGTAGTGGGTCCTGCCTGTAAATGGGAGGTAGAATAGACCATCAACCCAGGCCCACCAGGCCCACCTACCTTTCAATGAAATACTGTGCTTTGACAGATACTGAAACCCCTCCAGCAGACGCAGACTTTGGCATTAATCACATTATATATGGTAAATTTTGTCTTTCAATGAGAAGAAAGCTTTTTTAGTTTGAAAGAAAAAGCCTGATCTATATTCCACTGAAATAAATGAAAATACTCCCCTTAACTTTCAAATGGAAAATGGTTTGGGGTTTTAATTCATTATCTCATTTCGTATGTAAAGCAAGTCTAGTAAATCTGTTTGCCTGCAATACTGAAAATTGTCAGGACATGTTATGTATTGCAAGGAAAGGTGGCACATTGCAAAGTAGTATGTTCAACAGCCCACGGGGTGGGAAGAGGAACCTTCTGCATGATGCTTCAGAGAAATACTTGCAGACCTCCAACACTACTATGGCCATGGTGAACTGCCACTGTGGTTTGCTTTTTCCCCCTAAACGCAATATTTATACCCACAAAACCTCTTCCTTTAAAAAAATTCCTTTTCTCTTTTTCTTACTCTGTATCTTACCTCTCTGCCAACTGACAGTAATAAATTGATGAAATCCATCTAGGTTTTCTTTGAGGATTATCAGAATATGTTTTGAAGAGATAGAGTCAGAAAGAAAGGAAGATGCATCTGTTTATACATTCTAGTCTTGTGACAAAGTAAAATATTTAGTAGTTTGCTAATGAAGGTGGAAAATGGAATGTGTTCTGCAAAACAAAGCAATCCTTTGAGAACCTGCTTAATGAGATGAAGGTTAGTCAATGACAGTTTGTAGTTTAAAGTCCCAAGCTACCTGCATGGAGGAAAAGAAACAAAGAAGAAAGAAGTTAAACATTTTCTCTTCTTTTCTCTAGCTCGCCCCCTTTTTTTATCTTTTTAAGAACAGAGGAGGGGAGAAGATAAGCACCAGGTCCAAAAATACCAGAAAAATAAGATACACACTTACATAAAAAAAGGAGTGCTCTCCTTTAATAAACTGTAGGAAGAAAATTGCACACAATTTGCAATGGTAAGCTACAAATCACTTTGCTGTAGCTGTTTAATAATCCAATACATTATATTTAATAGCCTGATAGTATGAACCCATATAGCCACATAATATCCAGTATTATTCAGCTCGATTGAATTTAAATAGAAGGGCTAAATACAGTCAACATTTTCTCCAGTGGAATTAACTGAATAAATGTAAATATGACAAATATGGATACAACTCACTGGCCTGAACTGCCTTGTAGATCAAATCAAGGACAGAAACAGCCTATGCTTATGTGCTACTGACCTGAATACTTAATGCAATATTTAGAAGCATTACATAGGCTAAAAGGCTACAGGAGCCTAGACTATACAAGCTTCATAGGCATATTGTCTTTTCCTTAGTGAGTGATAGAATTTTGAAGCCAGAAAGTATTCAAGATTGAAAAATTCACTAAATCCACTATCTCTATAAAGTTCATAAAAGACAATATTGCACATGTTGCTCTTAAATTGCACTTTTATTTAAACAAACCACTTCCAGAAAAAATTTACCATCCAATTCCACAGTTCATAGATGCTATAGAAAAAGGATTCTTTTTCACCATCTCATAGTGCCTGTCTATTGAGGTTCATAGAAAACACCAATATTTACCTCATAATGAAGGATCATTAAATGGCCCTTGAAAGCTGTGTGAAATTATTATGATACAATGCATGTAGAAGGTCTTTTATACTTTTAAACTCCTTGTGCCTACAACCTTAATGATGGCAACTGGCCAGTTCTGGACTTCCCAGTTATTTAGTGTGTTGTGCCCTTTGAAACTGAATGGAATTAATGGTCCCCTGTGTAGCTGGCATTGAATAATCTTACTACTGTAAATACTTCTTACTATTGTAAATACTTCAATCACAAAGTGAACACTGACTTTCAGTGTATGATGCAGTTCATGATAAATTGATTACTTAATAAGTACTGTTAGTGTATGACCCCAACACATTTGTGTTTCCCAGTGTCCTGGTTATCTTCATTCCATGTGTTCCTACAGCATGTAATTTCTTTGTTAATAAAGAGCAGGCATCTCAGCTTAATACGTTTAACACTTCCTAACAAAGCTCACAGAACAGGAAAGCCGAAATGTGCAAATACCTCCTCTGCTTTTTGTCTGATTAGGTTGTATCAGAGGGAATAGATCCAGCCCACAGAGCAAGGGATTACGTTTTAAGGATGGGTTTTGATACGTTCTATGTTGTTTGTTTATTAGAAATAATTCCTATGAATTATCCACATTCAGAGCCAGCAACTGCTACTTAATTATGATGCTATCAGTGCTGAATGAAGAATGACTTGATGGAAAACAAAATCCTTCATACAATTTATCAGCCTGAATAACAATTCCAAATAATTAGAATCATAGATTGCTACAGCATGCAGATGGTGCTGCAAAGTCAGCTATCTAGAATCAGTCCAATCAATATGGTTTTATCTCGGGAAGGGTGTTATTCAAAGCCATACAGACAGGCCACTGTGTTTCCATTTTTTATGGGCCTCTCTTTCCTTAAATGACTATTGAGAGGTCTTTTTTCTTTTACCTTATCATTTTCCCTGTACATAGCATAAATGATGTTCAGAAAGGTATGTTCAGATTCTAATATATCATATGACAAATGAACAGCGACAAAGAAGAAAGACAAAACCCACAGACTAATTGATAGGACTCAAAATTCCCATTAATTTTGGCACAATGAGGAGGCTAAGTTCACAATTAAAAAAAAAAAACAACGTAGGAAAAGCAAAGTTAAGGTTTCCTTGGCAACCTTACTTTGACTCCTTTCATGACTTAAAAGATGGTCTTACATTCTTTTGCTCAGGCAATTCTTATCTGACATTTGATTTTTCCTCCCACTTTAGTGTACAGTTACCCTACTCTACTTACTGTTAAGTCACTTTATTGAGTCAAATAAATCAGACTAAAGGAAAGGTCAACATTTTAATTCTCACAGAGAAATAAAAGCAACCTTTTTAATATTTTGACTATATAATTATTATTAATTTATTATTATTAATCATCATCATCATCTATGTTTTTTCCTCTGGTCTCTGAAGAGTCATGAATGTCTGCAAGACTGTTGCATAGCCCCCAGAAACCTAAACTAAGACTAAAACTACTGCTTCATCCAGTTTTGCTCAAAACTGTTCTCACAACTGGTCCTACAAGGAGTTGAGTGATGATACTATTCCATTTCCAGAGTGCTCTTAAGAGCATTGATGGTCCATAAAATTTCATACAGTCAGTGCAAAGAGATAGGGATGGTCTATCATTCTTGATGTTTACAGTGGAGAATTGTGGACAGCTCTGGGGATAGAATTAGCCACTTGCTGGCTGAGGGGAGGGAGACGAACAAAATGGTGAAGGGGGCTCCTCCTCATCTCCTTGTGACAATCTCTGGATCTCTGCACAGCCATAAATGCTGAGTTCGGACTGTTTCTTTCTGTACTGCAGCAACTGCACTTGGTCAAGTCTGGCTGCCAGAGACAAGTTTGGCAAATTTGATTGTTCAGTGTAAAGGAAAAGCTATGTTCCCCATGAGTGAAATCCAGACCTGTTGTAATACAGCTGACTTCAGCCAAGCTCTCTTTTAGGACTGTAGCTAAATGAAATAAGAAAGATGGAATTAAAAAAAAAATAAAAAGAAAAAAAAATTTGTGTCTTTTATTGCAACTCTAGTGAAAAATGCTCTAGAATTTGTACAGATTTCCTACAGTGCGTGTGACACAGGCAGTGCTCTCTAGCCCTGCTCTTGATTCAGTTTTTCTCTTTTTAATTCTTTCATAAAGAATTAGCTCAAACATGCATATATATTGACATAATTTGGGGTTGTCATGGCAATGCTGCTATACCAGAAATAAATGCAGTGTGAAAGTATAGTGCAATTATAATCAGAACTGAGATTCAAAAGGAAATATTTCTGAGGCAACTTTAAGTCAATACAATGCAAGTACCTTATTTTTATGCATTTGAGGAGATCTTATTTTTATAGCAGATCTTTAAGCAGAAAGGGCATTGCTGAGGGTTCACTGAAGTCAATCAGATTCTCAATTCTCACTGTTGATTTTAGCAACTGTTCTTTCAGAAGCGTACATTCATTTTGCTCTGAACCTATGCCTGGCAAAACACAAAAAGCAGACTTATTCCTTTCAGTATTTGCACTTCTAATGTTTTCTTAGTTTCAGGCTGTGGCCAATGAGTATCAGTGTGGATGCAGGTGAAGGGGGGGCTTTCTTACAGTCAGTCTGTAAATTCCTGTCTTGCAAACAGTGCCTGTAACCTTCATCTACACACCAGTGTATATAAAGGAAGATGTGTGGGGAGGAGGAGGAGAGGGATGAAGTTTAAATCATTTTCAGTCTCCTCCGCGCTGCCTTTGAAAGAACAATAAGAAACACAGATGAAGGGATGGGGGGAAATTGTGGCAAACCATGCACAAAACATCACGGGGCAGGGGAGGGGGACATATAGCTAATATGCCCTAAGGTAGCTGGTCTTATGTCATAGAATATCTTTTAAATAGTGTCATGATTTGGAAGGAAGGGGGGACTTCATCAAGATACTTGAATTTTTGAACATTAATAAAAGGTTGACCTTGATAATACAGTTTCAAGACAGAAGGTTGCCTTTCTTGTTACAGTAAGTCAATCTCTTGCAACTATTTCTGCTGAGATGTCTGTCTGAACATCAGTGATGCTTCTGCTGTCAGTGTCTTAAGACCCTTTAATACTATTATAAAGGACATTTTTCCTTGCGGAAAAAACCTACCATTTGATCCCTTTAGCAAAGCTAAGAAACAGTTTTTTGTCCTTGCCTTTAATTTCAACTACTTTTCAGAAAAAAAAATTATATTTTTTTTCTGCTTTTGTCAATAAAAAGAAAAATCAGGGTATTTGTATACCTTGGTTGCAGATACATCTGGGAATAAGTGTGAATTTCACTTAAATATTATAACTGCGTTCAGAATGTCAGTTTCTAGTATAGGTATGCTATCTAAATGGCAGTTTTCTGTCAGAGGTTAGGCTATGTCATAAAATAAGACTCAATGCTCTTGGCCTTCATTATAACCTTTAATTTGCTTATACTGCACATGGTACTTGACATGAGGTTACACTAATGCTGAATACAGTGGGACAATCCCCTACTTTGCCTGGCTGCTGATACTATGTTTGATGCACCCCAGGAACGGTGTTTGCCCTCCTGGCTGCCAGGGCTCACTGATGACTCACACTGAGCTGCTGCTGACCAGCACCCCCAGATCTCTCTCTGTAGGGCTGCTCTCCAACCACTCCGCTCCCATTTTGTACTTGTACCAGGTGTTACTCTGTCATAGGTGCAGGATCTGGCATTTAGGTGGTTAAATTTCAGTGCTGACACTGGAGGCACTAAACACCAACGTTTCTCCAAACATCTCCTACTGCACTGAGCGCTCACAGCCCTTAAGCGGTCACAAGAAAGTAGAGTTAGCCTTCTGTTTTTTTATGTGAGATATATATATATATCTCAGTGCATGTCTGTGATTTCTACCATCATATATTTTTAATAAATATGTAGAATATTATATAATTCATATATTATATAATATAGGTATTTATAATGCCTAAGAAATAAAATAATATCATACTAGCAGGAGTCTTAAAAGGCATAGAGAAAGCTAAATAAGAGACACTTTGTGTTGACAGAAAGTAGAGAGGAAAATAACATATTCAGTGAGTGCATTATCATTTACAGGTGATTTTGATACATCAAATAGCAGATTCAGCATAGTAAGCTGGTGTACCCAGAACAATCACTCAATGAGAAAGGTTTCCTAACAATAAGAGCATGTTTTTTGATTCAGGAATTGATTTTAATGGATATGATGTGGATAAAAGGCTGCAGAGTATTTTGAAAATTGAGGGCTTGCTGTAAATGTTTTACTTTGCAGACAGATGATTCTGCCAAAGACGGTATGGCTGATTTTCAAGGAGCAAAAGAAACGGAGTGGTAGGAAACTTTAACTTGTAGAACGGACACAGCATATTACCACAGTATGCTTTTTAGCAAGGAGGAGAAAGGGAGGAAATTAAAAACCTTTCAGACAGCTTGCAATGAAATTTAGGTAACTGAGACACAAAATTGTTTTTTCTTACACAGTGTATTGCTATTTAGGGATCACTGGGAAGCAAGAAGGAATGGAGACTTCCATGTCTCTGACACTTGCTGAGGAGGAAAATGGACTTGTAAAAGAGATATTACAGTTCTGTGGCACATGGGCAAACAAACTGACTACTAATAAGGCCCTGGAATTCAGACCCCTGAAAGAGCACAGATCAGTTTTCTTCATAAACAGCAATTAAATTTGACTTCACTGCTTTGATAGATCAGTTCTAAGTACAGAGGACTGCACTACTGCACAGTTCATTCTATAACTAATTTATTTGAAAGTAAACCTACCAGATCTGCTACAAAAATTTTCACAGCCTGCTCTTACTGAATGCCCACAATAAGATGTAATTGAGAAAAATAAACCAATCCAGACAAAAAAAGCCTTACAAAATTGAGAATATGTACCAGCAATGTCAGGTAAAAGACAGGCATCAAGAATGCAGTAATTTTTCTAAAACAGTCATAAATTTTAAATGAAAAATTTAACATAATAAAGTGTGTGAATTCACAGCTGAGCAATTAAAGTAATTTAAGTGTATCATCTGAAGTTATAGCAAGGAAAACAAATTGTAAAGGATTACAGTATTTGTCTTTAAAAAGTAGCTCATCCTAATATGGTATCACAAGCACTGAAGACAAAACCAGTTTTTGTTATACAGCTATTTCCAACACCACTGAAATCTGAACTAGGGATAAATTAAAGAAAGCTTAATAGATGCAAGCACTGCTTCCTCCACACTGCTTGGCTTTTGGATGTTGCTTCCAGTGTCACAGCCTTTGCTGTGTTTCTGCCAACCTCTTAAAAAAATTGTAAGTGGAATGGAATGATTTATTTGTACTTATCAACTCTGAGACCAGAACCTGTTGTTCTAAATACCTTATCTAGTTTCCTTTATATGTAATCTATGCATGTATATTTTTCCCAGAAGCCAAATGAAAGAATTTTGTGTTCAAGACATCTAATCTCATTTAAAAGACTCCAATGCAATGGAAAACGTATCTCTTCTCTATGTAATCTCTCCAATTGGAAATTAACTTAATTGCAAGGAAATTACATCTGATTTCAAGGCTGAATGTGTATGACTTCAGCTCCAAGATGCTGGTTCTTGTTATTTCTTTGCACATCGGGGAAAAGGAAAAAAGTTAACACCACTATCAATTAACTTTTTCCTTAACACTTTTCCTACTATACCACAATAAAAGAATTTCTTACCCTTCTTATAATTTAAGATCATAATATGTGAAAATGTAATACTGCAGGTATATCTTTAGAATCCCAAGCACTTACTCACTCTGTGATCCATCCCATCCTTTCCAGACGGGGGACTCCAGAACCGAGGGTAGCACTGCAGTACTGATCTTCTTGGTGTAATGAACAGACCTGCACAGCCATTAGACAACACATGATGGACCTATTCCCTTCCTTGGCCTGAGGGGAAAATGACTCCTGGCAACTCAGAGCCATTTCTGCTGCCTTGACTTTTTGACATTGAGCTGCATTAGAGAGCAACTGAAGAACGTTAGTTATCAAGCAAGGAAAAGAAACAGTGACTGTGGCCTATCTCCTAATATCTTAATGGGTAAAAGGGGACAAAGAGTTGTGAGGGTTTTAGTCTTGTCCATATAAACATAACGCATTCAAATAGCTAGGTACTGTAGCAAATGCATTTAGAGGGGAAATGAGATATACATCTTTAACAAGGAGGATTACTTACCACCAGAACCACTACCTAGAGACGCAGTGGATACTCCAGTGGGCATTAATTACTTTAAGTCATTTAAAAAAGGAGTGACTCCATTTTTCTCACGACTTACCTAGCCTACCCACCAGCAGTAAATTGATCAGGCATCAGTTTACTGATGAGTTAGTGAGTAATAATGTGAAGCTTAACTTGTAGGAAATACTGAAGTAAAAATGAACTAACAATATGCTTGCAGATATTACACATCTTTACATGCACAAACCCCCCCTGTAACAGGTACTGAAGTATGAAGACTTGGACAGCTTTTGGGTGAGAATGGAAGCTCTGCTGAAGCATCCTGCTTAATGGGATAGAACAGCTCCCACAGGAGCTGAAGATGCTCCCAAAAGTCTCCTTGGATATAGCTGCAGGGTTTTAGCTCTGAATTTCACTACAGCTTGGAAACCACAAAGCTGCATAATATCCTGGCTGTAAACCTGAAGGAATGAGGTAAAGCAAGATGGGTTTTATTCAGTTTCTTTCCTCTTGATAAGTGAAGTAGGTGTAAACCTTCTTCCTGGAAGTTCACGTGAATCCTGTTAAGTAGTAACATTAACAACACAAACAAAAGCATCTGTGAATTTACTAAGGTGATGTAATAGTTTGCAATGTCTTGCCTTTAGAGTGAGGAGAAATGTTTGGAATTTGTCTTAAAAATTTCTTTAGGAGTCTAAAACCAGCATCTTAAAGAAACATGGATTTTTAAAACTCTCTCATAGTTTGAGGGTTTTTTTCTTTCTTGGGACTCAGATTTTCAACTGTCTATGGTTGGGATTTTTTTCACCCAAAATTGATGAAAATACAAGTAGGTTTCCTTGTCTTTCTGAAAAATCACCAGGTGCTTGATGAATCCTCTAGGCATGAAATATGGCAGCTCAGTAGGTGGCTAGAGCTGATGTATTTTTCCTTTCGAAAAAACATAAACTTTATTTCAGTATGAATAAAATACAGCTAAAGTAGCATTTTAATTTTGCAAAGAGCAAGTTAGAATGAGATGATTCTTATCCCACTAATGAAGATATTTGGAAGAGGAACCAGAAAAAGAAGTACACTTTGTACACAGAGTTAAGTCTAGTAAACCTATTGTGGACTTGAGGAGGAGGTGGCAGAGGTTTGAAAGCTGCATGTGGAGCATGCAGATGGCAAGTACAGCAACTCCCTGCAGAGTTTCCTCTGTGGCTGTGGGAGTGGGATCCTTGATTACTGAAGGTGAGGATATTTCTGAATTGCTCTTCCACACATCTTTTAGCTTTCCTGAGCCCATGAAGGTAACAGAGGAGTCTCTCTTGCCCATGTACCATTGTACACAGCCCACTGTCTCCAAAGAGACACTCCAAGTAGTTTTTTACTGTTCACTTTCTCTGCTACTCTCCGGTGTGGGAAACATCACTAGCAAGAGTGAAAATAGGGCTTTTTTTATGGGTAGTGGGCCATGGCAGCTGCCTGGATGAGGTTGCTGAGTGAAGGAGTAATCTAATCTCCATGTGACACACAGACAGCTCATTGGAGGGGACACGTAAGTCTCATCACAAGCCACTCTGGGAAAGAAAGTGGGTAAGAGCAGGAACAATCCCTTAGTCCAATGAAGACTTTGACACATTAACCCTTTCTTCTCACCTTTCTTTTTTTTTGGTTTTGATTGTTATATCACCTGTTTCCTCTTCTGTTGCTTCGGATTTCTTAATTTTGTATTTTCTCAAGATTCTTTATTAGTGCATTAAGTCACACTCTTTATTAGAGACACAGCTTTGTCCCTGGTTCCCACGCTGGCAGCTATCACACCAAGTTTTTTTGAGCCCACATAACACAGGATATGCACCAAAGCATGCAAGGCTTTGAAAGGGTCTTCCTTCAGGCCTTCAGAAATACACAGTGGTGATACAGAGGAAAAGGAATTTACTTGGAGTTTTTTATTATTTTGAGTAACAGAACACTGGGAATGGAAAGTAATGGGAATTTTGGTCAGGAATTCCACCTGCCTCTTTCCATCTGTCCCTTGTCTTGGATGACAAAGTCTTGAAAAACAGAACTTTATTTTTATTTTTGACTAGTGCTCTGTATCTCTACCATGCCCATTCTAGGAAGAAGAAGATGTAAATACATTAGGACATTTGTATTGGCTCAAACCAAAGATGCATCTAAGCAAGTCTCCTGCTCCAATAACAGCTCCCAGAACAGAAATAGCAAAAGCAAAGCTAGTGTTGGCATCCAGATTTGAGCAATCTGAAGCTTTGGGACTTCCTAAACTAGAGGTCTTATTTTTTTAATAATCCTATATTATGACGTTTCCCAAATAAACTTGCAATGTTCACATTATCCTGTGAAAATGTGTCTAATTAGACCTTCCTTTTTTCATCTTTAGCCTCTGTTGAACAATTTCATTCATTGCTTGCTTTGAAAAATTGTGGTAGCAAGAACAAGATCAGCGGCAACATTGCCTGAGCAAGGTGTTGAATCTGCAGTGTATGATACCAGCTCAGATCACTGCACTAACTGAACCCCTCTGATTTTGGTGGAAATCTATGAAAGTACCTGGCCCAATGAAGAAAGACGTTGTAGGAGTTCATCTTCAGAAAATGCTGAGAAAACATTTGTTTGTTTAACTGACATGGTGATGATTTAAAAAAAAATGGAAGTTTTCACTCTTGTCACTCACTAAGAAAACTCCTTACTACCAAGAATTTTGGAGCTTTGCAGAGTTTGAAACTCAGATAAAGATGAAACTATACAAGACAATGGATTAAATACATTTCACAGTTTAGGAATGAGGTTTTTTAGGGTACTTAAATGACCTGAAATTCACATAAAAGAAAAATGTCTTTCTGATTGTACATCTTAAAACAAGACAGTTGCTAAGACTGTGTTATGATAACGTTTCTGAACAGTACATTCACACTTACATTCAGCAATGACTTTCACAAACCAGAACTTTTATCAGCCATGATCATTAGGCCAAATATCAAAGTTCGTTCAAGGCTGTTTTACACTGTAACTGATGACATTTTCACCCCACATTACAGGACCCTAAGAGTACCACCTCTCCCTAATCACTATTAATGGCTATATCAGGCTTTTGCTATTAGAATACTCCTGCACTTTGTTACCTAAACGATGAAAGATCTGTACAAGGAAACAGTTTTAATGTTTCTTGAGTAATGCTCTATGAGAGAATAACTCCATTTCACATAACATTTCACGTTTTTAGCATGTCTTGTCACTTTTTGTTCCCATTGAGGAATGCCTCAAGAAGTGATCCCATCTTTATCATGATTCTGGTAATATCTTTTTTTGGTACAAACAAACCCCATTTCATTGCCTTGCATTTGTATAATCACACTTCATGGAAAATACTCCAGGGTCTCATGGTGACTAAACATTTTTCTGGTGGCATTCTTTCCCCACATTGATTCCCTCTTATTTGTGATCCAAATTTTCATTCATTACTTCAATATGAACTAAAAATAATTAATTCAACAGTGACATAACCATACTATTTACACACCAGTAAGAGTCAGGATATCATAAAATCTTGCCTATAAAGATGAAATAACATTTGTTATGAAAATGGACTTAATAAAAAGGAGCAAAATTAAGCCTAAAGATAACTGAAAAGAGGATAGTATAAAAATAAACAAGATTAAAAAGCAATGTGAATCTTATCATGAGCCATTGACTGGAAAGGTTTACAAAAATTGGTTTTTTTTCTAACAAATTTGCTGCTGTTTGAGTGCCAAAAAGATTTCAAACCCTTTTTAGTCAAATTCATCAGTTCGAATCATAGAAATAAAAGATCAGTTTATTTCTAAATTGTTCTTTCTCAGACAGGTGTGTTGAAAAAGTTTATGATTTCCTTAGAAAAATTGCAGGCCATTCATGGCTTGTGAGATATTCAGTGAAGTTCATAAGGGTGTTCTTAACTTCTTCTCTTAAAAAATGGCTACCTTCTCTGCACGAGAACAGGAACAGGGCATGTGAGGTGGTGTTTGAGAAGCCACAACTCAGTATTTTCACTGTTGTGCAGATTGTCTCACAGCAGAGAGCACCAACCAATGCCTGTGCCACTCACCTCAGACCCTCATGGATATGTGGGCGGCGGTAGCCTCTCACACATGGGCATATACCCAGCCTGGCATATCTGGGAAGGCAGAGAAGTAAAATAACCTTGGTTAATCTCTCTATTTGCTCAGTTTTGGAGCTCTCAAAACATTGTAGTTACTTAGGGATGTGAAGGAAAAGAATCTTCAAGGCCAAGATAAAATACATCTGGATCTGCCAATGGTGTTTTAATGTTCCATATCTGAGCATGTGTTGGAATGACTTCACTGGGAGCACTGTCTAGGTGTTTTAAAGGTGCACCATCTGCCTTTGCATGCACTCCTGTTTCTGTTAGTGAGATATTTAGATCCATTGTTTCTGTTGTTGAGATGTGATACTGAAGGCAGGCAGTTTAGCAGACGTACATTATCATCTCAAATATTGTCCCAAGAAGTATCTGGGGCCTTGTGTTCCTTTCCTTCACGAGCACATTCAAAAGCATTTCTGGTTGCGAGAATACTTAAAGCTTTAGTCTTTTTAAAAAAACCTCAGCACTAAAGTCAAAATCATTGGCCTGCCCTTAGGAATACTAGAACCGTTTGGAGGCAGCTTCATTGTTTAGATCTGGAGTAGCAGAAAATAAAATAACTGAGTAACATGATTTTATGTGACTCTTCTGCCCAGAACAGTAGATATTTCAGATGAATCAACATTATCATTGAATCATAAAATGGTTTGAGTTGGAAGGGACCTTTAAAGATCATCCAGTCCAAATTCCTCTGCAATGAGGGTACCCAAAACCACAGCAACACAGTCTCTGTGAATGTGGGGTCTAATAGCAACTGTTTTGTCAAAAGTTGTGCCATGAGAACTGAGACTACAGTCAGCTTCTAGACCAGTTAATATTGAATCATTCATGCATTATGAAACCGCTCCTATTACAGTGCAAGTGAGAGAGCATAGATAAAGAGATGTTCATTTGTTCATGGTAGACATATGAGAGTTAGTTCTGCTAATGCTCGGAGAGAGCAGAGAGTGAGAAAATTGACCCAAAAGTCTTCTGCCCATCCTGCATCCTACCTGCTCAAAACTGGACAAAGAGAAAGAACTGGGTAGGTAGAAAAAATAGGAGTTAAGAGTTGATAGGTTGCATCGAGAAAAATAATTTCAATATATCTGTGTAGAAGAAATCAAAGACTGAAGGAGAAGAAGATAAATTTGTGTGCAAGTTTGGAGCTGGCTTCCCGCCAAGTCTCCAAAACTCAACAACACAGCCTTGCTTCCCAGAGAGGGGAGAAAAAAAACCCAAACAACCAAAGCTATAGCAAAAATATATTTTACATATAAAACAGATATATACAGTGAGAATACTATATAGCTATAACCCCAGAAACCTTAAATAGCTTCTTAAAAGGGAAGAGGGGAAGGGAGAAGGGGAAAAGGACAAAACAGGACAAAAAGGGACAGAAACAAAACAGGTATACGCAATCTAAAAACCCAGTAACCAGCAAAATAAAGAACTTGCAAAATCTCACCACTTCCCTTGAGAGAAGCAGGATGGCTGGACGCGGCCCAGCACTCTCCCCTCACGTGTGGCAGACAACAGCAGTCGATACAGGCCTCAACTTCAGATAAGCAAGACCATGCACAGATCTACTGTTCTCGAACCTCTCCAGAAGAGAGCTAAGATCTCTCCGGTCGGCTTATTTATACCTCATGTTACATAAAGGAATAGCATGGAATACTTCCTGGGTCACCTTTCTAGTTCTGGTCTACAGGAAGGCCTAGGGTGAAAACTATCACAATTTGCTGTTGAGAAGCTAAAGCCTAAATAAGTATACTCAAATGGAAAATTGTCAGAAACATTGTTTGACAAAGTCGCTTAGGAGAATACATTGAAATGTTCCTAGATGTTATAGAAAGCATGGTGAAATTTAAAGAAACTGGCTTTCAGGAAAATAATACTTGACTGCAGGATGGTCTCAAAAAAGGAAAAAAAAAAATCAATCAACCTTGAGACACTCAGTATTTTGTTAAAGTTGAACAAACAATAAATATTTTTATTGTTATATAAATTAAAGTATAATAAGCTTAATTTCAAATCTGTTAAAAACAACAGAAATCTTATTGCCTAGTGAAAAGCTTTCCATTATTTTCATGAAAAGTTTACCTTTCCCCACCAATTAAGTTTAGGTGAATATATGAATGAAATATATCTTACTTGGAAAATGTAAAAAAAAAATAAAATATAAAAATAACAAATATTAAAATAATTTTAAAAAATTAAGTCTTAAAAATTACAAGTTCTACAGTGAAGAAAGTGCAAATATGTAACATTCCTTTTTGTGCACACAAATGAGATTTTTTATTTATACTCTCTATTTATCCTGTTGCTAGAAAACTACTTCAACCTTAATTTCAGTCAGATCATCTTTAGACATCTAGGCAAAGCCCTAGAATTGCTCCACCAGAGGCAATCTTCAGAGACAGAAAAATTGATAGTTGCTTTTTATTGCTCTTTTTCACTTTGTGAGGTAAATAGTGAGAGAGAATAGTGACTTTTATAGGCTACAAGCACAGTATTCCAGCACTGACTCAGGCAGAACACAATTGACCTGATGCACCCCTTCAACATTGTCTGTACCACAGTCCTGTTCTGGAGTCCTCTCAGCATTTTATCTAGAGGTGTTGTGTGGTAATTTCTGTCCTCACAACAGGCACAACCACCCCAGCCAGAAGATCTCATTTGTTACCTCTTTCCTCTACTTTCTTCAAACATTTCATGCTCAAACATTTTGAGCATGTTCACTTAAATTAACCGTTTCTATGACCAAAATGTCAAAATTGAACGTCTCATTTCATATACCCGAGTCTATGCTGTTGAGATGTGACCTCTATTTGCTGGCATACTGTGCAAGTTTCGAGCTGGCTTCCCGCCAACTCCCTGAAACTCGACAACAAGGACCTGCTTCCCAGAGAGGGAAGAGAAAAAAAAACAACCTAAGCAGCCAAAGCTATAGCAAAAATATATATATATTTTACATATGAGACAGATATATACAATAAGAATACTATATACCACAACTCCAGAAATCCCAAACAGCTCCCCAAAAAGGGAAGAGGGGGAGGGAGAAGGGAAAAGGACAAAAAGGGACAAAGACCAAACAAGTCAACCAGCCAACTGAAGGTAAATTAGCAAAATCTCACCACTTCCCTTCGAACAGGCAGGATGGCTGGACACGGCCCAGTGCTCTCCCCTCATGGGTGGCAGATAACAGCAGTCACTGTAGACCTCGGCTCCAGATAAGCCAGACCGAGACAGGGACCCACCGTTCTCGAACCTTGCCGGAAAGGAAGGGCGCAAGGTCCCTCCTGCTGGCTTTATTCATACCTCAGGTTACGTAAAGGAATAGCATGGAATACTTCCCTGATCACCTTCCTAGTTCCTTCCTGGTTACAAGCTGGTCTCCAGGAAGGCCTAGAGTGAAACCATCACACATACCTTTCTGAGTTGGTTACTCCAACCAAAGGTGACTTTGCTGCTCACTCCCTGCATGGGTCACAGTGCTGCTCACAATCCCCTGGAAGTATGTCCTCCTGGAGATCATACTGCTCATTTCAATCTTTTGGAGTAAACTGCACTTGGTACCATTGCTTCTTTCAGAGATCTTAATTTGCTGTTATTACTATGCTATGAAGTTCCCTTGTCTGGAATAATTATTAGTAAAGAGTTGTCTGGTCACACAAGAGTTAACTAGCCTGGGAGTTAACCAGCCTGCTTAGCTACTCCCTTATGCCAGTTTTATGAAGATATAAGCCGGTTTTGTTTGGTTCTTTTTCAGCAAAGGGAAAACAATGCAAACCTGTACTAGCCTGTGATGACACAGAAGTTACTTGGCACAGCAGCAGATGCAGAGCACACCCCAGTGCCCAAGACAGTGAGATCTGCTGGCCAGACTTCAACACAACCTTCTTGAAGAACTGAGGGCAGAGCCACATCTTGGTGGTTAATTAGCCCTCCCTACCAGGGTGAAGGAGGTGGAGGTAAGAAATAGGTGCTTCCATATGATCCTAAGGCTGCACAGAGAGGGCTTTATTGTCTTCAGTGAACAGCAGACTTGTGCTGGGGAAAACACACTTTTTTTACTTCTTACAGAAGAGCTGTATTTTCTGAGACAGCAAGTAAGCAGTCTAAAACACCCTTTGTCCTCATGTAAAAGAAGTCTAAGAGCTTTCTCAGACATACAGAGGAAGACTATTTGGCTCTAATACTGGATTTGAAACAATCTAGCCAAAATATGATAGACATGGAAATCCAGTATACCAGTCAAAAAACTTCCCAGTACATTTATAATTAAATATAGCCCTTACGAATGAAAAGATTCTGTTATCCTTCTTATTGTGTTTATGTAGGTTTGGCTTTGGACTAATAGCTATTTATAGAAACATGAAATAATAATCTAGATAATAATATGAATTCTGATGGTTAATTTTAGGATGCTCCTTGGTACTAGGGTCCTCCTATGTCCTGGGACAGATACAGGAATACCACCGGTCAGGGGCTGCTGCCTGCTGACTGTGGGATGGACTGTAAATCACTACCAGGTACATCATTTAAGAATAAGTAGCTACATAAAGATTATTTGTGAATTTAGATGGGGCTGTGAAGCCAAGTGGAAAGCTACAATTTTTTAGGATCAAAGAAATAAGAAGGCTTATTTTCTGCTTGAAGGTACCTGGTGAAAATGTGTAAAAATCTGCTTTCCAAGAAAAATCTTTTGGCAAAATTATGGATTCTGAATACAAGCTCCATTTATTTGTTCACAGACTTGAAGTTTTATAGGCAGAGTTATAAATTCATAACAGTTTTCCTGAGTGCTGATATTTTCCATTTTGGAATACTGGTGAAATGCAAGATGTTCACAGGCACAATTATCATTGTATATTTATAAGAAGGGCTCAGCATTGTGACAGCATTTGAATATAAGATCCAAGATACTTGCATATTCCTTAAGTACATAATTGATTGTGTGTCTTTATTTTGCATTCAAATATGTTTTAATCTTGGTTGAAAATTCCCTATGAAATTTACTATTTCTGATCAAATTTTGAAAACAAAATTACTGCCTTTGTGCTTACATAAATAATAGATACGATGCAGTTTAGATGCAATCAAACATTTAAGCTAATGTTAAAGGGAAAACAAGCAAAAAACTGACACAAAATCTGCATAGTATGTCACAAAAGTGCAATACATTTAAGATCACAGGGAGAGTAAAGGGCTAAGAGACCAGTGGCTTAAAAATATTATTCAGCTTTTTAGGTAAGGAATTGTTCTTTTTAGCTGGTATTCCATGGTCTCTTACAACAGCCTTGGTTCTTGTCTTTCCAGTCAATCAATGATGAGAGAGGCAATGTATTAGCTCCCTAGATGAGACTTCTCAGCGATAACTGCCTGATGCTACTCTGATATGCTCTGAAGCCAGAGTACCATAGGCATTGGAAGAGGTCATATAACACTGAAAGAGAAAGAACGAAGCAGGCCTTTTCCTGTCAGCCACTCAGTTTGAGGCCCCCAGTCTGCTACTCGCCTGGACTTTCCTTAGCCCTAACCCAGAACGATTAAGTTCCCAGTATGAGTACTGCATCACTGTAAAAGATCACGGAGTGCCACGTAAATGGTGTTACCTATCCCTTCTTGTCTCTAAAAGTCATTCAACATCCTTAGTCCTCTAGCTTCTTGTAGCATGAAATTGCTCAGAAATTACCACAGTGCTCATCGTAACACAATATGTCCAGAAACATAGGGAATCATTCCCCACTCTAGAACACAATATAACACAGAGAAAACCCCCTCTTTCTATCCATAGGGCACAATTAATATCCAGTAAGCTAACACCTGTCAGGACTGCTACATTCTTCATTTCTAACCCTCAGGTCAGGCAAAGCTTGCAACCAGGACAGTAAATTTCTCTTGTAGATAGGACAGGGAACTGAATTTATTTCTTTGCTACGTTTTCCAGGTCCTTATATACCAGGGCTACATTCACTTTATTCTGGAAATTTACTATAGGCTGAAGTTAAGGTTAGCAATCCAGGTGCCTAAGGAATTCTAGGATATTTGATATGTTAAACGTTATTTTTGAAATTTTTTTTTATTCTTTTGCCAGCTATGTGACATTCCTCAGAGACTGTGAATGGTTTAAAGCCAAATAAATGGAAAACTAATGTACCTGAAAATCCAGCAATTGTCCAGATAAAACTGTTGGAGGATAAAGCAACAACAGTATTGAAATTACTTCATTATTAGTTCACTTGGTTTATTCATATCAAAGAATTAATGCAGTTAAAAAGACAGGATTTTTCTGATCTAATCCAATCTTCCTGTATGAATTATATGCATACTTTATATTTCATATCTCAGAGCTGTAAAAATAATTTAAACACTTCAGGCTGCAGATCAATGCTTTGTTATATTTGGAAACATTTTGCTTATATTCAGTAAAATGTATTATTTTCTAAATCTGCAAATTTATCAAGTGTGAGAGCCACTGAGCAGTATCTAATACATATATACCCTGCCGGGTAATCCCCTTTATACTTGACATCTTCTTGTTTAAAAAGTAATAAAGTAATTTATCACGAAGTTCAATTTGCTTGGTTGAAGAGAAATACTTTTACGTAAGTCTGTCACTGAAAATGATGGAATAGTCTATTGGAATGAACACAATTTTGAAAACATAGATGAAACTGAATTAGAGGCAATTACAATCCAGCTAATCTGAACAGACAGCACGTCTACACAACAAATTCAGAGTAAATAACATCTGTTCATCTTGTGACTAGTGTTTCCTTTTTTCACTGTCAATCTAGCATGGTAAAGCAAACTTTTGAAAAATCAGTATTAGAACAGATTGTTTGAATAATTTGAATTTATCCTGCAAAAAAAAGCCAAAGTCAGGTGAACAAAAGAAGAGTCATTATGGTCTGGGATGATCTTAAGGCAATGTTTACATATGACCCCATTCATACTATCTCTAGACCTTCATATCTGGGAGTATCCAGGGCAGATACCCAGGTATCAGATGTGAGTCAGCTCAGAGCAACACACAGAGTTACTTGGTTTGCCAATGGGCAGGACCACACTAAGAATTAACTCAAGTTTGAAAGCAAGTTAGCTGCAAGATTGCACTTTCCTATTTGAATTCAGGAACATAGAGATCTGTTAATTTATTGCTCTCCAAATAACACTGTTTCACACCTGGAGGCATACCCAAATGCAAAAATGCACAATTTCCTAGGAAACAGCCCTACTCTTTTATATTAATCTCCAAAAGGAAAATTGCCATGGTATGTACCTCTTTCTAATTATAAGCTTGTTGCTTAAAAATAGCTATTTTTAATAAAAAAAACAAACAAACATCTCCTTTCACACTAATTTTCAACTGTAGAGAGTCACTGTACTGCATCTATACAGGAATTAAAGAAACTTATTCTATCTTCTATACCTGGTGCGTGACTAAGGAAAGACATTTTATCTGTATATGCCTCATTTTATTCCTCCACAAATGGAAATAAAGACACTTTTCTTTTTCTCATAGAATCTTTACAAATTTTGTAATAAAATGTTCTAGAAAACAGCCTGTTACTCCTAAACTGGTCGTTCTGCACTATTTTCTGTAAGCAGTGCATGTGTTTGCGACAGACAACTGGAAGTAAGTTCTTAAATCAGTGAGTTCAGTCCCTTGCTTGGATTATATCATCATTGCATCATCTTTCTCAGAAAGCAATTGAGCTCTACCTTGAAACTAGTTAGATGACTTCTCTCGAAAGTCTCATTAATTGTGTGTAATAATGATAAGGATTTTTTTTTAACTTTTATTATTTTGAGTCTAAATGCATTCCTGCTCAGTATATATCCATGTGGGCTTTTTTGGTTTTTTTTTTCCTCCCTGTAATACTGTGCTTTGGTTTAAATATATGTTCATCCCATAGCATATGCCACATCTTCCTTCAGCACTGCCAAGGGGTGAACACAGGCATTTGCAGAACACCAGAAGAAGTCTCAAAAAAGCCACAAAAACCATTAATACTTCTCAGAAAAGCTGTCAACATTCTTTTTACCTGCACTGAACTTCAGTCTGCCATGCAGGTAAAATAGGCGAGTAGCCTCTGCTGGAAGTACCTCTCCCAAAATGTCTTAGGAAAACCTTTACTTTTTTTTTCCCCACTTCTCTGTGGTATCTCAGAAGATACCTGTGCTCACATAACACCATTTCTATGCCTCATTCAGCTTCAGCTGATGAATTCTTTATTACTGTAGAAATCTTCTTATGAGTCCTTAAGCACACAGTCTTCCATTTTATACACCATTAAATTTAATCCCATTTTCACCACTGCAGTCCCCAACATCATGCTGTTCTTCCTGACCTGGTTATTTATTGACAAAGTCATGCTAGAAGAAAGTTTTGTCATCACAGACTTGGTTTTGCACTCAGAAAATTAATGAAAATATAAATAAATTACTCCTATGAGCAATTTTTTAGAATCCTCACTGTTGCCTTTCTCTGGTGATTTATCCTCTGGAGAACACCATTTTCATTTCGTCTTTGAGGAGTTCTCCTCCTACCTTCAGTTAGTTACACTAATATATTATCCACATTACAATTAGTTCTCTTGTTCTTCAATCGCACTGTGATATTCTTAATGTAAAATGCCTTCTATATTTAATTTAAGAAATAATTTTATTTTTTAAAGAAAATTCAGAATTGCTTGACATAATTTAATTTTATGTATCACAGTGTGTTTCATCATTTTTTCATTCAAAATTTGTTTCAAAGCTGTGCAATCTAATTCATCCTTCAAACTTAAACACCTGACTTGGACTTCCAAATTTAATGAATCAGTTATCCTAAAAATGCCTAAATTCACCACATGCAAGAGAGAAAAGCTGACATTTTAGAAATTCTTCGGAGAAAAAGCCTGTCTATATTACTAGGATGTTAAAACAGAGGCTTTCTAAAAGTCGTCAAATACCATTTAAAAACTGTAAAAAAAAGATTTTATATAATTTTATATCTTTGACTTGTCTTTCTTATTTTCATTATTCTTAAAACTGTATTGGTGCTTTTTTTCTATAATTTCCCTCCATGTGAGAGTGAAATTCATCTCAACTAATATTAATTGTCCAAAGTATGTATGCCTAGTATAAGGCAGACTGTCCAAATTCCCTTACAGTGAAAAGAGAGACCAGAGCTTCTCAAAGTAGTCATCCCAGAGCATTGTTCAAGATATGTGAGATAAAATAAATTTGGCTGTAATATATTTCTTTCCACCGACTAACAGGAAACTAGGTAATTATAATGAAAGAAGATGCTTAAAGTTTAAACAGTTAAAGTGTTAAATGGTTTAAATTAGGGAAAATTATTTCTTCCCTAAAAGACAGTTTTTCTTTTTTGTATTACCTAATTTTTCAGCAAATCAACTTTTTTTTTTTTTTACTGCCTTGGGTGTCTAATTTTGCACTACTGTCCATAATAATAAAATGGGAGAATCTCAAATATTGACATGTATGTTAATCTATCTGTGTTCATACTAGCTCCCCCCTTGTTCTTTGTTTTGACTAACTTTCTTTTTTTTTCTTAGCAAGTTTTAACTGTTTGTGTGCAAATAGACTTGAGTGGTTTAGTACACTTCAGCTGTACTCCAGAGCTCTATGGTTTCTGTCAAAATTGTAAAAAAAGGTCAGCTTCATGGGAAACTTCTAAGTATTCAAAAGTTATGATCCTGGCTCAGAAAATCTGCCAGCTTCTATTTAAACTGAAGAGATTAATAAATAATAATAAATTAATAATTTGAGAATTATAATTCAATTATTTTTCTCCACAGCCTTATGGAAAATGTGAAACATTCAGAAATGCCAAAAAGAAAGAGACAGAGGAAAAGACATTGGAGATGCCTCAGAATAGCCTGAATACCAAAGCTGAAGCTTTACATTTCTTGTTTCATGTTAAAACATTGAGTTATGGCAACACCGTTTGAGAATATTGTTGCTTAGTTTTCCCTAGCCCTTTCTGTGGATGATAGCGTTGTCAAATAATCCTCTATATATTTCTGTGAGTTCTTAAAATCTCCACTAATCTCATTTTGATTGGTTTAGGGTATATTACATTTCAGAGCACCTTAGTCCAGATGCCCCACATACAATCCCGTTTTCAGTTCTATTCTGAAGTAAGTCTATTGTGTTGAGCTCCAGGTCTACTTGTCTGTTGGAGAGTTTGACACAATGACATCTGCTCTGAAAATCCCATTGAAGTTCAGGTCTTCATGCAACTTTCATACATGCCTCAATCTGTTAAACTTTTTCAGAATGCTGGAAGCATGAGTGTACCCAGGTTGGGTAACGAAGGAAGCCTACTAAATTCCGTTCAAGTGCCTGTCCTAATCCAGGTGATTGCTAAGAAAAGAACAGCAAATAATTATTTGAAAAATGAGATACAATCATGGGTTCTTCAAGAATGTAAGAAAAAGATAACCTGATGGATGAGTTAATAGGCACACATCTATTCAGACAGGCACACAGGGATGGATGAGCCTGATGCCTGTGAAGCAATCACTCATTAGACATGTTAGCTATTATTATTATTATTATCTGTTTGTGCTACATAGCACTAGGAGCCTCCTGCTGAGACTTCAATGCCATTGTGCACACAGTAAGAGAGTACTGACAGCCTCAACACATTTCCAGACTCAGTGGTCAGAGGTCAGCAAATAATTGCATTATTTGTGCACAGGGGGTGGAGGCACCCAAAGATGAAACAACTTGCTCCTCAATTTGTCAGTGATGCTTCAAGGAGGAGTCATTCTAAGGCTGCTGGATGACTTCTGGTAGCCAGGCAAGTTTGGGCATTCTTTCATAATGTTGTTGTGCTATATTCTTGTTGTGTTGTAGTTGTGTTGTTGGATTCTCAAATTGGATTCTCCCATAAGAGAAATAATTTCCATGACTTTCCTTTAAATTATGAGCGGAATATCAAATACATGTGGTGTACATGTGGTTCCAGCAACTGTGCCTGGAATAGATTTCTCAAAGTTTCAGCTCATGGAAAAAACCTAGTTGTCTTTCTTGTTGCATTTTCACTTGTATTTGTCTCTCCTTTTAGCCTGCTGTTAGAGACTTATGGAGAAAAGGAATGCTTCCCAAAGAAAGACAGATGAGATAAGTTACCAAATTAGTTCATTTCAGTTGCTTTTGTTCAAGTGACAGTTCTAAAGGACAGCAGGCTAAATGACTCAGAAGTGTGAGAAGAATTTGAGTACAATTTATTATCTTGACATCCTTTATATAATCTTTGTTTTGTGCTGTACTTCAGAAACTGTCTCATTAAATAAATTTCCAAACATTTCATTATTTTCTTTACCTAAATCTATTTTTAAGCAATTTCTTTTTCACCATGGGAAGATTAATTTTTTGACAGACGTCTGAGGACTGTGCACAGGATTTTTATATACCTCTTCATCACATGCCACATACACCTGCACAGGGGTGTATGTGTGCGCCCCTAAGCAGGGGCACCTGTCTTAGAATTGCTGTTTTAATGGGTTTTGTCAACTTTTGGCCCCCACCTTTTTTTAGATTTGAGTTCTGCTGGCAAGTTCATATGCATTGTATTCCCTTACATCTTTGTCTTTTGATTCAGTTTATCCCAGTATTGGTGATTGGCATAGTTTTTAGTTTTCCTTTTCTCTCCCTGTCAAGGTCAGATTTTAGGAGCCAGACTGGCAGAGCGAAGCAGCAGCATGCTATTTCCCTGTGCCTCTGAAGGTTGCAGGGGGTACAGGCAATAAAAAACCACATCAGAGCTGCCTCAGAATGACAGGCCCAGATCTGAGACTTTTGACAGCTTTTATCTGTGCTGCTTGAACTGAATCAGATTTGGCATCACCTTTATCTACAATTAAACAAGAAGTTGACTTTAATAAGAGCACAAAGAGAGACTGCAGTGCTGGCCTGGCATAAAAAGGTGTAGAAAAAGCCATTTCAAATCTTGACAATAGACACAGAGACCAAAAACTTGAATATCCTAATGGTCTACACCTCCTATTCTATGCTTTGTATAAATGTTTCCTTTGCAGTCTAATTTATTCCACCATTTTTAAAAAGTTCATGTGAAAGAAAAGCAGAGCATATGTAACGATACAATTCACATTTTGCCATTAATCACATGTACATGTACACATGTTTTTGCTTATCTTACATAAGAATATCTACAGTGGGTCAAATCATCTGCTTTCCAGTAGTGGTCAAAAAGCTTGGGGCACTCTATGGGAACAAATACATATAGTATTTTTCTGATGATTCTCTCAGCCCATTACCATCTGCCCTTCAGGCACCTCCTGAACTGGGAGTTGTTTCCATGAAATTAGCAACTCCTGGTGCATTTCTCTTCCGTGAAATTCTCAAGCCTCTCCTTGAAGCCATGTAAGATTTTACCATCCATGACTCGTGGTGAGGAATTCTGCCCCTCAACTGCAACACCACCTGCAAGAAGAGTCTCTTTTTTTATTTGAGACTAATTTCTGGCAGCCTCATTTGATGTACCAACTACCACAATATGGTGCCTTAGGGAGCTACAGTGGGAAAAGCTCTGGTAATGGAATGTAGCACTTTGTAGGAGGCTATGTTTTTTAGTGTTGGGTCCCAAGTGAGAGCTCCGCTTCTTCATAAAATGTCTTAAGAGTATGAAAGTGTAACCAATCTAGTGAGGGGAAGGAGGTTTGCCTCCCGTTATCAGAACTGATATGGTTATATATAACTCTAACACTTCTCCTGCTCTGTTTTTCAGGTTCAGTATGCTTCTGGTCTCATAGTTTGGGAAACCAGATACTGCAAGGATTGTTACATTTAAATAAACATTTTAATGCTTGCTATAATACTGCAGCTACGTCATAACCAGAAAACATGGATTTTAATAATGTAATAGTAAAGTTCACAGAGTTGCCTCTGCAAGGTATGCTACATGTGGATTTATCCAGAGAAAAGGACAGGGAGAGGAGCTGAGGACCATGGTTCTGTAGCCATCTCACTGCTATTCCACGCTCCATAGGTAACCCCTCCCTTTGTATGCCTCTCTGCAACCTCCCTTGATCACGGTACTTGTCCAGTTGGATCACTGTACTGAAATGCCTGGTCATCGGTGTTGAGAGGTTTTGTGTCAATGAGAGATGGCAAGGCAGCACTATTGAGGACTGAGCCCAGCAGCTGTAGAGGCCAACACTTCCACTCCTGCCCTACCAGCAAAGGCTCTGAGATGCCTTGTGGAATGGTGAGTATCACCAGGGTCCTTGAATCCCAGATATTTTTTGTGTTTGTTTGCCAATAAATAATTGTTTCATATTTTCAGGTGTGAATATTCTTCTTGCAGTCTTCTTTTGCAGATCTGAAGATGTCCAATGTGACTCAGAAGAAATATAGTGATATATGCTATGTGTCAGATGGCTTCATCTCAATCTTCTCTTATTTTATCAAAACCTGACAGAATGCTTGTCCTTGGCAATTTGCAAAGATGGTTGCAGTCTGATCCTATGAGAGCAGATAGGAAGTGAGATGAAGGCATAGGTTAACCAGCTTTTCTTCTTGGTCAGAAATACCTGAATATTTAGTCTATTCACATTCTGCTTGTTCTTATTTTTCTCAAAATGTACCTTTCACAAGCAAATCTAAGCTGTCTCAGAAGTAAGGATGGATGTTTCTGCTGTGCTTAACTCTAAACAAACACAGTGTTTTTCCTCCCTTGAAAAAGATTTTTTCTGCTGAGTTGATAATCTTCTTTGTCTTTCAAAATCCACAAGACAATCTCCAAGCCAGCCATTTTAGCTGCAGCTTGGAGAATCACAACAGGATTGACAAATAACATATAGACTTATACTGTATGATATATTTTTTAGTCTGACAATCTCAAACATTGCTTATAATTAATTCTTTCCATTCTATTCTTTTGTATGCAATATTCAAAAATAAAAAAAAAAAATAAAAAATTGAAGACCTAAACTAGGGAAATCTTTGTCATACTCATGTTTTTTGTTAGAACTGTTTGTGTTTTTTTTAATAGAACTACAGATAACTCCTTTTGCAAAGGAATTTAGCCACTGGCAGGCTGGGTAGCAAGGCAGTTTCTCCCATGTAATCCTCTGTATTGCAGAACTGCAATGGAGTGAACAGGCCATAGTGAGGTTCAGCATGTGCAGTCTGCAAAAGGCTCCAGTTCTGGCATCTTGCACTGCATATAATATGTTACTGTTATTTCAACAAGCAGAATGCTTAAATTTAGCTTTGATGGACAAAAAACTTCAGAAGCACTAAGCTGACAATATATTTATATTATAAATGCAAATGCAAAATATAGCCACAAATTTCAAACCCGGTTCCCCAAACATCCTCTTGAAAGAATATCTTCACAAGCTCTTGAGTCTCTTCTTTATTAATTTTATGCAGTGTCTTCTGATAGACTCAGTTTTTAGTGATTATTTCAATGCATTGCAATGCATGAGGCACTGGTAAAAACTGCAGTAGTCATGCTTATTTACTATGTCATAAAAGAATTAGTCTTTCTTTCTCCCTCTTTTTTTAACCTTCACATTTTCTATTTCAGGGAGATTACCAGCATGAATGAAAACCTAATGGTGGACTGATGGCTGTAAGGAATTCAGTTCTTCATGTACCGCATCAAAGACTGAGAGCAAGAATACAGATCCCTTTGGAGATCCTTGGTAGGCAAGTCATTAGTCTAGTCCTTCAGGCTTATATGATTTGCTATGCATAATTGCAGGTAGGTTGATTTTTCTAAAGGTTAAGAACAATACCAGAGTGTGAAGAACACATTGAAACACTCATTCCTTATTGGCCACTATTAAGTTCCAGTAGTGTTTTACTTCTTTTATTACTGCAGTAAGAAACATATTTTCTGGAAGAGTTCCTTGGAGGTTCCTTAGACTAAAGAGAAGGAAAAGAAAGTCAAAAGCTAAACTGAAAGTTTCTCCAGTAGCTCATTTTTGTTGCCAGATATTGAAGGATGAAACGCTTTCTAATACTGAACACTTATGAACTGCCTGGAACTTAAAAGTAAATGCTGAGGAATTCCAAGGTAATTAATAATCTAGGACAGTCATTTTATTAAAAAAAAATACTGAGATTTAATCAGAGAAAGATTCAAAAACCTCTGAGGGAATATTCAAAAACCTCCACCACAGAGTTTATTGTCCAGGCGACTCTTCAAATGCTTTGCGAACAGCAACGGAAGGAAATTGCAAAGAGAAGACCTGAGGGAGGCATTACTAACAATCTCTTGTCAAGATTTTGGGAAATGGAAATTGAAGTTCTATCTAATAAAAGAACAAATCATTTAGTGTGACACCCTGCAGAAGAGAGACCTTCTCTGAATTCACTTCACAGCTTCCCAACAGACCGTTGCATCAGTGGTGGAGACTGCACAAGGCATATCGGGGACCTGTGTGATCAATGGCTACCCTCCCTCTGAAAAACAGCACTTTATTTATAGCCTGAATTTCAGTTTCCAGTCACCACATCTTTTTATGCTTCATTCAATAGATTCAAGAGCTCTTTTCACAAGTCAAGTTAAAATGGAAACAGCAATATCTTCCTTCTAAAGCTTTCTGAAGCCACTCAGCACAAGTACTTCTCCTCCAGCTCTGACCCCTCTGGGATGGATCCTGTGCTCTTCTCCTGATCTCAGGCACTTATGGTGTCCATTATCCCCTAGTAAATATGGTGTAGGTGATAGTCCTCTGCTCTCATAGAGCTAACAAAGCAGACACCTAAGGCAAAGGACAACTATTTAGGACAAGAGCTTTAAACACAGAGTATACATTTCTGTTCTGTTAATCCTCACTTTGAGGGCTTTTTCCCCTCCCCTAATGCAGGTTGGTCCCTTCCTCCCATCATCAGGGCTTTGAGAGGAAATTTTCATCAGCCCATCCAAACTAGCCAAGGGAAAAATGGGACTGTCGTTCCTTCCAGGTATTTTTTCTTACTAACTTTCCTCTAACTTAGTTTATTTCATGCAGAAAACTTCTTCAATTCTGGAGACAGAAGCACATGTAATGCCTATTTGGCCAAAAGAACAGCTTTTGAGTTTCATTTAGTGCTTATCCACTTGATATTATGGAACTGATTATCCCCTGCGTTTCTACCATTTGGCATGCCCACTGTCAAAACTTTTAGCCATGTGTTTCAATGCTCATTCTCTTCATTTCCTTCTCATTAGTACAAAATGAATCAGAAAATTATGTGCTCCACCTCAGAGAAGATTATTTCATGCAGCTTAATCAGACAGTAAGAATTATTGTTGTACCAAAAGGAAGACATGGAAGAATCAAACTTATAGTGGGGATGAAGCAGGATAAACAATAATTAGCCTGGATGGTAATGCAGATGTGCCAAACACCAAATTCAAAACATGAGTTTGTACCTTCCTAGAAAATTCCAAAAGTGTTGCCTTGTTTTGGGAGCTCTCCAACACGATCCTATTTAATAGCACCAGCTAGCTCTCCAGGAACATAAGGAACTCATTCATTTAACCCTAGTGTCTGAGATACCCATGAAGTTAATGCATGTGTTTGCTTAAAAATATCCAGAACTAGGGTGACTAAATCCCCCCCTTATATAAATTCCACATGACTTCCTAGGGAGAATAGAGAATTTAGACACCTTAACTTCATAGCACTGCACTGATTTCAACCCAAAATGTTGTCACATTTTTCATAATAATCTCATCCTTAATGCCCTGTGCTCCTCTTCTACTGCAGCAGGGTGAGAGCACAGGACACAGGAGGCTGGCTGACTGCACCCATAGCAAGCTCATCTACTTAGGAAGGAGCAAACCTGAAGGAATTTGTTCCCAGTACCATGACTTTATTTTTACAAGTAATGCACAACCATTTCCTATAAAACAACATCTCGGATCTTGGACCACCCTTATCATGGGTGAGTATCTTCATTTGGAGATGACATTTGCTTCTGACGGCTTTGGGGGGCTTCCTTGGCTCTGTAGCAGCAGTGGGAAGCTGAATTTACCACACAGTCAGCAAAGACGGGTAGCTACTTAGTTAATAGGTCTAAATTGCCTTCTGAAGGTTTTCAGAGCTGTCTGCAGTGATTATGTGGGATACAGTCTTTCTTTAGGCTCTCACATTTAGATACTGCAATTCTTAATTCTATACTTTTGATTTAGTCCAGATCTGACTCACTGTGCAACAGAATTGAAAACCTACTATCAAATGAAAAGTTTATTCATAAACTAATGGCTGAATCTTTTGGGGTGAAAACTAAATCAAACTAAACCAAACCAAACCAAACCAAATAAGATTGTATTTCTTAACTGATCCGAGTACCAGGGCTAAACTCAGTCTAATGTCTTCTGGAGATATGCTCCATTGTGGGGTCCCACCAGTGAGAATGTGCTGCTGTCTGATAAACCCAACCTGTGTTTTCTTGCTTGGCCTGTCCTGTCCTGGAGGACTGTGTGGAAAGAGCCTCAGAGATGACTTGGTTCCATTCTTCAATCAGTAGCGGGGTACTAAGCGACAAGACAATGCATTTATGAAAGTTTCATAATGAAAGTTCAATATCTCTTGTTCTGTTGCTATTGGCTTTACTGGTCCAGGAGGAGAATTTCTGCATGTTGTTCTCTTTGTCTAGTATAGTCCTAACTCAGGACAGCCTACAGTTGTGTTTGAGCACTCTACTGAACAAGTCTGAATGCAAAAATGTGACTAAACTGAGTCCTGTATTGGGACCTTTTGGCACTAAGTTAAATTGAAAATCTGCACAATGGAAATTTAATTTTCATCAGAAATAGGAAAGCATATTTTTCTTTTGCACTTTTCTTCTACCAAGTGCTTTCAAAATATTAATTAATTAATCCCACAGTGATTCTGGCATTCAAGCTTTGATTAAACTTTCTGTAAATGTTAATGTGCCACTGAACTTTGAAAATGTAGATTGCACTGAAAAAGGGATACATTCTGTCAAAAAATATCCTGTCGGAAGCATAAAGGGTAAAGAATGACAGATTATGCATAATAATATTGTTCGAAGATACTTAAAGGTCAGACATATATTTTAAAACTTTCCCCTTCTGAAGAGAAAACTTTTCTCCCTTTGAAGTGCTGTTATCAAGCCCTTAGGACTTCCTGTGACCCAGACCTTCCATTTTATCTCATCCAATTCTAAAAATGAGTGTACATTATATTGACTCAGTGTTAGTGAAACCCTTCTGTAGCAAAAAAAAAATGCAAACCAAAACAAACCAAAATAACCACTTCATTTGTGTAATAAAAATGCTAATATGTTCAGAGCAAACTACTAGAAGTTGTCTTAATCCTTATTCTTCAAAGGGGGTACAGCCTGAGCTGTACAGCACTGAGGACCCAACCGAAGACAGTACAGATACTAAGCAGGATGCTGCTTTGCTCTCACAAAATTGGTCTGTCAATGACTCCAGAAGGAGCGCAATAAAAATGAGCGTTTGCCCAGTAAGGTCAGAAAGGTGTTTAGTACACACCAGGTAGTGATGAACAGATGACACCAGCTTTTATTTTTACCTGGAAGTATTGATGCTGGGCAGAACCTCACTTCATATCACAGATGCCCTCTGATCAGGAGAGGAAACCCAGACATGAAGACTGAAAAGAAAAATTGCTAATATAATAATAGTGATATGATTAATAATGTTAATATTGCTAATAAATTAATATTAAAGAAGACCTGAAATTACCAAAGCAAACAGCCAAAAATAAAAACAATGTAAAAAAAGGACTCTTCTCCAAACAAGATGGACACCCTGGCAAAGCTGGAGAGGTTTCAGAAATTTGTTAAGGACTTTGTCTATGGAAAGTACTTAGCACCCTATACTTTGGCCTGTGTCAGTCCCTGCAAACAGAGATTTCAGAGCATTAAGTAGTATTAAAAAATTACAATTAGCATACATTATAATAAGCAGTTAGAGAGCTTGCTCTGACATCACCTGGTATAAATCAGGAATAAACCCAGTTAATTCTTTATTTCATCCTGTAATATTCCCAGTGGAATTATAAACAGAGTGATACTATAAATGGTGCAAAACTAGACTAAGACCCTGAAACAAGACCGTACCCCTGTACAATGGGTGCTGAGGTGGCTCCTTGTTCCTTGAGATTTTCCTCCTGCTCACATAGCCAAAATGAACATAGGTAAAAAACAGCCAAAAAAGATCTATCTCCGAGGTCTTCACATAGAATTTTGTAATGAAGATGCTGTCTGAAGAATACTTCTCAGCTGCTGTTTTTCCTTCCTTACAAGCATGGCCAGCTGGCTGTGTAAGTTTGCAGTTCTCTGTTGGTCTCTGATCTACCTGAAAGAGTTCCATTTAAATACTTTTTGTTCAGTATATTTAATAATGATTGCAACTATTTACAAATTACATACTAAATTTCATATGCCCTTATGCTGTTTTGAGATTATTAGCTTTAACGAAGGCAGAAACATGCAATAAGGTAAAAGAGTCAGAAGTGCAAAGAGACTTGGGGACTAAATTTACCTTTTCCATCCTTCCAGTACAGAGGCATTTGCTCCAAGGTCAGGCAGATTTTTGCAGTCTTCATAGATGAATTAATGCTTTTGGAGCTATTCAGTTTTGAGAAGAAGGGGTGGCAATCATTTAGGATTATTCTACCCTAATGGATCCACACTCCTGCAGAGTCTCAGGAGGAGTCTGAGCACAACTGAGAGATATTAACCCTTACAATTGATCCACGTTGTTCCAGAAACAAAACTGCCCTCACAGGCCCAGATAAAGGAAGGAGAGCTCATTTTCCCTGACTAACACTAGTCTCACACCTTGACAAACAGGATCCTCTGCTGAAAAGTTTGCACTACAGAAGGGTCTGACTGTTTTTCAACTGTTTTTCAACTGACTTGAGAGTGAACAAAGAGCTGGTATACGGACTTCAACCCTTAAGGATGGCTACATTGCTATCCCAAAAAGAGAATCTAGGCAAGTTTCAGTATTAAGGTCATTAAAGAGAAAAAATTACCTTTCCTGCCACGAGTTATAAGCATAATCAGGGTACAGGAGTACATTTCTTACACAGGCAAGAAAAAATCTCCTTCTGCTGTTGATCTAACTTAATGACGAAAATTTTGCAGCTGGTGAACAACAGAAGATATTTTCTCAAGGATAAAAACGGATCTTCTCCTAGTAATCTTATTGAAATCCTGCTGTGGCAAATTCCTGGAGACATGGCAACAAGGCAGCACAGCTCACTCTAGAAGACAGACTGGCAGCCAACACATGAGTTAGATCAGAGAGCAGGGAAAATGATGCAGTGCTCTCCCTGGCAGAGCTGTATGAACTTCTGTTGTGATTCTTTTGTTTGAATTCAGATGGTTTTTCTCTTTGCTGAATGGTTCTGAGAATATTTTTTTCAGGTTTTGTAATTTTTATTTATTCAAGGTGTGTACTGAATTTATGGGAGCTGTAAAGTACTGCTGCAAGTTCGAAATATGTGCCATGTGATCAGCCATCCAGATCATGTGGACTTGTTATTTCACCTGAAAAAAACCAGTAACTTAGGCAACGAAAATTCATGTTACAGAAAAAAAGGGAAAAATGCCCCCCCCCACCCCCCCAAAAAAAAACTGCCAACCCAATCCAACCCAATCCAACCCAACCCAAAACTTATACTTCTAGTATCTTTGGAGAACTGACAGTCAATACGAAAAATGGTGCAGACTAAATGCTAGTCTAGTCTGCACCAGGGGAGAAGTGTCATTATACAGATGACTTCTTTACAGTAATTTTTCCTGTGGGAAAGGGGCAATGTCACAACTATGCCAGCCAGATGTGTGGAAAAGGGCTTACCTAAAGTGTACAGGCCAGGAGAAGGACCGCTGAGGTTCGTGAAGTCCTTCAACTATAACCCCCACTGCTCCTCTAAATGGGCACCAACATGGTCAGGAAGAGCCGGAGTGTGTTTGGAGTGACTACATGGTTCTGGGGAAGATGGTCAAGACCATGGGATTCCAGGTGGTTTCTCCTTGGTCCTTCCAGAGAAGAGAAAGGGCATGGTGATGAGGTGACAGATTCTGCAGCTCCACAGCCAGTTCCATTGTCAATAGGGACTGTTTTGTTGACAGGGCTTTTAAAACCACAGGACCTTCTTTGAGGATTAGGATAACCAGGGAGAGATGGAACCCACCTGACCTAGTGGCCTTCTGTAATAAAGTAACTGGGTTTCTGCATGAAAGGAGAGCAGTGTGTCCCACAATATCCTTGTATGTATGTGGGGATATGAAGGTCTGGAAGGGGGGTAAGCAGAAGGTTTTGATAGTTGGAGAGCAGTGTTTAATGGGTTGTACTCCACCTGGAGGCCAAGAACAAGGGGAATAACACAGAGATCTGCACTGTTTAACATCTCTATCAATGACCTAAAGGAGAGGATCGAATGTCCCCCTCAGCAAGTTTGCAGATAGCACCAAACCTGAGGTGAAGCTGGAATCCAGTACCATGCAACAGGAAGGGCTCTCCATATGCAAACTCTGCTGATGAGCTATTCCTTTGCCCATTCTGCTGTGTTACGTGTTTGCACCTATATAGTTACGAACAGAGGATGTTGCTGGAAGACTTCTCTTACTTCCTTTGTCTGAAGTTTTCAGGAACAAAGGGACATCATGATTATTTAAGTTTTGAAACCTTTATTTGTGTTACCTAACTTTCCCCCTTCTCCTCCTCCTCCTCCTAATAGCCTTGAATATTGCTCATGGGAAAGATGAAAATGACAACTCTTTCCACATCTGGAAACTGAAGAGACAGATGATGAACTGTCATTTACCAAAAGCTTTTTCTTCTATTCTTGAAGCACTGCAGGAAGAAAGGACTTCTCCTGAAACCAGCAGAACTGCTTTTGCTAGAAGATTTCCCATATAGCTATTCAACTTCCTAGGACTCACTTGGCTTCTTTTGCCCTGAGGTCTTTTCTGTTCTTTTGGGTTGGGGGTTCAAGCAGAGGAAGTTCATTCTGAGGTTTGTTCCCTACCTGCTCCCTCTTCTTTTTTGCTTTCTTTCTTTCCTTCTCATTGCGTGTTTTGATGATTTATGCATGCTGAGAAGTAAGGTGCTTCTGGGAATGCCTGTTGCTATTTAGATGCCTGGAGGAAAAACCTCTTGTAGGAAGTTGCTGAAACTACTACTAAAATAATTTTAATCTTATGTTCTTCTGCTTTCCAACTTTAATCATCTCTGATCCACCTGATCAAGAAGGCTTTTCTATTGCTTGGGCTACACTTCAGTTGAATATGCACATAGTTTTTTTCTTTTTGGAGATTCAGGGATATGAAAGATGTGGGCAGAGCAATCACCAGTGAAAACTGAGGCCAAAAAGTTGTTGAGAACATCAGCCTTCTCCATGACAATTGTTATCAGATCCCCTTTTTTTCTTCCTTTTCCGACCGATTACCTTAAGAAGCTCTTACTATTCATCACTTCTCTTGCCAAATATAGCACCAGTTGTGCCTTTGCTTTCCTGATAATTCCTCTTTCATTTTTACCTTTGCAAAGGAAGCTGCTGTAACAGCCTTTGCATGTTTCTCAAAACAAGGATCATTGCCAGCCTGTTTTCATAAGGACTCCAAGAAGTTCCAGAGAGAAAGGGAGAAGGAAGAAGAAGGAAGTTCCTCTATGCAAAGATGTCCAGGGAGCTGGGCTGTAAATCAGCTACTTCAGAAGGGAGCTTACCACAACTACAGCCTGTGGGACCCAGCAGGGACTCCCTTGGCTAAGATATTAAACCCTTGGGTGGTTCAAAGTCAGCAGAGCCATACAAAAGTCCTTGGAGGTCTGCCACATGATGCTGCCAGAAGATATAGCATGGAGAAGTGTGAGAAGATACCCTTAAATCTCACTATACTCAGCCTCTGCAGTGCAGAATCCCGTATCATTATGTGGGTCCTGGAAAGGATGCTCCAGGGAAAATGATAAACATTGAATTACAAGTCCAAATGGCAGCTGTGGACGGTATTGTCAGATCCTCTCAAGTAGCCCTCCTCAGACTTGCAGGGGCCTGCAAGCCTCTGCAACAAGGTTTTAAGTGGTACACCTGACATCGTGCAGTTGGCAGAACAGCTTGCACCATGCTGCTCGTAGGACTATCTAAGCACAATACAGTGACCACCCCATGGCCATGTTGGACAAGCACATGCATTGCAGCTGACTTTTGCAGGTCAGAGCAGCCTCTGAAGCAGATTAGAAAAGACATTATCCAATTTTACCTTAGGAGGTCATATTTACAACCCAGCACTCTGTGCTGAGATCTTCCATAATGGGAAATCTGGCTTTGATTACTGCTTGGACATAACTACTTGTTAAAACTGTGGTTTTGACATTCAGGCTTTTAAAAAAGTAATTTGGGGCTGTGCTACATTATGTTTTACACTGCTCTTGCAATGTTTGATGTTTTTAAGACTGCACCAATGTAGGACCATGATTATTTCATGTGCCTTAGTCTGGCTTGTTCTGTAACCATAGTTTGCCCATCAGTGCCAAGAGACTGTATTTCAGCCTCTTACCATCTGGGTTGGAGCAGAGCGAGTCAGACACCTTTGATATTTTCTGTGATTGTGTCAGCTATCCTTGTTATGGCCACCAGAAATTAGGGAAGTATTCATTTCCATGCAATAAAAGACAGTGCACTTTAACACACTCAAGAGTAGGGAATGGGGCACAAATAACAATTCATCCAATTACCTAACCAAACTTCTGAAACTACCCAGACTGATTTGATAGTTTTGGATTTTTTCCCCATCATTTCATTTTTGTGAGCATGCATTGCCTCATTGGCATGCTCATTGGGGTCGAAAGGTAACAATGCCAGTTATAAGCTCTGGCAGTGTTATCTGACATGCTGCTATTAAGCTACTGCAGGAATAAGAAGTGATTTTTTTAGTATAAAGATTGCAGCTTGGTGCTACAAGTCTTCACAGGCTCCCTGAAGCATTATTTGTAAGCAATTATCTTTTCTGTGTAAGAAAAATTCTTACAGCCTAGAGGTTGTTTTGTTCTCTGAAAGGAAACATAGTGATGCTTCCTGCAAAATTTAGTCATAGCACTGCTGATCTTGAGTTTATTCTAAATAAGAAATAATTTCCTATAATGGAAAATCCTGATCAAGTTTAATTCTAAGAGCTGAAAATCAACAGTGATTAAAACTGCAGTGTCTAGACCAAAGCAACATATGTTTTAATGATAAACAAACTCAAATGGTTGAATTAAGCAACTGTATCTGTCTAATCCTCTTTGATCTTCAAATTGGTTCTCTAGCTGCTTTTCTAGCAGAGTACACAAATACATTAGTGGTCTCTTTAATCTGGCAGTTAAAAGCATAACAATGTAAAATGGCTTGAATTTGAAGTAAATCAAATTCAGACTGGAATACAGTGAACAGTTTCAATAGTGAATGTCATACCTTTTGATCAGATTATCATTAATAAACTATATAAAATTATTAGATTACAGAGAAAAAAATATCCAATTTAATTTTTAAAATGTAAATTCCCTGCCAGCCTTTCCTGCCCAGAATATATCACATTCCCGGAAAATATTTTAAATGCATTGAATCAGTGGCCACGTGAGAAACAGTAGATCCATCACCACGATGCAGCAATGACTTTATTGCTCGTGTCCTGCACAACACATCTTTGCAAACATGCCCCTGCTACTGAATTGCCCCTAAAATGGAGTTGCCATTGCCAGAAGAGTTTACCACATCTACCCTTCTCCTTTCCCTAGTGTGCCTTGGAGGCAGAAAAGGACAGAGTGTCTGTCCATGCTGTGTCCCCACCTCAGTGAACAGGAAACAGGGTTCCTCCACCCAGGTCCACAGCTGCAGTGGTACAAGGTGGACCAGGGAACACCAACAGGCAACTGAACAGGGTCCAACGAGAAGAGGAGAGGAGAGAAGAGGAGAGGAGAGGATAGGACAGGACAGGACAGGACAGGATAGGAAGGATATTTCAGTTGGAACGGACCTACAAAAGAATGCCTGAACACTTCAGGGTTGACTAAAAGTTAAAGCATTAGGGCATTAAGGGCATTGTCTCTTAAAGCCTCTTAAACATTGGCAGGCTTGGGGCATTGACAACCTCTCCAGGAAGGCTGTTCCAGTGTTTGACCACCCTCTTGGTAAAGAAATGTTTCCTAATGTCCAGTCTGAACCTCCCCTGCTGCAGCTTTGAATCATTCCCACACATCCTATGACTGGATAATAGGGAGAAGAGCTCAGCACCTCCCTCTCCACTTCCCCTCCTCAGGAAGCTATGAAGCGAAATGAGGTTGCCCCTCAGACTCCCTCTCTCCAAACTAGAAAAACCCCAAAGTTAGTTCAAGTGTATTAACTTCAAAAAATGTTCAGACTTCAGAAGTTTGGAACTTTTTTCACTAGAAGTGTTCACCAAAAAGGAGTCCTTAGAGGTGGGCATACAATTAAGTCCTGGTCTGATTAGGATCCATCAAAGGCAGAAGGCATATTAGTAACCCACAAATGATGGTCACACAGGTAATGATGGAAGCAGAATTGCCCATCATTGTGGCTTCTTCAGAAGTTTTGCAAGAATGAACAGTTATAGAAAAAGAATTACAGAATTCTGTCTTCTAGGGAGTCCAGCCATTCAACAAACACATTCCTCTTGTCAAGTCCATCAGCATCTTCCTGTGTGCTTAGTCATGCTGAGGTACTGCCATCACTCCTAACAGTGGGTTTTCTGTCTTTATTCACATCTCTTTTTCCATCTCTGAAAGACACAGTGGCCAGTCCTGTAAAGATTGGTTGCAAGCTGATTGTAAACTGGCCAGCTTGTAACTTGTTCAGCTGGTCCTGCTGAAGGGTCTTCACTCTAGATTGTAGGACTGCTGAATCTTTTTCTTAATCCTGATGAGAAACACATTTCTCACCAACCTGACTCCAGATTATCTGTGCTCCATCTCTTACATCACTGGAATTATTTCAAAAACTGCAAATGGCAGACAAATGATAGCCTGGATCTTTCTCAGTAATGAATGAGTTGCATCCCTGGGATGAACACATGCTTAACACCAGCAACTGTTAAGACAGAAATAATTTCTTATGTCAAACAGAATGAAACATAACCACATACCAATCAGCTCTCTATGACAAATAACATGAGATGAATAGAGTTCTGAAGCTGAGTTGCAGAAGTATATGAGAATGTGCAACCCAGGCTGAGACAGATTGTTATACAAAAGTGTATTACAAGATTTATTTTTTACATATGTTCCTAAAAGTCTGACACTTGAGCTAGCTTCACACCAAAGACCAGATGTAACTCATATTTTGCAATGGTATTTAAACGTTAGCGCTGACCAAAAACAAAAAGTTATTGACAGTCATTTTGCTGGACTCATTAGAACAGTTTTCTGCACTATTCAACCATACCTCTCGTGTCAGAATTCAAAGTAAACTATGCTGGAAGACTAAGGCATCTGTTGACTATATGGGTGATTGATGAGTAAAAAGGCAGTGGCTAATCAAGGTGCAGGAGACTAATGTGAGTGGTAGAACAGAGTGCCCTAAGATGCTGTTTCCATCTTTCCATCTTTTTGCAGCTATTTGCTGTATATTGCCAAAACAGCTTGTTAAGAACAGACAGCTCCAAAGCAATGTTTTTGTAAAATCCTTTAATCAGAACACCAATGAGAAAAATTGGGTCTGTGGGTGCTGCAAAGTTGAGATGTATAGCTTTTGCTAAACAGCATATCAACATAATTTGTTTATAGTTGTTTTTTCTTCACTGAAACCTAGCTGGACAGGTTATCAAAGTGATCTTCACTTTTGTAATATCTGTTCGAGGACGACTTCCTCCAATGGAATAATTCAGTGTTCAAAACCTACCAACAGAGGGATATCAGAAAATAATTTGACTTATTGCATTTGCTTAATAGCATAGTAAGCATGGGCCGGTAAGGACCTCTTAAAGTTTCCAGGTTTCTGAAAGTTTGCAATTTCTGGGCTGTTGCTGACTCTGGTTATGGACACAGCACTTGCTCTGCTCTTCTTATTTGAGTGCCATGGGGGACTGCACCTTGGTGGTGAGGTGACTGCCCTGCTAATGTGGCTGTCACCCTCAGCTCCCAAATCACCTTCTCACTTCTGCTGCTCTCTGACAAAGTGATGCTCGAGATAATGGTTCAAAGTCTGCAGAGGATTTATGATTTCAAGTACATAAAGCATTCAGAAATTAGTATTTCTATTATTCTTGCATTTTCTGTTCTAAAACTGAAAAATGAGCATTACTGCATGTGCTGTGGGTAGCATATTTGACTTCCAAAACTCTTTATCAGTTTGATGCAAAGATTTGCACTGAATCCAGTTTTATCTGAATTAGGTCTACTAGGCAGAGACATGTTTTCCTCAAGACTGTCCTATATGTCAAAACTACTTAAGTTTAAAATCAATATTGCATTATTGTGCAGCTGTGACAATATGGCTAGTAGCTTATTTCCCAGCATTTTTACCTCTTGACTGCACATGAAATCCTTTTCAATCCAAAAACTCTTCTGTTGAAATTTAGGCTTGTTATTTTGTCAATATATTTAAGACATACCCAAGTCACACCGTCCAAAGATTGGCTGGCAAATGACCATGACACCCAAGGCTGCTAGTGTGTGGGAGTATGCTCCTCAGAGGAATGGCAAATCTGAGCAGTTTTGACAAACAGGAACCAAGCATTGAAATCCAGCTCTTGAAGAACACAATTCAACATCAGGAGATCAATTTTTTTTAGCATTTTCAAAACCTACTGTTAGTAATGTTAGACATTTTAAGACATTGTTGTGGTACTCTTCTGAATTGGAGCTGATATAAATGTCTACTCACACTTTGTGAATGTGTTTAAGCCTTTTTTGGGAAGTCGTGGATAGAACAGGTTAATAGACCTCTTGATTAAAAAATTATAAATATAAAGCCCAATCTTTTTTTATGTTATTACTAGTTTTACATGCACTTAATAAGAGGGTAACTCTAATGCAAACACCAATTACAAACTTTTTGGGTTCAGTGCTGGGAAATAGCTATTATCCTAGATGTAATATTTCTGAGGAGTGTCATTTCAGAACTGCAGTTTAAATATTTTAAGAGTAGAAATGAATAATAAACATCTGTGTCAAACAGTATATCTTTATACAAAGGTTTGAAAACACCTTGAACTGCTAGAGCAAAAAGAATGTACACTGCTTTTCCAAACCAACATCACAACGAAATTTGAAAGCAGAAAAAAAATATTATGTTTGACTGAAAGAATATAATAAACAACAAGGTCACCTAAACTGCTTGGGTGTATAAGCATGCCTATTAGATGCTCACAGGGATCAGAACAAAGCCCATTATTACTGAATGATTTTAATCCATAATCTCAAAGTAGGTATCAAATGACTAGTGGAGAAAACATGCAAATAAGGAACAGTGAAGCTTGATGTGGGCAATAAAATCATACACACCATGAAAAGATGAGATGTGAACAACAGTGGTGATTAAGAAGGCACATGGGAAAATGGTAGCTTTTCCATTATTTGGTGTCCTCCACTGAAGATTTCAAGTAAGTTAGCTTGCTCAAGATGAAGGCAAGTGCATAAAATTAAAGGAAACTCATGGAGATTTATAGGAAGTTAAATCTCTTCTGCACTTCATCAAAAACTGTCAGAACTAGTTGAAAACCATGAATTTAATTCACTAGTGATACTTCTAATTACTTTTTTTCTGATACAAGTAGCTTTAAACATCGATCTTGGCACCTTCTAAGCTAGATTTTCAAATGATATTTGGCTAATTTAGTCCTTCATACATTAATAGCAAAATCTAGATAGAGAAGAGAAAATGGGGGCCTGAATTCCTGAATACGAGTGCACACCATGATTCCACCATGGGGCGACCCAACTGTGTGATTCATAATCTCCTATTGCCCCCCCGCCCAAGTCCTTTTTTCCAGAGAAAAGAAATCTTTGGGAGTTGAGCACTGGTAGAGGCAACATGCTTCACAGGTTCCCAGTCTAGGCAACCAGGGGACCAGAGTTTTGTGTGCACCGCAATGCTCAGTGGTAGGTAAATCTAAAGAATGACTTCAGTGACAAAGTACTCACAAACTTTGCTGTGTACATACTGTCATGCTTATTCTTTTACTGAGTAGTAATGAGATAACAAGCTCTTATGCTGAAATCACTACTTTTCTCTGACAGTTTATCCTATATTAAAATATAATTTTTTGTTTTATTCAATACTGTAACATAGGTCTGGAGAACGGTTCATCCACCTCAAGTCTGCCTTGAAAACTGCCTTGCACTTTTCCATATCAAAAGACTTTCACTGATTAACTTGGAGGGCTACAATTTGAATTGTGCAAAGATCAATGGATCAGTGCTGGAATGGCCTTCACATTTGCCCTCCACGCACTACTTAAATGAAGAAAAGATTTATCCTTTTAAAAATGCATTTTTGAGCTCTTTTTATTGCCTTCTTTTCCCTTGAAAGTGTAGGTCTGGAGTAGGAGTGTAGCAATTTTCAAATATGTGAAATGTATTTTTCATATGATTGAAGGGCCAAAGATAACTTAGCATGATTTGGACACATGAAGAGATGAACTCGTCAATTCACCTATTCTTATTTGAATAAACTGTGAATAAATTCTATTTTACAACCTGATCATTTGCCTATATCATAATCAAGAGTCTAGGAAGCTGTATTGTGTATTGTCATATAAACTTGTAAATGCTATACCACTGTGGTTCAGATACTTCTGTCCCAGGGCAATAACTTCTGCTCAGTAATTCTTTTGCCAGTGGCTTTCCACTTTGAAGCATACAAGAATTTTCCTATGTCCATGTCAAGCTTTATTTCAGGCTCAGTTTAAAACATCACTTTTCCTGGCTTATCTCTTCTGTATTGACCCATATGGCAAAACTCACATGATGGAAAGCACCCTGCCAGGAGGATTTCCATTTGAGGCAACGTTGAACCTGGTGACAGACTCTGTGTACCCTGGAGTAGGGTAGGAACTTGGACATGCTTTATCATCAGAGGAAGATTACAAATTTAACCACATGTTCTGGAAGGATAATTGCTTCAGATTGCCATTTTGTATAATCTTCATAATCCACGGAGTTAATTTAAATGCTCCAAACATGCTAGTACTTGGGTATATGATGAAAACAAGCACATTTTTTTCTGGGATTTTGATACAAACCGAAGAAAACCAGACACTCAGTTCAGCTTTTAATTGGAAAATGGATGGCTGTCAGATTCCTTTGAAAAAGCCTTTTCTAAATGTGCCTTACTGGTGTTGTCATACTCAATTTTTTCCTGTAAGGAAAACAGATTGCTTGCTCCTCAATGGCAAATTACTGTACCGATGTACTCAGAACATCACTTAATGGTGGTATTAACCCAGTCAGCTGCACTGCATTATCAAAATTTTCATTTCTGCATAAATTTATTGGGTGACTGGGCTGTTGTAGTTTCAGAGTACCTGCCCACCTTATGTCTACTTACAATATTACATATGCTGCTCTTTAATTTTCATATATGTTTCCCTGGAGTTCACAGTATTCTGAAGAATCTGTAGTTAATATTCTAAGAGTGCAGTTTATATTAGCTGAGCAGAATGGCCTTGCATTGCTCCCACAAGCAGCTGGCATTTTCAACGAAAAATATACTTCTGCATATCCATGCACTGCTTCCCAGAGTACTGAGCACTGACTGTACAGACTTGTGAAGGTGTTGTACTAAGAGAGGGTTCCTATTTCAAGCATCAGAGTTAAAGTTGAAATGTACAAAAGAAAATCTGAAGCACACCATTCATGAATCAGGTTCTAGATGATTACAATGATTCCTCCTTAAAATTAAAGACAAATTTGTGAAAATTCCTGTTAAATATTATTTTTAAGTTATCAGTGATTTTGTTTCATGTCTCAGTTATATATACAACACTGAGACAAAAAATTGGAAGCCAGAAAGCACTATAGAATTAAAAATAATTCAAAAGTGGTAAAACAAAGCATCACAGATGAAATGTTTTATTTGCCACCTTCAAAACAAACAGTGGGTTTTTTTCAAAGTAAAACCAAATCTTGTTTCAAAGCTGAATTATGTCAAAACTGACTATACAATTCAGTCTTATTGAAGTGGCACTTTCCAACAGAGAACCATTTAACCAGAAAACCCTTCAGAGTCTCTGGCCTTGGGGCAGAGCTGGAGTGACCAGTCCAGTGATGCTGACCTGACTGGGCAGGACACCAGGATTGTTGCAGCTGTGGTATGTCAGGGAGGCAATCTACCCTCACTCCTCACTACAGCATGTTTGCAGAAGATCTGCTCAGTTTAGTATCAGCTGTGCCTTTAATGCAATACTCTCTTCCTTATTTTTGTGATCAGCTTCTCCTAACTTGATGGTCCCACAGTCCCTTAACACATAATGTGTTCAGGGAGCTGAGGCACCAGCTCTTTCTAAGGCTATTTTCCATGATAAACAAAATAGCAACATGTAAAAACTGCTAATAAATGGCACATCCCTCAGGAGAGAAGGTATTACCTCAGTATTATCCCATTTTCTGCTTATTCGAAGAGTGAGACTCTCAAGGTCAAACAAACCAAGGCCTCCCTTGAGGCAATGTTAATGCCAGACTGGCTGTGCATGCCAAGCTGCTGGCCCAAAGGTTATGCATTACAGGCTTTGACTGCCAATATTCTTATACTGCTGTTTTTCTTTCTATTTACCATTCTCCTGCACTGCATCACGTTTATGTCAGGCTTTTAAAAAGCCTCTTCTCCTCCTATTACCTGAAATTTGCAAAAGAGTAGCTACTGTTTGTACGTGAAGAGGCAGGCTATTATACAAATACTTACATATGCTATGCACAAAAAAGGATGGGTTGAAGGAACTATCTCAGGAGAATAAAGCACTTGAAGTCAAGCCTTAGGAAGAGCAGGACTACCTGCGCAGTTTTAATTTATCCCCCTGCCATCCTTATATAAAACCGAAGCGCTAAAGTGAGTTAAGTTATTGTATCACACGAGACTTGTAATTTATTCTCCTTTTTCTTTTTTTAAGCTCTGACTGAACCACATTTCTGATAACCTATTGCAAACAAATACTCCATGCTGCAATGTTCCTTCCAAGAAAGCATGTGATGATACACGGCTACGGAAACTGGTAAGCAAGAAAAAAATTTACTAAGAAATCAAGCCTGCATGCTTTGTATTGTAAAACAAAACTTCAACTGAAACATGGTCATAAAACGAATCTGTCATCCAGGCTACTGACAACAGCAAATTCAGGTTGGCAGTTCCATTCCAAACTTCTCTTTTCATTTTTAATATATTACACTCAAAAGGACCTGTGAATGTATTTGCATTAGGAAAGGCATCTACAGAGGTTTAAAAGCCATCTGTGTTCATAGGGAGAGAGAGAAGACTTGGGACTGGGATTTTCTTTCTACTCAGTCCTCCCTTCATCTAAGAACAGCACCAGATTGCTAAGAGCAAAGAAGGAAGGTGTGCTACATTACCTACTGCCTGCTGGGCCCTAATAGCAGGGAAGCTGGGAGAGGAAGGCAAGGAGAATTCCTCTAAGCACCTCACAACTGGCACATGAATTCTGCTGTTATGAAACGAGAAAGTGCAAAATTTTTGCAGTGCTGCCATAGGGGCTCCCTTAGGGGCTGTGCCACAGGAGATGGATCGGAGGGTGAACATCTCTTCTAGGGTGGAATGAAAATGACAGTTCAGTTTAAACACATGATGCTTTTTCCCCCCTACTGTAGACAATTAAGGCTTTCATTCCAGGTAAAAGAAAAGACTGAGTTTCAGAGAAAATGTTGGTGGGAGAAGGAACTGGATGAGCAGTCTTTCTTTGTGAGACAAAATTAAAATACTTTGCATGGTACTGTTCAACTGAAATGCCACCATCAAGCCTGTACCAGGTGTTTGAGAGGTTTTGCTCCTGAGGCTGGTACAAACACTTTGCATTGCTATATCACAGATGGGATTGTAAGTTAGAAAATCACTGACTCAGCATATTTGCATAAATATTCGCATTTCTGCAAAGTTCAACTCAGTTGGAAGTATATTTTTTATTCTCCCTCCATTCAAACATTGTATATTCTAGTCAGGGTCAGACCACATTAAAAATCATTTTCAGTCAGTGCCCAGTTGACTCAGAGAATTTCAGATCCAGAGTTTGAACAGCTGATTTTGCTCTAATTCTCTGAGCAAATGTTGCAGACTGAAAACGTCTGTGTTTGTGTCAGCGGTATTTACAATTCTGTACATGGAGAGAACCTGTTCCAACAGGGAAGTGACGACTGCTTTCAATGTTCAGAAAGATCTATTTCCTGGCTGTCTCGAAAATCCACAGCAAAATATGCTAAAGTTCTTCTGTTCTGAAACCTGAAAGTTAAGCACTGTGGAAGATTTAAAAAAAATGTTAGGATACACACAGTTCATTAACTATAGTTCATTATGATTTCATAAGGTGAATTTCAAAATGTGTAAATTAGAGTTGCTAAAGCAGATTTCTTCAAGTTCAGGGTTTTATCCCTTCTACTAATTTTGCAGGAAAAATCAGCTGCTTCTATAGTCATATTTTGTAGTGACATTTCAAATACTGTTTAATTAATACTCACAGCAGCCTTGGGAGTAAATGGAAGATACAATAAAACAATAGATTTAAAAACCTTTAATACAGAAAGTCACTATTTGCTCAGATCCTAATCTTCAAAAAATGAGGTAAGGTGACAAGACAGTACATCACATACTATCCAAGAAAGTGGACTGAAAAGCCAGTTCTGCAGAAACAGATCTGGCTCAAGCAGACAATTAAATATTGTCTTTCACAAAGGACATATGGATGGAAGGCTAACCATACAGCTGGGTGACAGTCACCAGTGTGGCCTTAGTACACGCCTGAGATATTCCAAAAAGGAGAAACTCCCTGCACAGTCCCTACATCTGCAACTTTCATCTGCAAACTGTTGCTAGAAGGAATTGTTTATTTGTATATAGTTTCTGGAAGGCTTAATTCTTACTTTAACCAAATGGATTTTCTTGAAAATATTAGCTGTGAGAAGAATCCATAAGGGGATTTATAGACAGCTGAAATACAGGTAATTCGCAAAATACCCACAATAATACACAGAGGTCTCTGACCTCCACAACATCTATGGCTATTTACTGTTATTCTAAAGTACTAAATTATTTCTTCAGAGTTTTAGGAGAAAAACAAGGTTTACATTATTTCCTAATGGCATCAGTACCAGAAAACAACCTCTAGCTGAATGTCTTAGGTACAGTGCCTTTGATAAAGGGCCATATTTTTCAGTAGGATGTGGGGAAAAAGCAACAAATGCTAATCCTTGGTGTAGGCTTATAGTCTTTGGGATTTGCTGCAGATGCTACCAATTAGAAATCACATATTCTGCTGGTAAAAAGGAGAATCAAAATAAAGGTTTTAGTTTGCTCCCTATGTGACAAAACCCTCCTGGGTTTGTTCTCTAAATTTTCAACAATCAATCTTTTTTTTTCTCATTGCTGGATATCAAGAGGGATACTCTGAAGTGATAGAATCCTTTGAAAAGTAAGAGTTAAGAAATCTCACCTCTGATGATAATGCTTGCCTGTGCATTAGCACTACCTGCCATCCCAGTCACTGTCCACTTACAGCTGATGGGAGAAATAGGACTTGCTTGGAGCCAATGGTCTCACTGTGACACCTGCCTAGTGCTCATGAGGTCAGGTCATGCTGCTGACACTCACCACCTCAGTGCCAGACTGTGTCAAGGCAGTTAGTTGTAAAGGGAGCAAACATTGTCTGAAGTGCTGAGATTCCTTTCACATCTTCACAGTGGAGCTTGTTCCCCTGAATCCCACTTAGTGGAGACAAGTGGCACTTCTAGCCAGCAGTTCATCTTAGTATGTCAAACACCTTTAACAAGCTGATAAGACTTGTGTCCTAGAAGACCATGTGTTACTCCAGATAAAAGAGATGATGCACAAAACTCAGTCTGCTGCAGACAGCACCTGCAAATATGCATCCCTTGTCACCTGTCCCTTCAGTCAAAAGTGTAAATTAGTCAAAAAAAATGGCAAAGGATGCACCCAACTTCAAAGGAGGTTGAAAGGACAATGTGGGGAATTGCAGGTCACTCAGCCTCATTTGAAAACTTCCTCCCTGAGTGAGGCTTGTTGTAGAGCATTTCTGAGCACAAGAAGCAGCTGGCTGGAAACAGGTGGCATAGATTTACTGAGGATAAACTCTGCCTGACCAACTTGATTGCCTTTGGTAATAAACTGGCTAGATTTTCCAAGAGCAGAGCAATACAGAGTGGTCCAAGGGGAGCACCACAGCAGTTTCCACTGGGATCTATATGCTTGACATCTTTGTCAGAGGCTGGAGGAGGTGACTGAATGCACTCTCATTGTACTTGCAGATGTTGCCAAACTGGAGGGAGTCTCAAAGAAGGGGCTGCCATCCAGAGGGACTGAGTCAGGCTGGATGAATGAGCCACAAGATTCAACAAGGAGGAATGCTGAGTCCTACCTGTAGGAAGGAAAAATACCTCCAACAACACAGGCTGAGGATTGACTAGGGGGGATGCTCTGTAGCAAAGGCTCTGGGGATCCTGTTGGGCAGCGAGCAGGACATGGGCCAGCAGTGACTCCTGACTGCAAAGGTGGCCAATGGCAACCTGGACACAGTGGAATATGATGAGGATGAGAGGTTGGAAAGGAAACAAGAAGGGCTTCTAAGGCTGCATCATGAGTAAAAGAAAGGTGAGAGGAAATGTGGCCCACCTCCAGAGAACAAGGAAAAGACTGAGATACTCAATAACTTCTTCACCTCAGACCTTACTGGTACAATACGTCATCAGGAAATCCTGAGAATCATGGGAATGACTGGACCAAGAACTACTAGCCTTTAGCAGAGAGGAATCCAGTTAGGGAACCCTTAACAAACTGAACATACATAAGTTCATGGGATCAATGTTATAGGAAGCACCCACAGGGTTGAGAGAGTTGGTCAGTGTAATTCAAGAGCACTCTTGATTATATCAGAGAAATTGTGGTGGTTGGGACAGGTTTCTGAGGACTGGAGGAAAGCAAATTACACTTTTGCCTTCAAGAAGGGTACGAAGGAGGTTTTGGGGAACTACAGACTGATTAAACTCATCTTAATCTCTGGGAAGGTGATGGAGCAAATCCTCCTGAAAACCACTTCCAGACACATGAAGGACAAGGTGGTGATAGGGAGTATTCAGCATGGATTTACAAAGAGGAAGTTGACCAATCTGATAGCCTTCTGCAATGAAAAGACAGGCTCTGTAGCTGGGGAGAGAGCAGTTGATGTCGTCTGTCTCAATTTCACCAAGACTTTCAACACTGTCTCACATAACACCCTCATAGACACACAGATGTCATACTAGACAAGTGGACTGTGAGGTGGACTGTGAAAACTGTCTGACAGATTTGTAGTCAGCAGCACAAAGTCCTCTGATTTAGATACAAAACCCCCTTGTGTTTCACACACATTCATGACCAGGTAGTAGGGTCTATGGACTGGAGTGTTTTTTCAAACTGTGAAAAAAAAAGAGTATTTAACTGTTATATCATCCTATAGGTGATTACCTAATAGCAAAAAAAAAAAAAAAAAAAAAGGCACTATTTCCCTGAAACAAACAGAAATTTTTACCTTAATAACAAATTGCATCTCATTCTGCGCCATGATGCTAGTTGGAATCAAATGCTGCTAAGAGAATGATGTTGGCAAAGGAGCAGTCAAAAAACTATGAAAAGGAGAGATAAATCACTGTTAAAGATAGTGAATGTTAGAAAGAAATCCTCTCCCCGTTTTCAGTTCTTTTTAACTGCACTGGAGTACTCTGGAGAAGGGATGAAAGTAAGATTTGTCTCAAGGTTAATTGACAGACAAAGTGAAGGAGAGCTTAACAAATGAAAAAGAATTTATAGTCTGGGTCTCTGAGCATGGTGTTGGGATCAAAATAATCTGCTTGTGGTGCTGGTTTAAACAGAGAAGCATGTCAGTGGCTGCAACACTATCCTGCCTAAGTAGGGAGCTCCATAGGGAAAATCCAAGCCTTTCTCCCTGCTTTCCCACACAACAAATCACAACTTATTCAATCTCTTATAATTTCACTTCCTCAGTGCTTTTCCAAGGCAGTGACTGGGGCTCCTCTCAGTAGCCAAGGGATGAGCTGGCCAGTATTGTGGAGCAGGAGACTGGGCACTAGCCCTGCATGTAGAGCCATCAACACACAAAGGGTTCATCTTTCCTTAATTTTCCCCTTGGAAACTTCATAGTAAGCCCATGTATTTCCTGTGCTGGTGTTCCTATCAGAAACTGCTAATGTATCAGAAAAAAACCCACCATTTCCACCCCTCTGCCCTCGTCCATTTTCTATCTTTGGCTCGATGCTTGGACTGTGTTTCTGGAGAGAGGTGGTCTTTTTCTTCTGTATGTGTATGGCACTTATTCAATATTCATTAGTTTAAGCAGCTTTTTTCATGAAAAGTTGCAGAAACTTTGTAACCTGGATGCTGCCCTTGGGTCTCTTGTTCACTTTTAGATTGCCTCTGAACTCAAGCAGCAGCCAGACTACATCCTCTGGCTTGTTTTGTAGGCATCATCTCGCTGTTGACAACCGTTCTTCTCCAGATGGCAAAATCCACATCCAAGTGCACAACTTTTCATATTGGGGATTTATTTTGGGGATTTCATTTCTTTTCTACAATTTTGAAATGCCGCACAGAGCTAACTAGCAGCCTGCCCCGTTTCAGATCTGGCAGAAAGTGCTGCAGAATTTCCATGCTGATTCAAGTGGCACAACCATTCATTTGTCATACTGCCAGTTGGAGAAGTTGTTTATAACTCAGCAAATTCAGTTGGTTTCCATCTTATACTATTTTCCATAAGATTTCACACCTGGTTTTAATTTCTTTTTAAAATTCTCTTATTGCAACATCTCATACTTTTTAAGTGACCTTTGCTTGCTCAAGGAAGAGCAATTATTTCTGAGAAACATGTAAATCTCTGGATTGCCTTGATCCTGCTTTTTGGCTTCAATTGCTGACACTCTCAAATTATTATTTTTTTTTAGTGCTTGTAAAAAGTTGTCAATAATGTTATAGAAATCAAAATTCATACTGTAAACAGAAACTGTTACCTTTTTGATGGTGCAGGTTGTAGCTAACAGATTCTAAATAATTATCAAGAAACAATTTTTTCCCAAGCTCTATCTTAACAGCACATATTAACCTCTGCAATTTCACCTAAAAATGCTGAAGTGACTTACTAAAAAATTCCTCCAGTTTAATCGGAAAGAAAACATCACCCCCTATCTAGTTTATACATTCTTAGATGGTTTTTATTCCAATAGATTTAGTTGTATGAGGATTGAACAGAGAAAAGCAATGAGTTTCAGAGATCTCTCTGTTCATTGAGTCTTGAAAATTGAAGTAGTTACATAATAATAGTTTAAAAATTAATGGAAAACCACTAAGTAAAATTTTTAGGAAATGTTATCTCCACAGCAACACTTGGCCATTGGGTTTCATAATGACTTACAATGGTTTTAGTTATTTAGACAAGCAGTTTTTCAGGAAATGTTAGAAATTATTAGTCTCCTATTTCTGTTATTAGCCTTCTATTTACTATTCTGCTTTCCTGCCATTTTTAGGTAGACTTCAGAAATAGGTTACAGAAATAAAGACAAAAAATACTACAATTTCTCTGTGGAAGACTCCTCAGTTGCAGACACCTCAGAGGAGCAGTGCAGGAGGTATTCCTGCAGCCTGCACAATATCTGTGCTGTGGACAGACTGCAAAATAAATACCCACTCCCTATACCAGCACTAGTGCTGCATCCATGTTTAGCTGGATATAAGTTGGCATTCTCACTGAATGTACTCTTTCCAAAGCAATTGTCATTGACATAAACGAAATTGCATTCTTGAAGTAATTCTCTGAGCTGTCACCAATGCAGCATTGTGCAAAGCAAAAGCCATAACATTGCTTCTTAAAATACCAATGGTGATATAGTAACCTTACATCCATTTCTCAAACAGGTTTTGAGGGGTTTTTTCATAATGGATAGTATGACATGATAAATTTTAATGTACTGCAAACCACTTACACGCTTTCATTTAGAATTAATTTTGAAATGACTGTTTTCCCAACTGGTTGCTGTTGTTAAGGCTTTTACACATTTAACATGCTCTTAATTGTTAATTGCACAGAAAAGAAGGCATCGCCCTATTTAGGTAAGTCACTATTAAATTTTTTTACCCAGGAGGCTGGATGGAGACTCCTGAAACCAAAGATATCAGCGTTCACCAAAAGCAGACAAGTGCTTCCAAGAAATGAGAGGGGCCTTTGCTCAAAACACACATTGCATGTTAATATGGTTAGAAACTGAGCTGCATGAAAATGGCAGAGTAACTTGGGAGGCTGATTGACAGCTGAGTGCCAAGTGAGAGTGTGTGATTTTAGGGTAAGGAGTGATAGATGGGGAATGGGAAATACTCAGAAGAAACTCCCAGATGTTGCTTGAACCCTGTGAAAATAAAACTTGGAGCATCAATTTGGAAAACTGATCAAGTTGTATGAAAGAAGTCCTTTTGTACTCATTCAGCCCCAAATACCAATAACTCAGGCCAAGTAATTAACCTTCCACCGTATCTGTGAGGAAAGCAGACAGCAAGTCACAGCCACTGTTCTCATGTTGGACACCACAGATTATAGCATTTAAAGCCCAACTGAGGCCCCCCAGTGCTGAGAACCAACAGACTCTATTTAATCATATGTGTCCTTCGCGAAAGACACTCGTGTTCAGCACTGCTGAACATAAGGGCATGTCACTTACATCTCAAGCACATGGTTAAAACCTTCCTCCTCTCTGAAGTTTGTGCCTCAGCTCCAAGAAAAAAAACCAAAATCCACTGCCAGAAAAGTACCCTGTAGTTCTGGCATACAATGACTAACAGTTAAAGCATGGGTTTAATCCCTCAGCTTCACTCGTAGCTGGTTGTTTCCCATAAGCCACAGAGCAGGCTGGGGGCACAGCAGTCACCGCCTACTCCTGGGCTCAGCAGGTACACGGACTTTCGTCCTGGTAAGGAGCGTCCCCAGCTCTTGAATTCAGGTGCCATTTGTGTTGCCCATGTGGAACGCAAGACACCAACTCATCCCACATTAACTGTGTGGCTTTAACATGAACCCTCTCCTCCACTAGTATTCCTTTTGTGACATGAGAAGATGTAAGTGATGAGGTAAGAGGCAGGGATATCTCACCATTGCTTTGTGATGAAATAAAAGCTGGGCTTTAAAAATGGGCCTTTTTGCCATAAGGAGACCTGCACAAGATAAATGAAGTAACGGTGAGTGGTTGTGATTGAGAATGTTCCACATAGAGGAATTGAAGGTCTCAGGAGGAAGATTGTCAGCTGAAAAGACTTATGTGTTCCTAGGGAGGTGAGGAGGAGACTGCTGTGCCCTAGAGAAGTGGGAGTGACCTCTGAGACCTGATTCTTTTGCAGAGTGAGATCATCTCAGCCTGCCCTTACTTCACATGCCCTGTCCTCTGCTACTCAATGTCCCCCTCCTGGGTACCAGCACTGGAGCCACGATGGGTAGGTCAGTTAAGGGAACTGAGCCAGATGAAAACTGAGTCCTCAAAAGCCCACAGACTTCTCTAGAGGAGGCCTATGCAACATATGCTTTCTGTTTGATTTAATTGTGTGTTGTGTATCTTTTAGGGGCAGCATCTCATTGCACTTATATTCTTTTGAATTACGACAAATACAACCTTTGCTTGATGAATTGCGTTAGTCAAAAGGGGACAGTAGGGCAAGCATATGAATCATGAATATGATGAAGGAGGCCTTTCTTTTACAGCACAAAGAGGCAAACTGGATGAACATTTATTGATTTAGCTTTATTTATTATTTTGCAATATACCAAGGTACAGGGCTTGCTCTAAATACCTAATACAGAAAACGTTTACTGAAAATTTCATCAGGGTTTTTGAACAAACAGTTTTCACTTAAAACACCCCCCACATCTGTTTCTTGCACTGATAGAAGTTTTATTTTAAAAAGTTTTAAGCATTCTTTTCAGAAAGTTTATCAAAGCTCTTTCCCTGACTGAGTGAAACAAAATGATAAACATATATATGAGCAGCAATGTTCTCATTTGCATTTAAATAAACATTATAAACACATCTTAAATAGTAGCGATTCTCAGAATTCGTATATGGCTTCTAGTTGTAAAAGCTGTGCTCCACTTAGTTTAAATAGTTATTTTCTATGCATCATTAGATTTGCAATAGACATCTTGTATTTCTACCCTCTAATCAAGGCCAGCCTTGAAAACATCAGGCAGGGTGCGGATTTTGAATGGGATCATTATTTCAAGAATACTGGGCCAAACTATAAGTTGGTTTTAATCTGCAAAGTTCTGTTATCTTTAGTGGAATTAAACTGATTTGGGCCTGCTAACAGTGTGGCTCACAGCATTTATTTATTTAAGACAGAAAATAAAACCTGTCAGGTTTACAGCAAGCACCGAGACAAGGGGAACTGCTCTCAAGAACAAAGCAGAATGTCTGACTGCACCACAAAATGGTGAATATTAAATGATACATGATGGCATGGAGACAATGACAATATAAAGCATTTAAACTGGTTCTTTGACTATTATTTAGCTGTTACTATTTAACTAAAGATATAAAGATTTTTTTAAGAAGTGAAATGAGTAGCACTGGAAATTATTTTATAGCCATGGCACAGACATCTACAACCGCTAACTCAACAGTTTGGCAAACTCAAGGTAACAGCTCAGCTCGTGAGTGGTCTTCTATGGGCTGATGGAAATAGGCTGGTGGATTTTGACACAACAGTACTTGTACAGAAGATCTGACTTGATAGTAAATTTGAAACACAAAGTTAAATACAGCACACAAAAGACGTACCCAGAGCTTCAGTGAGTGGATAGAGCTTCTGCTTTTCCTAGGCATAGCTCCAGATCCTTGGGAAATCAGAACTCAGTACTCCCACTGGGAGCCTCTGAGCTGGACATACCCTAGTGGCAGAGAGATCTGTCCGTACACATGCCTTTGTTGATCCAGGGTAAATCAGTCTCATTTACATCCATCAAAATTTGCAAGCTGTATGGCAATAGCACCACAAATGTGTTCTCCTGCAAGATTTAAAATAATAACTACATTATAGAGACAATTTAAGGGTTAACTTATATTGGCATTTAGGATCATTTTAAAGGCTGTTCAGCCCAGGTTGATTTATTCGAATAGTTCTTCTTATTCCTTTATCATATGCTGTAAGTTGTTTCAAATTTAAGAATAAAATATATGACACTGAAGTAATGAAAGCTGGAGAAGACAACTGTTCTGCTCAAACTGAAATGACGCAACTTTTTAAACAAAATAAAATCATGAAAAAAATAGAAATCAAAAAGTAATCATATATATGGAATATAATATACAGAACAGAGAAGAGAAACTAGGAAAGGCTTTTCTCCAGAAAGCATTCTGAAACACTATTTGAGCTTCTCTAACATTTTTATGATTATATCTGACATAGGGAGAGGATAAGCCTGTGTGAGTCCAAAACAAAAACTAAAGCAGAAGCCTTGGTTCAGTTTTAAAATTGTTTCTTTTTGCAACTGCTGAGACAAGTCACAGAGAGGGTAAAAAAAGAAGGTGATGAGTGAACTCTGCTGTCTGAATCTTTTCTGGAGATTTACTGTGCCTGGAACCAATGAGGAGAAAATCTCATTTGCTCCCATATAGTACTGCAGCTCACACACATGGGTCTGACTCTTTCCTGGCCCATCTTTCAATCAGTGACTACAGAACAATTACCTGGATGCATCAACTGCAAACTCTCCTGCTTGTTTCACATCTCTCTGCCTGCTCTCTTTGTCGCATTCAGGTAGGACTAACCACAGGCTAACCTGGATGCTGATCCTGTAAATGTAGGATAGCAAGGCATTTGCAAAAATGGTCCACCGTCATTGCCAACACAAGCTCTTGATCCCACATGCATATCAAGTTTTCCAAATGTTTCTGCCTGCCTGGCTGTAGCACTGCTCAGTGATCACACAAATTCCAGCTGTCTTCAGGCAGAGGTAGGTAAGTCAGTTGTCACTGCTACCAGAGAGGCAGGGGTAGACACCATTTTTGTGTGATTCCATCTAATGACCTCCCCAGGTCCAGTGAGAGCTGGGCCATGCTGCTGCATATCCAGCTCAGCCCTCAACCAGCAACTGCCCGTGCCCCACCCCTGAAATAGGAGGAGAAGATCTGAAGGTAGAGTAGTGTCTTTACATTAGACATATAGCAGAATAAAGGGAGGGAAGCAAAGGGTGGTAATGATGTATTTTCTAGCACAGCCAGTGCATTCTCATTATTTTGCTTTCATCAAAAATTGAATTTTGCCTCCATTGCTGTAGAGGCCTTGAGACATTGCAAGGAGTCTGAGGTCTGTTTCTCTTTAGGTGCCACCACGCAGCATAGTCTCTGCATAATACACTGCTCAGCTCTTACCAGAATTCAGTAAAGACAGAGCTTATTATATTTTCCTTCCTTGGTCAGACATAACATTAAAAATTTAAAAAAAAAGACATAATACCAAATTAACATAATTCAGAATTTCAAAACCATCATCCCATTGACTAAAACAGTTAATGAGATTTAGTGGGTGCCCAATGTACCTTGGGATGTTCTGTGTCTGTTGCCCTTATTTCTCAAGTGGTTGCAGGCATAAAAAGTCTAGTCTCTGCCTGCTGGGCTTTGTCACCTACAATTCTGCAATTCCAGCTCATACATTGCCCTGTTGTCCATCCTGCAGGCATGAGAAGATACTGCTTCTTCTTTCACAGTTTATGTCCATGTGGGCTCAAAATTTCTGCTATTGAGAATGCTATTTAAAGGTTTCTGGGTTGTAGATTTCCTCCACAGGTTCATACATCTGGCTTTTAGAAATGGCAGTTCCTGAGATCTTTTTGAAGCTGCCCCACAATATTTAAAATCTATCAAAACTGGCCGGTAATTTAAAACTTCAAAAATATTTTCCTAGATTGCTTCATGTTATTCCCACAATCACAATCTTTTTCATTTCTTATGTTTCCATGCAGATCTTACATATTTAGTGGAAGAGAAGCAGCAAACCAGTTTTATGTCAAGTTTAAGTGCTGCTTTGATTACATCTTTGTTCATTGTCCAATACAAGTCAGTTGCCAGAAGGTCAATATCCAGATACACAATTCTCTATCACAGATGACATAATAAGTACCTTGGACCTCATAATTCTGTTGAATGGACAAAGATTGAAGAGAAGCAAAGTCTCAGCTTATATTTATTGGAAAATGTGTTCAAATATATGGAAGTATTTATATTTCTCTCATGAGGAAATGATAGACAACTTATTATGCAATGCAGAAAATAAAATTATTATTTTACTTTTTATGCATAATTAAGCTAGTCACTGTTTCTGTTCCTGTGTTGTAAAACATAAATCATTGATAAGCAACTACAATATAAAACAATCTTTTGAAAGCATTAAACTAACATAAAACTATTCACTTGTCACATTAAATGAACATTTATCCAATTCCTACAGCTTAGCAGTGTGGCCTCCAGCTATCTACTACATTTTGATACCTATGAGAAATTATTCTATCCTGAAAAACTTCTAAATACCTTAAGACTAAAAATTACACTTTATGCACCCCTTATATGAAATGATCTCATCAAAAGTTGCTGCTGCAATCAGAGTGTTCACATATACCTTGGGAAACCAGTGCTCTTTCTTGACTTGCTGCACAGCTGGGCTACCTATTTTTTGAACTCTTTTGGTGGGGTATCTGGTTTTTTGCAGTCTTTTGGCTAGGATCTACCATCTCAATGAGGAGGCATAACTACCTTATGTGTGATTTCACCATTTCCATCAAACTGATAATTTGAACATTTTTGTCTGGATTGACTCGATTCCAGGCTGGAAGGTCCAAAGAAGAAGCAGAGCCACAGTGCACCACAGAGGGCTTCCAGTGGCTGTGTAGTTGGCTCTTTGGCTCTACCTGCACTGCTAGAGGTAAAGAAAGCAGTATCCATGCAGGCATAGTCTATAGTTAAACTCTATTCTGCTAGTGCTAAGTATGCGTGGATGCACTCAGGAACCTTCACAGTGGATTATGCTGATTTCTGCTTGAACATTACGCTACTAAAGCCTCCAAAATCCATTGATGGTTTTCCAAAACCCATAGACACAACTGGAATAACAATTTTTTGGAATTTTTTCATCTCTTTAAAAGCTTGAATCCAAGGGCTCTGAGGCACTAAACAAATCAAACCACTGAATAATAGAAATGTATCACCCCATTTTATGTGAGAGGAAGCAAATGCACTGATGACTTGATGCAGTTCCCACGTAAAGAGGAAAACAATTCCAGTCAGACTCATGTGGCATAAATCCATACACTTTCCTCATCTCATTATAATCTCAGGTCCTGTCTCAGAAAGATAAATTACATATGTTTATTGAACTAATAACCCCACTGTAACTCTGCTGTTCAAAAAGAGTGGGCATCATGTCTGCAAGAACCTGGGTGACTGTACTTCTGCCTGAAAACAGTGTCACAAGGTAGCTTGAGGCGGTCTAACTGGATGCACCTTCCCCAGCTCCATAGGTAGCACACAGCAGTGTGAGATCCAAGGACTGTGTAGCAGAAAAGAGAAAGAGGAAGTAACCTGGTAAGTAAAATGTGGATTTATCAGGAAAAACAGAAGGGGCTTCAGATTGAAGAAGAGGAAAGTGTATCAGCAGAAAAAAGGAACAGAGAAAGAGAAAAGGGAAATTATAAAAGGGGGGTGTGGAATATCCAGATTTGCACTGGATTCACAATGGAAGTCCATTGCTCAGAACGGCTTTGTAGACAAGAGAAAGACAATCTCCACTGCAAGACGGACTCAGACACGGTCCTCCATAGAGGGAATAAATCATTATTCATTCATAACCCATAAAGGGTGTTCATTCATAGAAGGAAATTAAACTGGAAGGGGTAAAAGAATATGAACAGGAGGAAGAGAGTGCTGGAAGAGTGTGCTGTGCCTATAAAGGACTTGTGAACTGGCTTGGGATGTAACTAGCATCACAGGAGACCTTGGCCTGCAGAAGATAAAAATATCCTGGCCAAGAACTTGTTGGTTAAGCAGGAAAGCCTGGCAAACAGAGGCCATATACCCTAAGCACAACTGAATTATCTTTTTGTTCATACATATGCTCACATTTAATTAAGTTATGATATTGTCAAGCCTTTGGCACACTGCCTGTTGTATAAACATTACTGGCACAGATATTCTGTAATTCTATTACAGAGTTATTAATTCAAATGAAGGAGCAGGAAGGCATGAAACCAGCTGGAATTTTCAACTGAAACCCACCTCTGGTTCAGACAGAGAGACACAACATGACAAGGTGGCAATGACATCTCCACTCACAGGAGCCACCCAAGGTCTCTGCTCATCTCTTTAGTGCATCAGCAGACAAACATCCAAGTCTTTCTTGTATCAGCATAGTGACTCCAGGTGATCTCCCACATACAACAACAACAACATCATTTGAGCTCGAAGGAGCTGCTGTTGCATTATTAGGTTTGTCATCGTTGGGATTCAATTATTCCTGCATTATTTATGTAAGAGTAATGCAAAGAGGCTCCAGCTGGGACTGAGTCTCCATTTTACTAAATATTGGGAGACAGTTTCTTTCTCAAAAGGGGTTTGCAGTTTCAGCTGATGATATGCAGACAGAGGGGAAACAGGGGCATCAAGATGTGATCTTATTATGATTGCACAGAAATACAGCCAGCAGGCAGAGACTAATTCTAAATGACACTTTAATATTAGCTGGTATCTAGTTAAAACATAACCACATGCACTTCCTTGATTAAAATAGAAGGAAGGCTATTTTAGACCTACAAAATAAACAGAAAGTCCTATATAATAATGACAAGAAAATCTATTTAGAGATACAGAAATGTTGCACTTTGGAAGCTAGAGGAATGGACAAAAATGTTTTACCACCAGAATTGGAAGACTTCTTAATTTTTACTTCCCCAATGTGCCATTGTCCTGTACTGCCGGTAATTGAAAGTGCATGCTTTGCTTTACGTTAAGGAAAAGCAGACAGACTGGAGTCTTATCTTAGAATCTATAAATCTTATAACAATAGTTTTCGCCACAAATACCACACTGTAAACTGCTCGATATAGAATTGGACTTTACCTGCCCTTGTACTTACCTTTAGAATTAAAGCTTCCTCTTCCAAAATCTTGTTTGATGCCAGCTCAGGTGCTAGACTGGTTTGCAGTGCTTGGCCTGACTCACACTTCTTACCAATTCCTTGAATTATCAGAGCTCTCAGAGACCCTCCTGAAGCCCAGGGGGGAAGACCTGCACACTGTAATGGACAAATATCTGACTCAGTGTCTTATGGTAGAAATTGGATTCCCTAGAGCTGGGGAATCATCTCTAGCAGGTATATAAAAGCTAACATGCTCTGCACCTCAGGATGGAAGACTCCAAAGGAGTTTTGATTCAGCTTTTGTTAACACTTATGCTCTTTATCATTCTCTTACCAATACTGTTATTTTACAGACATAAGAGTAATTTTGTCTAAGTCCTACAGGACCTGTATTGCCTGGAGAAGATGTTGGCAGCATTTCTGATATTGTGCTTTATACCGAGACCATGAAACCATCTCTTCAAAGCAGAACACGGTAGTTATTTGACTTCAATGTGCCCAGATGTTCTAATTAACAGGTGTTTTTCTGCTTGCCAATCCACAATTTCAAGAATTCCTCCTTCTCAGAAGCATTTGTTTTCTGACACAATTGCATCTGGGCTCTTCAAACATACATACCACAGATTTTCCCATCCCACTGAATGCTGAACTAGAAAAGAACTATGGACTAAAACAAATGCAGTCTTGTTTCTTTGTTTTCTGTTATTGACTTCCTTCATACAAAGTACCAATCATTAAATGACAAGGAAAAAAAATAGGAAAAAAAAAGGGGATTTACCTATATTCACTCATTTTCACAGTTTTTTAATTCATATATTTTAATAAAAGCTTCCAACAGATAAAAAAGTTATGTCTTTTTCTGCTCCTTCTCCTATTTGTTCAAGGCACTTCTTTTTATTTCTCAGTTGCTGGGCTACAAATTTTCTTTTGCATCAGCCCAAAGCATTTGTACCATTTGTATTACTCTTGAAGCGCTTTTCTTACACTTCTTGGTTACAGAGTTAATAAAGATGGGGTTGGTTTCTAGTTCTTTTAAGGTTTATTTTGTGTACAGTGTATGTGTGTGTGTATTATACGTGCATGCGTGTATGTGTGTATGTATGTGCATGCTACAAGTCCATAGCAACACAGCAAACAGATATATTGGCATTAACACATTTAAATTGTAATACAACTGAATTTTTATTTTCCTTTTAAAAGTCTGTTTATACAAACTCAATAACTCAAACTCCTGTCACTCCAAAAAAAGAAAACCAAACCAAAAACATGTTATTCTATCACATGGCTTCAGAAGTCCCCAAATTGACTTCTATAAATAAATAAATCAGATCTGTTTTAGAATTCCTAGCACATACAAGGAGTCTTCACTACTTCAGCAGCCCTTCACTCTAGGACAAATTACTGCCTTTATCTGATATTACTTTCTTCCTTAACTGAACACCAGCCTCAGAAGATAAACTTATTTTCTGATTACTTAAAGGCATTTACATGACCAATGTTACATACCTCTATGGCCAGCATGTCTGCCTTTACCAAATCCAACTGAAATCAATGTGCTTCCACTGCAATGAGCAATTTGTTATTTTCTGGTTTTATCCTGAAAGGTCACCAAGAGATAACACTGATTTCTGCAAGCAGGAGTGCCTGACTGCCCCGGTTGAAATGCAAATATATATCCTACTGCACTCTAGGGAAAACATTCTAAATTAACAAGGCAAATCATCTGAAGATCCTAACAGACAATTAGGCAGAAACAATGATATCAGAAGTATCAGTCTCTTTGTAATAAGCTGTTTTCACTCACATGATAATTTTAATTGTGGTATGTGCAAGTACAAAAGTGAAGTACAACCTCTATCCACACACAGTTTTACTATACAAAATTAATCTATTTTCGTAATGTTGTACAGGCAGCTAATTAATTGTAGACAACATAACTGTCACAAGATTAACAAAATGCTTTTATGCAGGTAGTAAACACTGCTTGCTGAGAATATTACTTTATTCAGAAGACAGAGTTTGAACTGAATACCTGCAGGAAAATTCCATTTCTCTTACAAAGAGACCAGTGACCTCATTGAGTAAGCAGTTCACTGTGCCTGTCACAAAAGCTGTCAATTAGGATGAGAAGTGCACTTTACAATCAACAGATACACAGGCTGAGAATCCACTAACCTGAGGGTAGCCATGATAAATTACTGAAAACTATGCTCCTAAAGCTGAGAAAAAAAAATCAAAACTAAGTATCAGTCATGCAATAGTTTAATTAGTTTAATATTCAGTGACATCAAGTAGTGATGTTATTCAGCTGAGTGAGGTAATTCAAGAAATAATGAGGCTGCTTAAGAGCCATTTCAGCAGGAGTATATACTCCACTCCTTTGACCAAAGCAGTGTCACATTGAACAACCAAGTAACCACTGGCTGTTCAAGCAGCAGCAGTGGGTTTTGGGTGAAGCACTGCCCTGTCATGCCCTTGCTTCTGCTGACGTGTTTTTATGAAAACCTCTGAGACTCATCATCCAACTTCAGCCTTTGCCATCACTTAGCAATGAAAAGGGCTATGAAGAGGCCTGGACAGCTAACATGCTCTGCGGGCACACAGGGTGCTGGACACACAGGGCATGGTCGAGCAGGAGAATGGGCAAGTGGCTGACCTGTATGTAAATTCAGGGGCAGGCTAAGTTCTGGCTTTCTGTCTCTCATCACAGATTCACATGGATTAAATGTGTGTAACTGGCTACCTAAGTCAACTTCAACCTATTTCAAGATTAAAGGAAAGAAATTTTTTAGAACAATGAACCAAGGCTGGAAACATTAAGGTACCGCGACACGGGAAACTCACAAGATAGTTGGGAAATCTTAACAGGAACTCTGAAGTGTGTAATATGGATACTACTATTTAACCTTGAGGCAAAAAAAAGAAACCGAGTTAAACGGATTGAAATAATTTCAGCTGCTTTGAGACTTTAGAGCAAAGCAGAACTAAGAACTTCTTTCTGTGAGCTAAAAGTTAGCATTAACACACTTTGCCTTTTACATTTACTACTTATTATTTGCAGTACAATGTTAAAGTCTTAACATATAACTCCCATATTTTCCTTTAATTTACTAGGGTTTGGTAATAGAACCAAAACATTTTGTTCTCAGCTCAGCATCACCAACCTGCCAGCAGAAATTTTCATCACACTGGGACTAGCTCCACTGAAAGTTGTTGCCGCAAAAGTGATGCCTCATGGTGCTGAGGAAAAAAAACCTCTGGAGCAGTTAATTGAGGATGAGATAAGAAAAGGATTTAATTTGTGCCTAGGCATAGATGTTACAAGACGCGTGTGCCGGCCATGTTCAGGTGTTACAATTTATAATACTATCTGTCCAATCCCAAGTGTTTCCACCCCGTAGCCTTTGCTCTGGTCCACCCCTTGGGAATTGGGTCTGGGGGCTTTTCTTCATCATCTTCACCTTCTTCAGAGCACAAAGGGCACACGGTCACCTAGTTCCTGACCGTGTTCTGTGGTTCGGGTCAAGATATAAGTGTTCTCTAAACAGCATAGGCCTTGCCTTGACAAAAGATTAAACATTTTCTACTGGAATTCAGGGATAGGATTGATATGGAACATAGAATGGGGTGAGGGAGTTGAGGAATGTGTAAACTAAAGGGTGCTAAAGGGTGAGGAATAAGGGCTGCAGCTTCTAAAACCTACTTCTACTACTTAACTACTTATAAAGCTTATAAAATTAGGAAAATAAGAAAAACCAAATGGACCTTACGACATCAAAAGGAACCTCAGATGTGTTACAGGTCCTGTGGTACTGAGGGCACAGCACAAGGTACACCAACACACAGAGAAACAGGACAAAATTGATGCACCAGCTAATTCAGACGTTTTAACAAAAAAGGCAAGTTTGCAATGAAAATCTCAGTGCCCTTATCAAATATCGGACTGAATAAGTTTATGAGGTAACTACCAAATTCAAAGTGAGACATTTGTACATCTACAACACTGAAAGCCTAAAAACACGAACCTGAAATAAGCCCTCAACCAAACTCTTTACAGCTTTGCTATTCATAAGAACATTACTATTTACCAAAGCTCCATCTGCCTTTCCAAGTTCTGGTACTGCCTATAGGTCTGGAATTGCATCTGCTGGGAGTCTTGGTGTTAGCTTTCTGCCCAAAGCCTGCTCCAGATGTCAATAGGTACACCTAAATCCCCAGGATGTATATAAAAAGGAAGTATGGCCAACCTTTTAAGTACTCTACATGTTGGAGAACAAAACATGCATTTCAACTGAAATACCCATTTTCTTCCTGTTTACATCACTGTGCAAGTAAAAGTTCTTTTTCTGTGTGAAGCTCCTACTACAACCTGAAGAACTTTTGTGTTCTACATCATAATTAAAAAACAAATCTTCAGATATCTCCTTACATGTGTAAGCAACACTGTGCAGCACTGTAGCCTTGTACTTGAAAATGTGTATCTTCCTTACGAGCATTAAGCTTCACACTACTGCAATTTCGACCAAATGATGAGACACTCACTCCAACATAGAATTCTGTCAGTTATGCCAAGAAACTGCGTTGCACGTTATGCAATTAAAATTGTAGAAGGAGCCAAGGAGTGGACAGCTGATCCAGACCTCTGAATCATGATTCATCCAAAGGATGTTATTAAGAATATACAGTTTTGTCCCATGAATTGTTTCCAAAACAGCAAAGGACTGCAAGACAAGTGTTTCAGTAATCTCACCTATGTCTGGATCTAAATAACAGCAAGATAAAAAAAATAACCACAAATAGACAACATAAACACAAAGTAACCCACTTTTTATTTCAGTTAAGAAACTATACTCAATCTTAGAAGAAACAGGATTCATATTTAGCATCTGGCCATAAAAAACTCTGTACATGTACACCACAAGAAAATAATCTTACAAAAAGTGACTTTCTGAAGAAAACACAAACCCTTTTTTGAATTGTTTTCTCTCTTCAGAATTTAGAATTTATTTTCATGCTTATGTTTTCTATACAGAGTGGAGCAAGCCAAACTATCTGTATTCTGGAGGATAATGAAGCACATATCAGGATGTCTAGACACCTGCAGAATTAGCCAGCAGTTAAGGAGGACAGGCAGTTAAGGAGGACAGGCTCTTTTAGACTTGGTTATATCAATTCTGAACCAAGAACCACTTATCTTCTTTGTAAAATGCAGTACCATAATCTTGTAAAGCTCCAACAAAGAGGCAGTCTATGCTGACTTGTATAACTATCTTTTTCTTTCTATCTTCTTTGCCAATCATTGCTTTATTGCAGTGTCTCGGGTCAAGATGGTTGTTTAAAGTTGAGCTGTTGCCTGGATTTTACCAAAAATATGTATATTACAATCATATATACACTACTTCTGTTGCAGCATCTATGATTTCTTGTCTAAGATAGCACATCAGTGCATTTGATCCCATAAGATAGTAACAATATGCATCTTGTGTAAGTTTACAGATTCTGTAAAAGGCTAGGAGTGAATTCTCATGATCCACTTTTCAAAGTTACAGATTTTCATATCAAATGGCACCAGTCTCTTGTCACATAACTGCAAATTGTCTTGAACACAGTTTTGCCCCCTGAAGTTCCTAATCCACTCTGACGATTTTGATGCAAGATACAAAAAGGTTTGAGCACGGTAATATAATCACAGAGGCACACAATATTCTCAGTTGGAAGGGACTCACCAGGATCACAAAGTGAATGGCCTGTACAGGGACTGAACCCACAACCATGGTGTTATTAGCACCATGTTCTAACCAGACTGAGCTAATTTCAGGGTCCAAACTAAACCACATTTATTCCCTTTGGACAATCTTTTCACTGAAGACCAAAACTTTTAAAACTATTTTTAGATCAGAGACCATTAACAAGTACTTCTCAGAAAACACTGGGTTGATACACAGTCTAGGCCAGCAGATGTGATCTAAATCTCTACTTCGAGAAACAGGAAGGTTGGGCAATCCTGTTCCACAGTGAAAAAGACTACCTAGCCAAGCCCCTGCTGGAAAAGGCTCATGTAGTGCAGAGCTTGTGATTTTGCAGCTTCTTACCCTCTAGGACCCAGGTATGTAGTACGGTCATGCCAAGGACAGTATCTAGAAAACAAAGATGAAGGAATGGAGCTCCGGAGAACATAAAGGCCTGAAGGCTTCTAGATGTAACTGGTACACTTCTTGCAGAAGAATGATGGGAGACAGCAAAGGTCAGCTCACCTGCACTGGACTGGGCCAAGAACTTGAACTAGTGTGGGAAGCTGGAGCTGTGCTGGACCAGTATTTCTAAAACGGCAGAGGAACTCTGTAGCCATTAAGATCGTATTGTGAGGAAATGCAAGGAAGTCAGTGTTATGGTCATGTCTGGATATAGGGCTCAATTATGTTTATAACATAAGCAAGGAAACTTGTATCTTCCTTAAGATTCTGATAAAGTATCAATTTTGAAAAGATGAAAATCAGGTTGTTAATTTAAATAATGAAAAACACACTTCATCTACACACGTGCACTTATTCCCATACTTGGAATTATGCAGAATAACAGCACGAAATCTTCAACAATTTTATTTTTCTTATAAGCATTTTTATCTTGAATGTGAACTCTGTTGCACTGGACTCTCCTGCTTTGAACAAAAGTTGTCCCAATATGCAGAATCCTCAGGTGCAACTGGAATACCAGATGCAACTAAATCTTCAAAAGTCAGTAACGTAAACTGTGGTGGGTTAGGCTCCATGGAACGTACCTAAAGGAAACACATATTAGCATAACACAAATCAATAAGCATTAATTTCCTTCCTGTAAAATTCTCTGTCTAGTTTAAACTACACACTGCTTACTGAAGAAGAAAGGAAATATTCTGCATTTGAGACTAGTGTCACTGCCCCTAATTTAGGCTATGCATTAACTAACAGAAGCATTTGACAGGCCACACAGAAAAATCAAGTTTTTCCTTCACAATCAAGTTCACGAAACTGACAGAAGGAGGGCTATAGAATGCTGTGAGTACGACAGAGTGTTTAAGTCCAGTAAAAAGAAAGACAAAGATCACCATCAAACAGACTGTACTTCATTCTCCACCAGATATGATTATTTGAGACAATTACATGAGGATTTATTCCACTAGAGGTGTGCCTATTCATACTCTTTTTAATACCAGTAATCCTCATGGTTGTGCATGCCTCTCTCAAACTCAAACGCTACTTAAGAACTAAAGCAGTCACAACTAACCCGCCATTCCCCATGTTAAATCCACATTAAATGCAGACCGAGATATTGGAGATGAGAGTGTCATGGTTTCCATGTTAGTTTCATCGCTCTGAGAAAAATCATGTTTCAAAGAAAAAAAGATTTGGGGTTTTTTTTGAGGACATGTTACTGTGCAGCCTGCTGTATATGCCTTCTCCAAGTGAAGTTGTTCCCAGACAGTAGGGCAAATAGTACAGCTTGCATGAATCCAACATAAATACGGTTGATTCTTCTAAATTGGCATTTGCTCAAACAACATATTCTTAATGTTTAACAATAAATTCAGCAGGGCTCCTCTGCTGTGCAAGTACTCTGTACATCACACAAACTGACTCATGTCTGATGCAGCCTAAGCCTATCCAAGTCCCTCTGGTGTGGCAGTATGACCCACTGGCATATCAGCCACTCCTCCCCGTTTGGTGTCACCAGCAAACCTGCTGAGGACGCACTACACCATCATCCTGTTTCATTAATGAAGATGTTAAATGGGACTGGACCCAGTTTTGATCACTGGAGCACATCATTAGTCATTGGCCTCCAACCACACCTTCTACCACTATCACTATGCTCTGGCCCCAGCTGTTCAGCCCATTTTCAATACACCTACTGCCTGCTCACCCAGTACACATATCAACATTTGCTCCAGGAGGATCTTCTGAGAGACAGTGCCAGAGGCAGAAAGTACCAAAACATAGGTGGACAATATCCACTGCCCTCTCCTCACCTATCAGGCCGGTCATTTCATTGCAGAAGTCTACTAACCATGACTTTCTCCTGGTGAAGCTATGCTGACCAGTCCTGATGATTTCTTTGTCCTTGCTGTGTCTGGAAATGGTTTCCAGAATTAGCTGCTCTGCCACCTTTCCAGAGATGATACTTTATTCCTCATATTGTTTGGAGTAGTGTACAGGCACTGTAAAGGGATCCCAGCATGTTGAGTTCCTGGAGAAAGGTTGGGGAATGTGTTCATAATTGTACGTTGTAGGCCTTTTCTTGCTCATGTACCAGTGCTGCAGACGATCCCATGTAAGGTCTATTTTGAGGATTTTGCTGTCCCTTTCTGTCACATCAATGAAGGCGGGTCAGTAAATACGTAAAAGCACAAAAAGGTCTACTCTCCATTTCAGTGTTTGAGCAGTAAGCTACTGCTAGGAATAAATGCAGAGACAACAAAATGGGTTTTGCTTGTTGTAACAGCACAGAAAAACTCTAAGTTGTCAATACAGACTGAAACCAGAAGTTATTGAGCTGGCTGTCACTTTATGTCCTTACACAAATGACATAGTGTTGAGACATTCCTGTTCATCTGACATTTTGGAGATGAGGTAAAGCTGCAGAAACTGTGCCTAGAGCCATGCAAGTGACATCACAGATGCATACCAAACATGAACTAAGCCTCAGAGCCAAGATGTCAACAGATATAGTTTGAACTTCAGCGCATGCTTGTCTGAAGGCAAGTGTGTTCTGACTGAATTCATCTCAAATCTTGTGAAACTTAGCAAGTGACAGACAAAAAGATATTTTATAGCCTACATAGGAATTATAAAGAATAATCTCTTTCATTGAGATTTGCCACAGATTAACAGTCTAGATCTCAGTAAACAGTGCAGATACATGTTCTGTTTCTTAAAGCATATAGCAGTCACTAGCAGACACTTTGTAAAGATTCTTGACACTAAAGATTTTTCGCTATAGTACATTAATGTAACGATTGGTCTTTCCTGTGAATTGTAGGTACTTGCTATCAGTACAGGAAGAAAGCTGAACGTACATGTTCTGCAAACAGGACATAATGAATTATTCCTGTGATTGCAGAGGGGGAATGAACTCAAACACTGACATCCTGGAACAACTGCACGTATTTAACAAGGATGAACAACTTCTTCTCTCAACACATCTAGCAAGAAATTTAAAACAAAATAATTTTTTACAGTTCTGTTACATAGAGAGAAGGTAATTTTCATTTCCTTCATGGTCCTGTTAGGAGGAGGCCTAAAAAGGTACAATGCAATAGTATATAAATTTTCACTTAATTTTTATGTTGGGGAGTCATAGGATGCTCACTAGTCCCGCTTAAAACGACCTTTTTTCAGTGAATTGAGATAATGAAATTCAGGCCATCAGAAGTTTAGTCAGTGGACAAGTACGCCTCTGAGACTTCTCTTGATTCAAAGATTTTTCATCATAATTCTTGATATCATTACTATTCTTCCTATGATAACTTCAAGGTATGTGACAGTGGTGGTGAAGGTCAACACTTAAAAATCCTGGATTTTTGTAGAATACTTAGGTAGCTGTCTTTATAAATAATGGCCATCTTCTTTTCACCTCAGACTGCATTTATCAGTATTCCTGTCAGAAGAATGATATGCCATCCTACTGGGAACGTAAGTATGTCCTGTCTAGCAGACTGAATGTATTTTCTTAAAATAGTATTTGTACACTGATCTAACACAGTAAAACCCCAAAGGCAGCTTATACCTCTTTTTTCTTTTTAACCTACCCAATACTAGTTAAAAGGTCTGCCTCTTTGTGTTATTCATGAACACAGACAGACTTTATTACCATGACAGATGTGTGCATTACCACTTTTGTACTTTTATCCATTCCTACACTACGTTTTTTCTAGTTCCTGGTAGAATCCTTGTATCTAAATAACAGAAAACAACTAACCCATTTTCTTGTGAGCAATTAAAACACCACAGAAAAAGTCCGGCAATTTGTCACACTCTCCTTTTCTGATTGTCTGGCTATTTCAGCTACAACTTGCCAGTCTGTCTCTCCCTTAATTTTGACTTTTATTGCTATTTTATGACTGAGATCTTTGTTAAATTGCACAGAAAATCCTGAAAAGCTTTTAAGTAGCTTTGTTCCTTCTCTCAATAGACACCACATGGAATGAAGACTAACACTGCTGTTCTTCCCATCTGTTGGTTGCTGTTGCTTGTCTCAAGGGTTATCTTGTCATAATGGTGTTTGAGCAATGGATCTGCTCCGGGATACACGCACTGACAGTCCCCCATTAAAATCAACTTGGTGAGGTGTCATACAAGCTTAGCAAGTTCAGATTGGTTCACTGTCTCCATTTCCCTCTGTGAAGACCATCTTTCCCACATGAGTACTAGCAGGCTGTGACAAAAATCACTTAATCTTCTCTTGAATGAACACACTGATCACTGCATTCCAGATCTGACATTACCTGTTGCTGTCCTCTGAAAGCATTTCTCCTTCCCAGACCTCTCCTGAAATAGACACAATATAACTACAGGAAACAGTTCAGTAATACTGCTTGGTTCTGGTTAAAACTGTGCTTAAGATAAGCATTTTCTTTGGCCCTAAATCTGAGATCACACATTTTTAGCTACAGCATAAGAATAAGTTTATGTTCAGATGATTAACAAGACCTGAAACTGTTTCATAATTTCTTACAGCAGAATCCTTTTGCACAAATCCCGTCTGTTTCCCGAGTGCCACTGCAACATGATGATGGTCATCGAACCGGGTTTCCTAGTAAAGATAAAAAATGGCAATGTAAATGCATTTTCTTTACTCTGTTTTCAGCAAAGACTACATAAATGTTTAGATTATGGTTCAGAACAATAGCAGACCATAATTTAAAATAATAACATTCAAAAAACAATAGTAGTTTTTAGCAGTCTTGGAGAGCTCAGTGATGCTGATACATTAAAAAGTTAGTAGGGCTGAACTGGTTATCATCACCTCACCCATTTGTAGATATTTATATTCAAGTTTGTGACCTGAGCATTCCTTTACTGGTCCCTTCTAAGTGACAAACCATATAACCCATCTTAGCTATCCATTTTCCAATGAGATGAACTGAACTCCTGGAAGGTATTCTGAAAAACAATGATTTAACTGTAAACTTAAACCAATGACTCTCTTACTCTTGGCTTCAGACAGCACGTAAGAGCACAACTTTAAATTCCTGACACACAGTCTGAACACTGATATGTATAAATACAAATCAATTTTTCTCAACATTTTTAGATACTGAACTATATATTTAGTGATAGAGTTTTTACTTACTTAATAGTTTTACTTGAAAGTGTTTTCCTCTACAAAGGCTAAGAATTCACCCTAAACAAATAATTTCAGAAAAAAAAAACCCCAAACCCTTTTATATACTCTTTCTGAATAATGCTTATTTTATAGTCAAGTCATAATTCCATTGGCTTTTTTAAAAATATGTAAGGGGAGGAAATAAAATTTTTCTTGCTCTTTTATCCAAAAGTTTTCAAATAATTTCTGCCAGACTTTCTAAAACAGAAATCAAGAATAACAAGAATTTTACCTAGAAAAGTGAATGATTTAGATATCGCCATTAATCTGAAAATCAGCTAGTCATTGAAATATTCTCCTGGGATGTAAGCGTGAATCTCCAGTTTTGGCTTCCTTGGGAAACATTCTAACTGCACTATATTATAATATAAAGCAAATATCATGATGTCCTCCTATTTCCTCTGACAGGTTGCTGGTTACCGTTTTTTCCCCTTTTAATCTAAGCAAAATGTCTTTTAAAACAATGCTGTCAGTCTGCATTAGGCTTCTCTACAGTTCATCTACTATACAGAACTTTCTAATATTTCAGTTGCCAGGATACCATTTCCAAACAGCCCTATATATAAAAAAGTGCCAAGATAGCTCAAATCTACTCAGCCCAGCTCAGCCAAGACAGCAGCTGCTCCAGTCATGTGTAGCAGCAGTACAGCTGCAAAGTTGGGAGACTCTTCTGGCAAATGTGGGAGCCTTGGCAGAGAGGTGCTGGTGAGGAAGTAGAGCTATGTTTTTACTTTGATCTCTTCAGCACCAAAACTGTGCCTATTTGACAGCTTTAGCTGTGAACTTTTTAACCCTCATCTACTTAAACACAGAACATTGAGCTCATGTTGTTTTACCTTCCTGCAAAGTGCTAGTAAGAAAATGACTGTTTCAATTCTGCCTAGATTAGGAAAAAATATTTAATGATCACAAGAAACACTAACAAACCTACAGCATAAGCAGTATTTCCCATGACTGCAAGAGCTACAGATGTATTCACTACGAAGTATTTTACTGGGTTTTCCGTTCCTTTACTAGGGAACAAAACTGAAAATAAAAGAATGAAAATAAAGAATGCTACTTCGGAGGTTTGATGAAATATAACCATTTGCACACAGAGTGCGCATTTCTGTAACTTCATCGAAAATAAAAAAGACTATGAAAATTAGATGCTCTGTCAGGTGTTCCTAAATCATTTATACAGTTCTAGGCTAGTAGTGTTTTGTGTTTGTCTAGATGGAAAAATTACTACATTGGCTTTTTTATCACTTCATTTTCCCCCCTTCTTTCAATTTTTTTTCTTTTTTTCTTGTTCAAGAGGTTAAAGACAGATCAGAACAGAGGACACAGTACGGCACATTCTGGCTTACACCTGTAGTCAGAAGTCTACAAACAACAGTGTTATGGTTTTAAGTTAAACACACTGAATTTTCCTTTTGTGGAGTCAACTTACGTATTACTTTTTATTCGAGTAACTAAAAACATATTATAGATAGTATTTTACACATTGTTAATAATGTTTTCTCAGTTCAAAGCTGTGTTTAACAGGCAGTGACTCTTTAGACAGACCATTCCCTGAAGAGACCCTGCTCAATGAACAGTGAATTTAAAAGGTTCCAGCTCATTTATTTCCCGTATCCTCTGTGGTCACGAAAGAATTTTCACCATCTTGCAATAAAACACAATAAACCATGTCCTTCATCTGTCTACTAGTGGCCAGCAAAAACCTTAAGCTACAGAGTTAATGAAACATACTGAAACAGCAGATCTGCTTGCCTCCCTGGAGATATTGCTATACCAGCTTATAAAATTAATATCTTAAATGGAAATACAAGAGAAAACAAAAAGAGGACAATCGTACAGAATTCCTTTGAGGTAGAGAGTTCGTTTTGTTAAGATTCCTCTCTATAAACCAGAAAACATATAATGGAGGAAAATTTGTTTTTATCTGCACAGAACAGCTCTCTTACTAGAGCTGTTCAAGCTACAGGCAACCGAGACTTATAATGATCTCATTTCAAAGACTTGGCGGAATGATGCGTCTGGGATTCAAATCATTATGAATTCACTCAACAACAGACAGCTTATGAGGAAACTGTACCTTCCCAGACAGCAAAACTGATAGCTGCGTGAATCCAGGCGGATTAGCTAGTCTTAGAAATAAAACTTTCTATTCCTATTTATTCCTGATAATGCAACAGGATTAATTTCTCTTACTGAAGGTGAATGATGCTAACTACAGTTGCACACCAGCAATTACTAAATATGTTTCAAATTGACCCAGGTAATCTCTCTTTGAAATTCGTGTTCTGGAAGTAATGTATTTGCACAGAAACAAACCAAGCAAATATTTGTTGTGAAAAAATGCAAACAATTATTTGTGCAGCAGCAGTGATGCCAAGCGACTCTTAATCCCAAAGCAAGGTTTAGGATAAAATGCGTGTTTCCTTCATAAGCTAGTTGTATCCAAAATTGAGGTAGGTACCAAAACAGAAATGTTTTGTATCTCATTTAAGATTCTTCTTCAATATAGATTTCTGAAAATGCTCTCCAGCCATTCTTCCTTAACAACTGTACACAACTGGGATGGAAAGAATCATGAATACATTTAACATTTGCAAATCAATAATTAGGATTTTTTTTTTTTTCACAGAATGTCTTATATTGCAAGGGACCTTAAAGGTCATCTCGCTCCAACACCCATGCCATGGGCAGGGACACCTTCCACTAGACCAGGTTGCTCAGGGTCCCGTTCAACCTGGCCTTAAACACTTTTAGGGATGGGACATCCACAACTCCTCTGGGCAACCTGTTTACAAAATAAACTTATGTTTATATCTTTTAATTATAAAACTTGTCATAATTGTTTTCAATCAACTTCTTTCACTTTTACTGAAATTAACTACTACTTCATTCTTGTCGCGGTTTAACCCAGCAGGCAGCTAACACTACAGAGCCTCCTCACTGGCAGAGCATTATGAGGAACTAAAGAGTTCTTGACTTAGTGTGTCAGTCTGTTATCAACACTGTTCTCATCCTAAATTCAAAACACAGTACTATGCTGGCTACTAGGAAGAAAATTAACTCTATTTGAGAAGAAACCAGGACAAATCTTTAAGTTTATTTTTTTCAGTGGAAGTAAATGGAGCATACAGAATTACCCATTATAACCATCATCATCATAATGACTCCATCCTAAATTAACACCCTGACACAAATACTGTTATCACTCTTCACTGGGCTAGTTATCTTTTAATTATTGCTAAACAAATTCACCTTTTTAAAATGAAGAAAGCATACACTGTCTATATGATTAAAGCATATTTAATACACATAGTAGATATATCTTAAAATTAAATTGATGTTTTAAAATGAAATTTTACAGTATTTTTTCTCCTACTCCTTCCGAAACAGTTTTGAAGGGAATCTGCGTAGCAATCTCTAGAGTACTGTTCGCAAACAAGTGCCTAAAGGTAAATCATTCCATCAAGATCAAACAAGAAGAGGCTGTTTCTGAGCTACTACCTTCCATCCAAGCTCAGAAATATATAAGGAGTGGAGGGTAAAGACACTTAGAGCAAAATTAAACCTGTGGTAAAGGGCCCACAAACAGTAAACTACATAACAAAGTAGTTCATTTGGACTCACAATGCAATAAATCTGTCTGTTAGAATGTTCACAGAAAATGCTATCTCCAATATGAATTGGCTTTGCTCTGACTGTGAACAGTGACAGGGTGTCTGAACAGTGTCAACATTAGTCATTAGTATTTCTCTTGACCTTTTAGGCATGACAAGTATAAGGTGGTGGATCTTTTTCTAGTCTTCATGCATTTAAGTTGTCTTTTTTCACATGACATGGTACTTTGTGGTAGTTTAGTCTGGGCCTTCCTTGGTGACCAGTTTGTAACCAAGGAAGTGCCCAGATTTACCCAGTATTCCCTACGGTTTTTACGTAAGCCAGGGTATAAGAAGAAAGGAGGAGAGGCCTTCGCCCTTCTTTCCTTCCGGCGGCTTGGAGGTGCAGGTTCCCTGCTGTTGAGTCTGTCGTGTTGGGGAGCGAGGCCTGGTGAGGCCTTGCCGACCTTGGGAGATGGAGTTGCTGGTGGTCGTTCCAGCGCGACTTTCTGTTGTCCCAAGGAGAGTAGTAAGATATTCCTTTGCTAATTCTTTTAGTTGCTAGATCTTGGGCTATTGATCGTGTATATTTTATTTTGTTTGTGTTCTTTTTTCCCTTCCCCCTTCCCTTTCCCTTTTGAAATTGTATATATATTTCAATTGCATTTAACTGTAATATGTGTAAATATATTTATATATATTGCTTTAGCTGTCTCTCCCTCGCTTCGGTTCTCTTGGTTTTTTTTTTCCTCTTCTCCCTGAGGTCTGGGGGGGAACTTCTTGTGGTGAGGTTTGGAGACTTGGCAGGGAGCCAGCTTCAAACCATATCATACTTTCTGAAGGAGATTTCAGAATATTTGGTGTAATTTAAATGGATAAAATCCCCTTTGTTTCTCTCTTCCGTTTTTGGTAAATTAGATTGTCTAAAACTGAAATGAGACAATCCAAAACATGGGATAATTTTAATTTTAAACAGTGTCTAGCTCTCTTTGATCATCTCCTATCATAAAGATATAGGTAGATCTGAAAAGTAAAAGTGATATCACTATTTTTTTTTTATTTGATAGAAAAGCTCCCTCAAGCAAACTCAGTACAAGAGGGAACCCAATGAAAATACTGTATCAGTAATATGCAATCTTACAAATGATTCTTAATGTCTGCTCCTGGGTGACTCTCATATTTCTCAAAACTTAGTGTTTTCGATTAACAAGTTATTTCAAGAATCTGGCTCAAGGGCAAATAGAGAATCAGAAAAGAACTTTTCTGAGTAAGAAAATGGACACAACATTAAAAGAAACTTGAGAAAAGACAAAAAAGTAAAGTGATGTTTAATTTTAGGCTGGGGATTAGTAACTGAATTTTTTTTATTTCATTTTAATAAATGTTGATATTCAAATAAAATCACATCCCAATTGAGCTTGTATTTAAATGAAACTTGATATTAAGCCCTTTCTTTGAAACACTAAAATATTTCTCATTTGCTTTGCTCTTGGGAAGCAGGAGGGCAAGTGTAGAAGTGGAGACATTCCTCAAACAAAAGTTACATGAATCTTCCAGCAGTAATTTCTAAGTACTAAGGAAAAATCAAATAATTAGAAAGCATTTAAGTATTACAGGGAGCTATCTACATCATCATCATGCTATTTGAGTCAATCAACCACAGGCATGTTGTCAAAGACCAAAATTAGGAGTTCTAGAAATCAACCTAAAGAGCTACACCACAATAATACAGAAAGCATTCTAGTACAAGATGTGTCACAGTCTTTCCCAAGATTTTCTTTTCCCAGTGTATAATTCCAACTAGTGAATTTCATGACATACTGATATTGCCATACTATATAGAAATTGAGTAAGAGGGCTGATTTAGTATGGATAGACTTGTAAAATAAACCAAAAGTGGATTGGAATGCTGAATGGAATGAGCTGTGAAGAGATAAACTTGGAGTACAAGTTAAACACTACTGGTACATTCATTCTTTTATACCACATGCATAGGGTACACATAGTTTGTATACTAAACAAAACAAGTGTACAGAAGAAATCTGTCATTCAGACAGCTCTACTGGAACAGTTGTCTCCAACAACATAGATATTTTCAAAATGTAAATGTGTATTTGAAACTGAATACTCTTGCTGAAAAGTGCACTTTGTTTTTTCCATTTCTTCCTTGAAGTGGTTAAATGAACATGCCTCTGGAGCATAGAGAAACGGCATTGTGATTTGTTTTTAAAGCTCGGTTTCTTAGGGTAATTAAATAATTTGAAGTCGTTGTATAAAATCAGAATCATTTAGGCTGGAAAACACCTTTAAGATCAGCAAGTCCAACTGTTAACCCAGCACTGCCATGTCCAGCACTAAACTATGACCCTATCAGTTGTTTCTCTATATATCCTTTAAACTACCTTAGATTATACCAGTAATTTCCTATCAAATCTAACAGGATAGATGTTTTAGTGATAAGCCTCAATAATTTTGAAGAAGAAAAACAAAAGCCCAAACCCCAACACTCAGATAGAAGATTGAACCCAAACTGATGTTCCAATTAAGTAAAAGTAAGTTTTTTCATCTGTCCACTTCCACAGACAGCACCCACTTCAAACTCACAAAAACACATTTTTGTATGGACAAGAAATAAGAACCCGGTGGAACTGAAGACACCTCCTCCATTTCAAACATCTAACCTAAACACTAATGAAGTTGCTTAATCACTAGGCCTATTCTAGACCAACTGATGAAGACCTTTAAAGTCCTAGACACTGTTCAAGAAGACAGGTCTGAATATGTTTCAGTGGACTTCCTGCAGACCCTAGGATGAATTTCATAGAGTGCAAGAAACATATTCCAGGAACAGGAAAAATAAAAAGCCATTATAATGAATATATATCTACGGGGTGTTTTTGCAATCATTAAAAATACCTTAAATTGCTGCAGTTTTACAACCTAAGTTTTGATTGATACACACTCACTGGGTTTATACAGAGTAAAGGTGTGAAGTGGCAACTAAAAAAAAAAAATCAAATATGCAATGGAACCATAGGGAGTCAAGACTGTTTATCACTAGTGAAAACGTACTCCTTACCTCAAATGTCCACTCCTCTTCTTTTTCTCCATCCAGAAGCATTTTTGTCTCCTTATACACCTGCCCAACTTCCAGCTGCAATGGGGATACATTAAACTCAATTCTTTGCAAGTTAAAGCCAATTCCAACTCCAATAGCCTTTATGAAGCTTTCCTTTAAGGCCTAAAAGACACAATAAGTGTATTTTATTCATAATGGTTGTTTTCAAACTGTTCTATAAACATTACCTCTGACTACAAATGGTAGACAAAATAAATTTAAGACTTATACTACTCTAAATGTGAGGGTAGACTGATGCAATTATCAAGAGAAAAAGTTATCAATATTGTTAATACCCAGCCTAACTTTCTGCATTACAATAAACATGAAACTGGAATTACCCAGTGGCACATACAGATATGAACCCTCTACCTTATTCTACCTATGTGTTTAAAATTAGTAATAAATCCTAGAAATGTCAACTGTACTATGGTTGTCAAAGTTCTTCTGATATTAAAAAAAATCATTAAAATATCAAAATTATTTTTATCTTCACATGAAATGGTATCAGGTAGCACCAGGAGACTTGGATATTAGGAAAAACTTCTTCCCTGAATAGGTTTTGAAGCACTGGGACAGGATGCTCAGAGAAGTGGTTGAGTCATCATCCCTGAGTTCTTTAAAAGATGGGTAGAGGTGGTATTTAAGGACATGGTTTAGCAGTGGATTTGATGATCTTAGAGGTCTTTTCCAACCTAAACCATTCTATGATTCTCTCCAACTATAAAAAGTAACGTTTTTACTATTATGAAAATAATAAATTATATAAAAAACTGTGCATGTTTGCAGAGTATAAATAGGGAAAAAAGTCTTACCCAGTGCCGATAAAACATATCCAGCTGCATCCATTCATTACTCATAGACTTGATTACATCCCACTCTGTCTCAGTAAACTGTCGCTTCATGATGTGAAAGAAATTTGGAACTGAGCTACTACCTATAAATTAGACAGAAATATTTACAGAAATTTTAATAAAGTAGCAATAATAAGCAAATGGATTACCTCTTGTTATTGCACTAGAAAAAACTCATAAGAAAAAAATTTATGAACCAACTCTGCTCTACAACTTGAATTTATATAGCCTCAAAGCAGCAAGTTGCTGATTTTTCAGGACATAGTACGAAAAAAACCCATTTCAATAGCAGAATTGCTGTATAAAAATGTGAAATTATGTATTTCCAGCATTCTCTAAAAAGCAAAGTATTTTACCTGTTTGATTTTACATATATATAAAAATATTATATTAGTTACAAAAGTAGCATATACAGTCTCTGGCATATCACAGCTTGACCTAATAATATTTTATAAAACAGCATGCTGTTTGTCAAAATTCATCAATTCTGCCTTCTGCCCTAGGATGCTGTGATACAAAAGAAACCCTTTTTTAAGCACTTGTAGAATATAGTCTCCCAAAGTTATCACATACATATTAAGTCTTTTGGATTGGATTTATTCTGCAAGGAAAATGGGGGTACAGGGGTGCCCATAATAACAGTAAGATATATACCAAGGAAAAAGAAAAATCCCCCCTAAAAAACCCAACCTCAAACCACTAAACCTCAAATCCTTAGATTAAATTTAAGCTTCCTCAGGGGCTATCTCACTTTTCCCCCCTAGTGTAGAAGACACTACAGAATGTGCGGTTATGTTGATCAATGGTATTTCTATAATACACTGGAAGTTATGGACCTCATTACATGCTTGGCTACTCACCCAAGAGCCTATATTAATTAGCATACCATGCAATCTGTCCAATTGGGCTTACTGCTGGCTAAAGAGACAATGGCAGAAAACAATCTATTTTCTTTAGTAGGGATAATAAAAGTCTGGATAGAGACAGTTCCGTTTATTGCATAACCTATCAAAAATTTGTTTCAATTTTCTTATTAAAAGAAAATATTAGTCATATTTAATCTAAAAAACAGCCAGCCCTCCTAATACCACACTACTTTTAAGAACCCATCACTAGATAATGGCTTAAAAAAGGGGCAGATTCTAATTACACCTATGCCAGTAATTCTGTGAGTTGGCTATTGGCAAGGCACTTTCTTTCCCTACACTAATGTTTGCCATCTTAAATCAAAGATAAGGGTATTAACCCTTCTCTATAAAGTGGTTGCCTTCTATAGATATCTAAGCACTAAATAAAAACAGGTATTGACAGCAGTAATAATTGATCCGAACATTCAGGTTTTCTCACAATTTCCAAATCACACTGTAAAGTGTTACCTGACAAAGACCACACAAGACATAGCAGTGACATTTCAGAGATGCCCTCAATTGCATTTATAAAGTGAAGAAAACATCTTAAGACTGAAATTTTGTTTACAGTTGCAGTAGTCAGCTAATGGAATGATTCAGAACAATCTAAGGGCAGAACTAACTTTTCTCTCTGGAGAGAGAAAAGCAACCACAATGCTAAGTATGCTTTGATGAATTACCAAGACAAATGCCATATCCATCTACTTACACAATACCACTTCCCTGAAACAATGAAAAAATCACAAAAAAATTTGTTGAACTTGGAGAAATGTATTTTCTTTCATCTGTGTTTATATGGCCCATTTTAGAATCATCATCATCATGGTCAGGCTTCGCGAACGAAGATTTGGGAAGGGCTCTACCCATGTTTGTTACAAGTGCGCTGGTGGCTTATGAGGCCAATACGAGACAGGCATGTCCGGTTGCAAAAGGCACAGCAGAAAGACTCCTTAGGTGGTATGTTCTGCAAGACACGATTCTTTCTGCGTTGTCTTTTCTCCTCGAGAGTGATCCTGCGTGCGTTCTCAAAAGCATCAGCAGCGTTATAGATGGTGTGTCTCCAGACCTCCCGATTGGAGGCCAGAGTAGACCAGTTATGTTGATCAATACGGCCAAGGCTGAGATGTTGTTTCAAGGAGTCCTTGTATTTTCTCTTTGGAGCTCCTCTCTTGCGGCAGCCGGTGGCAAGTTCACCATAAAGCAGGATCTTAGGGAGGCGGTGGTCCTTCATCCTGGAGATGTGCCCTGCCCATTGCAGCTGCGTTCTCATTAACATGGCCTCAATAAGTGTGATTTTAGAATCAAATAACTGTGTTAATACCTGCTCCAAACAATCCACTTTTTTTTTTCCTATTCTTTTCTGGAGAATGTAAGACAACAGTGGTAAGGTTCTAGCCTCTTCTTGTGATTCAAACTATAAAACATTCCAGAATGTCCTGATGTACCTTTCCTCCTTCATCATTTTCAGAGCTCTCCTGCTTTCAATAATCCAGGGCTATTCACACTACCTGAGAAAACCATCCAAGACTATCCACACTACCTTCAGTACACAGAGGCATATAAAGGCTCCTGCATTGTCAGTCCTGCCATCTAAACTTTATCACGCATAGTGAATACACTTGAGATTTGAACTGTTTAGTACACTAAGTGTATATCAAGCCCATATGCTACTGGGTTTTTTTCCCCCTCATTATTTGACTTCTTTTTTCGAAAGGTTTCTTCAACTGTTCAGCTACCCTTCCTAACACTTTGTTCAGACTTACATAGTACTTTCCCATCCACTCTAGCCATTTGTCACATTCTTCCTCTGAAAAGCTCAGGCACCACTTTGTCCTTCAGTGCACTCCCCTCCTGTCTCCTTACTGCAATACAGTTGCTTTGCTCTGAGGAATGGATCAGAGGACCTTGGACTACTATTCTCCATAAATTACTAGCAGTACTGCAGCCTGCCTAGTCCACTTCTCCATCTTCTCTTCAGTATCAGAGAAAGATTCACAGAATTATGAGGAAAATTTAGGTTGAAAAAGATCTTTGGAGATCACCTGGTCTGACCTTCTGTTGAAAACCAGAGCCTTACGATGGGTTACCCAGGGCCTTGTCAAGCAGAGTATTTCACCTCTTCTCTGGGGAACTTAGTTCAGTGCTTTACTGTTCTCACGGTGAAGAACTGTTCTATAGAGATATAATTCCCCTTGAATCAACCTGAGGTTGTTGCCTTTTGCCCTGTTACTGTTCATGCTCATGAAGACAATTATGTAAATCATCTTTACAGTTACCTTTCAGGCATACTTTGGTTAGATTCCCCTCCTAAGAACTTTCCCCTCGTCAGGTCAAACAAACACAGCTCCATCAGCATTTCTATATAGGTCAAGTTCCCCAACCCTCTAATCACCTTGGTGGTCCCTTCACTAAACGCCTTCAATTTTACCATGTCATATGTAATCATACGTGGCAGGTATGATGGAGACAAAACTAGAAGCAGTAGAAAGTTTCCATTCAAATGCTATTTTGCTTCTAGTTTGATTTAAAAAAAAAATAACCAAAACAACAACAAAAAAGCTGCCTCAAATGTACTTGCCACAGGTTACAAAAACTTTCTTTCAAAGAATGGGAAGAACTTCCATACAGCAATTATTTACTTGGTTTTAAATTTATATTTCTAAAGTACCTCCTATTTATCAGCTTGTTTCAGAAAATAAACTCATGTCTTAAATAAATACTTCTTACTTACCCATGCCAAGAAACAGAACTCTTCAAAATCTACACAGCTTTTTTTCAATACAAACTGAGAAACAAATTCTTTTAAATGCTGACCACAATTTTATTGCCCTTGCTGATTTTAAAACACATTTTCATTTGTATATGCTTTTATAATTCATTCTTTTCTTACCTTCACACAAACTGTTGCGGATTTTTTTTTTGCATTTGATTATAAGAGTTAATATTCTAAAAGCATTTTTCTAGCCTACTGTAAACTTCACACTTGAGTATGTGTGCTCTGAATACTGGAAGCAGTTTTTGTTTTTACATTGGATCATCTTGCTGAAGAGAACTCTAATAAATGTAACCAAAACATACTACAGCTTCCTTTTATAATATTCAGTTAAACAACAAAAATTTCTCCCAGTATCTAATTGCCTAAGAAATACAAACCTGTACTTTCATTTGCATTAGACAAAATTGACTGGATGGTTTAACTATTCAGTGGCCTAATTTTAAAAAGTACTTTTTCCCTGGAATGTTTAGCACTGCCTCCTTCCCATAACACTCATTAACTTACTTTTTAGGGAACGCTAGCCAACAGAGAAATGACACACAGCAAATCTCTGACCAACTCCTACAGTTGGTGTCCAAATTACTTTGATATTCACAAGACAAGCTAAAAGTTTTATCCTTGAGACCAAATCATATTTTCATTCCATTTCTTTAAACCACAAACACTTAAGCCTCACACTCCTATCACATCCTAATGCACATCTGAAATGAAAGTAGTTCTGGGAAAGTAGTTCCCAGAAAAGTTAAATGTAAAATTAACACAGTTGTGAAGGCGATTGCTTACCCTGTTAATAAACTTTTGAGCACATTAGATCTCTAAGAATATAAACTGAGTAGTCTTTCAAAAATTGCCTTCTATGCATTAAAAACCAAAAAAATCTAACCCAAAAGTTAAGTTTCTGCATTAAATTAAAAGCACGCAATATTTGGGAAAATTTCAGGAAGAGCGAGGAGGGGAAATATTGAGTGATACTGAAAAAAGAATCCAATATTAAGCCTGGAAAGTAAACATGCTATATACAGATAAATGAGCATGTTCATATGCGTGTATATGTGTGTGCATTTTGGATTTTTTGCAATAACTATTTACGTTGGAATACATAACGTCATCTTTTCTACTGCAATGAGAACTGGGTATTTTATCAATTTTTTTTAAAGACTGGGCAAAAAAAAATCTGCTTTGCATTTTCCCTTTAGAACAGCAAAACCTTAGATCAGATATAAAAGATTGATTTTGAAAAGATGCAGGAGTGAAAAGTAACAAAACATACTATGCTCTCTAGTTCTGTATTCGTATGTGCTTTAGAAATAGTACATAAATACAGCGTAATTTCCCCCATTTCTCTACCTGCTAAAGAAGCCAAAGAAGTTGCATTTGTAGGAGGATAAAAGACAATCAGAAATAAGATCCATGTAAATTATGATGCTATTAACAGTAAAGATTGCTATTCAGGGGGCTAATATAGAAATCTTCATACTATTTTGTTTACACTGTTAACAAACATCAGGTTAATCATAGGTCTGCTTTGGTAATACAATGTGCATTTAAAGGCAGGGTACGAACTTGTACCCGAAGTTATTAAAATCATGACATGCCTTCTCAAAAATAGTGAAAAGAGTAGATTGTCTCCAATTTGGTTTTTACCAGGTTTACAGTTTTCAAAGTGTTTGGGTCACAATTGGTTCAAATTGTTAGTGTCAAAAACTATCTAGCTTATACTGTGATCTATATCCCAAACTATGGAAATTCAGATCCAAAAGCTACCACTGCCACTTCATTGATCCACTAACCCCCTGAAAAACCAAATCAAACAAAGAAAAACAAACCCAAACAAGCACTCAAACCAAAAAGTACAGTACAACCCCCCAGAACGCTAACAGCCTCCTCACTGCCTCAAACTGCATAGAAGAAACAGGTCAGTGATCAAGAACTAATACCTAATCAATACCTGTTTTACTTTCAGATGGCAAATAGGCAAAGCGGCAGTGTGACACGGACTACCTAGCAAAATGAAGAACTGAAGCAGGAACAGATCAATCTACTTAACAACAGGAAACACACAGGCTAGCTATGAATCTTGCAAACTAACAAACTGTATCAGATGAATGTTTCAAGCCCTGGACTCCTGGTCTGGCAGTACTTTTGGTGTAGACACAAGCCATATTTGATCTTATTTTACTATCTCTAAAGGAAATCTAAGTGAACTACTGATACAGAGATAACATTTTTTCTGCAACAGATGCCCAAGCCCTAATTGTCTTTTAATACCCACTAACCCTGGTAGAGGTGTTTCAAACTGACAACACAGGGCAAATAATTAAGTAGCTAAATCACTAACTTAGAAGAACCAGATAGAATATTAACAAAGCATGTTTTTTCAACCTACTAGCTCATGCAGCTTTACTGTGAACTGGAAATTTGATTTATATTCTCTGACCTCTACACTTCCTACCAATATTCTGCAATTCTCTGAATGATATGTATGTTAAACATTCATTCTCGTCATGTAACTATTGACATGTACTACCTTGGGGTACCTCAGAGAAACAGCATTAACTTTAAAATGGCTGAAAATCTGATATTGCTTCCTATGAATTACTCAACATTTCCCAGATTGTAAAAATGGAAAAGTCATAAAGAGACTGAAATAATTTGATAATGTTTGATATTTTCTCTGCAGTTAGAATTATTAAGTCTTTTCAATATTAGAGAAACTGCTAAGGTTTCAATCATATTACTGTAGTGGAGTCTAACAGCAGTGATGAACGTTTAAGCAAGCTGCCTTGATACTCAATGCCAAACCAAAGAAAACAGTGTCATAATGGCTTAGATACTCCTACCTCCAAAACTTCACTGGAGAAATAACTGTTTTGACACAGCTATGACTTGGATAAAAAAAAAACATGAAGAAAAGTCACAAGTTGTTAACTGGATACCTCATATCTGATCAATTTACAGACAAGTAGTGTATGATCCGCAACATATTTACGCTTTTTGTCATTTTTTCTGAAAATATATTAAAAAAAAGCCAGATGTTCTCAAATTTCGTTCAGACTCCAGCATACTTTTACATGTTCTTTCTATTCCAAACATTCAACTGTAATATATATTTGCCATTGAAGAGCTTGCAGACATAAACACATCCGGGTGCAAGCTCATGGTTTTAGCTTGCTTCTGAGTAGAGAAAATAAAAGTGTTTAAAACACACAGGGTCTTAATCACTAAGATAATTCAGGAACCCCAAATTCTTTTAATGAAATGCACTTATAACTAAACAGTAATAGTAAAAATAGTAATGAGTAGTAATAATATAAGAAACCTATTCTTAACTTGCCTTTGTCAATGATTATACCTTTTACTTGCTTAAGGGCTTTCCACAGCTAACGGAGCTCTGGGTAGCCGGAATATTTCAGCAAAAAGGTAAATTACCCCATGAAAATGGCACTTAATGAGTTTTCCATTACAGAACTTATCAAACAGTTAAAGCAATCATTTCACTGTCAGAACAGCAGGAACTCTTCTTCCTTCCAACACTTATGATGCATCACACTAAAAATATGCACAAAATTCCAAAATCTATAAACATAAAAATGTACTTTTATAAAGCAAGTTGTGAGGACCCAACTACAGATGTAATTGGAAAAATCAAAAAAGTCAAACATGCTGAGATGTCTTTAAAAGTTACACACATTTAGGAACACAACATTTTCCTAACTACATCTTCTGATACTCCTTCAAAGACAACAAAAACGTTGCTAGTGCAAGAGCTCCCACATATATATCTGAACATCTATAACCTTACAGTATAGTAGTACTACCAGAACTCTCAGATATTACATTTTATGCCATAACATACTAAGGGCCTTTCTATACATTCAGAAAGATTACACTGACCAAAACCTTTGGTAATTAATCCTTTGCTTAAAAATTAACATTTTAAAGAAAACCTACCACTCAATACAATTTATTATTCCAAAAAAACAGACAAAGTAAAAAAAAGAAATTATATTTAATCACAGTAGCAAATTTTCCTTTCCGTTTATCAAGCAGGAAAAGGTAGGTGCTTCAGTGAAAGTGTCCTTATAGGGAGAGCAGTCTCATCTTTAAAAAAACAGTATCACCACAGTACATGAGGGTGCACTGGAATCCATTTGGTACTCGTTATACAAAATGTTATACTCGACAAAACTGGGAGGGGGAAAGCCAATTCTCAGTACCTAAGTCATCTTCATCTTCCATATGAATTTCACTACATGATCCACACTTTCTAACACCTCCTTGATCTGACTAATGCAGTTTGTTCCCCTCCTGGGAAGGCTGTGAGACCTTAGAAAGCACAAGCTGATTCAAACTGAGTTGGTTTCTCTGAAGAAGTCTGATGAGAAATCCCATATTCTAGGACTATGTCCTTCTACACCATGATATCCTACTGCAGTAATGAATCCACTGAACAACAGGGTTCCTTGTAATGGCAGAAACTGGAACACTGCACAGAATCCTGTCCCAGAACACAAATCTCACTGCCAGATGAAGTAAAAATGTCCCTTATCATTTTCACACTTAAAACTTCCCCACCTCTGTTTGTATACTATCCCTCCCCCATTTCCCCCTTCAAAACGAAGTCCAAAAAATCCCACAAGATGACAGAAAAGGTATTAGTGTTTTAAATTTGGGAATCAATCAGTAACAGTGAAAGTGACCACTAAGCACATTCTTTAAAAAAACAAACCAAACCAAAACAAACCCCCCAAATCTTATAAACCCATTTGCTTGGCTTGCCAGCAGCTGAAAGACTGTCCCACTTGACAGCTAAATCCAGTATGTTTTGCTTTGTTTAGTCATTCCACTGAGAAGAGACAGCAGTCAGCTAGTCACTGGTAAGCTGTTCCCCCACATCCTTTCCCCTACCAACACACAAATCAACTTCGCCAAAGCAGGAGCCATCTTTTATCCACCCAGAAGGTTATATAAGCAAAGATATAAGAGGAAGATAAATGTGCTGCAACATGGCAAAAGCAGAGGATGGCCCACAGCTGAAAAACTGATGAACTTCAATAGTCTATTCACCTCTATCAGTTATGTCTAGTCTTGTGGATACTATCTCTAAGTGTTTGCTTTACTTTTATTAAATTGGTTTTTACTAGGGAAGAACAAAAGGAAGATACACATATTTAATACAAAACCCAACAAGTCTGATGAACGGACAGGACAAGTAATAATGTTTTAATGCCCTACAAAATTGGATTTTCCATTAAAATACAACATAGCACATAACAGCCATGAACACCTAGAATTCACAGCACCAACCCAATAAATGGCAAGCAAACAGCTACTCATGGAAGTAGCAGAAGTCTCCTGGTCCTAAACTTTCCTGAAAGCCTGATGTGACAACAGCAACCTGTCATCTTTATTGAGGAAATATAAAATCATTTGCCCTGTTGAAAATCAGAATTTTTCTTAGGAAGGAAATACATCAGGGAAATGCAGCTGAGGCTTTTTTTTTTACAGTTACTGAGGAAAGATGTGAAATATTTAAGAGAAGTTTCTATCATCTCATAAGTTAGTTTAAAAATCTCAAGTCTGTCTCTAAAACATTGTCTCCCAACTTTGACATCAATATGAGCTCCAAACTGTAATACTTGCAGAGATGACATCCAAATAAGCTTTTGACTACACAGAACAAAGACATTTTCTATTTTTCAACTCTTGCAACAAAATATGTATCTGTAGAGCTGAAGCTATTGGAAATGGGTACGTTAGCAAAAAACTCCTCAAAAAGCACATTTTTAATACCTACATAGTAATTACTTAATTTTAGCCCTCATGTCACATTTTTCTGCTAGACTTTCTTAATTTGGAAAGCCAAAGCTAACTGTCACTAGTGCAGGTTGAGACGTACTTTTAGTTCTCTTAAAAAAATAAATTCTATTCTACTTAACACCTCATTGTGAATGTATAACTTAATTTCCCAAAAGACCAGCTAAGAAATAAGCTGTGATTATTTTAAATTCAGTGTGCAGAAGGGAAAATAACCCCACAACACCAAAACCCAAAACCAATCAGACAAGCATTCTTATATTTGCTCTTTGTTCCACCTCTTATTTTTACTAAAATCACCTATTTTTAAATTTTTTGCTTTCTTTATTGCTAATTTATTCCTTATTTTAAACATATATACTCTACACAGGTTAATTTTTACTGTTCCACATTTTGCTATCTGTTTATATTTTAATCCAAATGGTTTTATATTTTGTTATTAAAGAAAGACTCACAAAGGATTAAGATGATTTCTTCAGAAAAAAAAAAAAAGATTATTTTTCCTTAAAGAGGAGATTTAATCAGAATAACAAATTTTTCTTTCAGAGTTTATCAAGCATTGGTGCCTCATTAATTACAGAATGACGCAATTTCAGGTTAAAACAGTGTTAGAAATGTGACTAAATAAAGGACAATAATGAAACTGCTATAATGTAATAGGTATTCTTTAAGAGTATGCTTAAGATGGCTGTTTCTTCCCAGTTTCAAACAGAACAAGAACAAAGAAATGCCTCCCTGTTTACTCAGTGTAAGTGCATATGACCACTATGATTCTTTAGCTCCACAACAATATCAGCTGTTTTAACACTCCTTCACATCGAAAAATTATGTGCTTACATATTTATAAATTCTGACTTCTTTGCACAATTAGAAGTAACATTTAAACTGAATCCTTTGTTAATTTCTTCATCCCAAACAGTGCATCTACATATCTAAAGCTGTAGCATTCACTAAGAGTTTGGTGATTATGTCTTGCAGCAAAAGATTAGATGCTGATTGCCACTATGAGATTTACTGAAATACAACAATAAAAACAAAACCAGGTAAAATCTGGTTTAAGGTAAAGTTAAGGTACGGTAAGGGCAAAAGCACTCCAAAGAACAATCTGCTTTGGCACTTCTTCCTAGGTTAGGAAATTCCTATTGAAAAAACTGAAAAGTAGCAATTAAAAAAGCATTGCAAGTTCAAAATATTGAGCATGGCTGCTACCTAAAAGACATGCCAAGTATGTTAACTATGATGTAGGTGTGCCTAACTCTCACTTCAGCTTATGGCTACCAAAACAAACAGCACAAACCTTTTAACTGTCTGGACAGAGAGAGAGACAGCTTTCCTCCCTTAGCTAGACTGAAGCATGGTATTTAGCTTCTTTGTGTGGTACTTAGATATCCCGATTCATGTGTGACACATCTCTCATTTGAGGACCTCTATCATCTCACCTCAATGATGAAATAATGAGAATAAAAAGAGAAAAATGAGTCAAGTTCTGTTTATATTCATTTGCCTCAGAGAAAAATAGTGTCAATCAGGTGTTTGCACATAATAGACTACTTCCTTAAAAGAGCATTTCATGGAGTATTTTTAGATCAAATGAATTTTTCTGTAAAATTCACATACAGAAAATTTACTGTTTTGTGTCTTTTATTATGCAAGCCTAACATAAAACCAAAATATTAATGAGAAAAGTTGATTTTTATCGCCGTAAAATACTTAATTCTGGAAGAACATTGAGATTAGACATGTCCAGATCAAAGTAACTATAATGTGATAGGTAAGAAAAATTGCAGGCTGATTATGAAAGACAGAGAACGAATTGTTAGTTTATTTACCTTTGCAATCCATCTAAGCTAAAAAACTGCATTACTGAAGAGAAATTCACTTGCACAGCAAGAAAGCTCTTGAACCTAAGAATCCAAACTTTTTTTTAAGTGCTCCAGGCAATTTTTATTAAGCTATAATTATTTCCTAAGTCTCTGAAAATGTTCTACTTTGCAAAGTTTAAGTGACTGGTAAATCAACATCCCACTTAAACCATTGTTGACACTTGTTGCAAAATTTCTTTTCCATAAGTTAAAAATCAAACACAAGCTGAGTTTTTCCACAGGAATTAGTAGTACTGTGAGAATCCTTCTCCTTTCCTTTGGTGAAAGGCTTAAAATAATTTCACATGCCTTAATTCTCTGGCCAAAAAATGTGCACAAATACTTCTACTAATAAACCTACAGTACTACAGTGTGCCTGTTCCCAAATGACTCAAGAGTCCCTCTTCAACTGATCTAAAGAGAAGAAAATAATCACTGTTCTCAGTAATTATTCAAAAACAAGTAAACTGAAAGACTGATTTAAATCTACAACAATAACGTGCCAGATAATGAAAAGGCAAAAGCATACAATACCTAAGGAAGCTAAATACCTAAAGAGGATATTTTCTACCATCACTACAGTATTTAGTTCAGTATCTGAATAAAAGGAAAAAAGTGATAAACTTTTATCACCTTGAAAAAAGGTGAGGAACTTTCGTAGAACTGCCTCTATTTGCAGTGCTAAGAATAGTTTTTCTTATGGCCCACCTTCACCTTTGAAGAAGTCTGCATCTTCTAGTAGTTTCATTTTTCAGATTTTAATAATGAAGCAGAAGTAATATGGAAAGAGGAGGCTTCTTATTGTTCACAAGTAAAACAAAAAGATAGCATGGATTAAGTAGTGACATAAAATATTTACGTGCACCAGGACTCCTTGTTACATACTAGCACACAATTAAATAGCAGAATTCTCAAAATTTTCAGCTACATGATACTCTCTTGTAAATCTGCACTGCAGATTTTGCATCTTCACTGGTGGAGCAATAAAGGAATACAAGAACTAGAATAGCGGAGACCTCAATCAAGATTCTGTTGGATAATATCACAAAATAAAGTACTTTGTATTTAAACAAGCATTTGAAAAATAACCAAACAAACCTACTGTAATGTACTTTGCACATAGGGAAATCTTTGTCCTTGTAGCTGTTCCAGAGAAAGAGATTTATAGTGGATTCACCCTCTGAAATCTAATGTACTCAGCAACTGCAGAACAAGAGCACCACTCAGTGGAACTATCAGAGAAAACAATACTGGTAAAGTCAGTGTTACATATTCATAGCATAGCAATAAAAAAGGAGTTTCAGGTGATTCTACTAAGAAAAAAAATTTTCCCACTGTCACTACTTGGAAAGTCATCCCTGCTTCTACCTAAGAGACAGAAAATCCATAATTAACATATCTGCAGATCCTGCCAGTATCATAGCACAATTCATGACTTTACTTTTCCAGGGTCCTGCTTTTCTAAATGGGAAATAGATTTATATTTGTCATAACAGAAATAAACAATGAGGAATGCATGTAACAATTAAAAAAACCCCAAATACACAATACATGCACGCTCTCTTTTCTAATTACACTAAATTTCTAGGACACAGACTACTTCTTTGGGAAATGTGAAAATGTTCAGTACTCAAACACTACAGAATCTGTTTTGGTCAGAATAATGCATTACCTGGTAAATTAGTCTTCATTATATCAATGCCCACTTGAAGCTCAGGCTCAGCCGCAAGGACTGCATAATCTCCTTGATGAGAGATATTGAAGTTGTAATTCGAATTGATACTAACTACAGTATTGGCCAGGAAAGGTTTTCCTTTCGATGTCCTTTGCAAGTGTACTTCATTCCAAGGTATGCACATCTTTTCTGCAATTAATTTCCGCATCAGCAGGCGACCAGCCTATGAAATAAAATGGAAGTGATTCATACAGAACTATTATGCTATCTGCAAAATACCTCTGGCTGCTAGAAAACCACCTGCCTGAAAAATATGGCTTTATTATTGCTGATACAAAGTAAGAGCGTATTTTAGCTGAATAATTTAAATTTCCCCGCTTTTATAAAAGCCTGTGTCTGCAAAGCACGAGTTCACCAGACCTGAGTATCAAACACATTTATTATCACTATTAGCACAGAGGCAACATAAGACCCAAAAGCAGTCCCAGCCTAGAAGAATCACAAAAACAGTTCCTTTCCCTACCTTGTTTACTTGCTTAGGATACTTTACGGCACAAATAAATATTTTTACACCACCCTGAACGGTAACATTGTCTCAAGCCTTCCTTGCAGTACAGCCACTCCATTACTTCGGCACTAAATGAAATACTGAGCAGCTGAAAGTGATGAGTAACTTCTTACACACAAATTAGCAGATCTGTATCACAAACACATCCTGATGCGAGATTTAAAACCTGAATCGTGTAGAATAGCTTTATTCTCTTACACACTACACCGCTGTCTTAGGTACAGTCTCCCAGGGTACGCTGATTTTGTCTCCTAACTTGACAGCCCGACACAGAACTTGTGACGTCTTTCACAGTAACTACTGAGAGCAGACTGCAAACACCTCTTTTTGCTCCGCGGCGAAGCAGAGCTGCATACTTTACGCATCACGCTTTGTACTTTACGATACATTACTTCCCCGAAATGCCCTTGTAGAGCACGTTTTCCTACGAGGAGTCAGACATCTGGGCAATGCCCAATCTGCAGAGACAGCCGCGTCCCCGTGCCCCCAAGTACCAAGGCGGCTTTGGCATCGCGAGCAAAGACAAACTGGCCGATGCGGTCCTTCTCCTCGGGCTGCACCAGCTGCGCGGCCAGCAGCCACTCACGGCGGCGGGGGCGCCAGGCCCCGCAGGGGAAAGCCCAGCGCACGCTGCCCATGGCCCTTCACGGCCCCGGCCCACCCGGCCCCGCCACGACCCACCCCTCGAACACGGCGGGAGCCTATCGGCGTGCGGGAGGGACGGAAGGCCCCGCCCCCGAGGCACCACGACCAGTCCGATGTCAGAGCACGCCATGAGTGACAGGGGAATGCGCCAGGTACCGGCCTATCAGGGGAAAGGCGGTGCCTGCGGCGGAGCTACACCCGTGGTGCCGTCAGGGAGGAACCAGCTCGCGGAGATGGGCGGACTCTGCCCTGGATTGACGGCCGGCGGAGCCATTCCGAGCGCAAGGAGCGAGAGAATGACACCAGAAGGCTCCAATCTGTTGGTGCGACTGCAGCGGAGGGTGGGCCAGAGCGGTCGGTGAGCTACGGGTGTTGGCTGCAGGTGGGTGCGCGCTGCTCGGAGGGAGCGCTCAGGGGGGACTGGCGCTTGGCCGGCTGCGGAGCGGTGGAAGTGCTGGAGGCCGCCACACCCCGCGCTGGGCCCCGCGGTCGCGCTCTGAGAGCAAGGAAACCCTCTGCCCCATGCCGCGCATCCTGCCAGAATTAGTCCTCCCTTAGAATGAACGGAGGCGCCGCGAGCTGCCTGGGCATGCGCAGTGGTGGCGCTGACGGCACCGCCCTCCCCCTGCGGGCGGGGCGGGGGTCATGGCGGCCGGGGTTGAGTTTGGGGATGAGGAGGTTGGGCATGGCCGGTAACCCCGGCCGGGGCAGAAGGAACGTAGTTGCCCTGTGGCTTCTGACTGCACCCGGCTTTGCGCGAGACAGGGACGCGTTTATGCCGTGGGGGCGGGGGACGTTGGTTCTTGATGGCACCGTGACCGGTCAATGGCAGGTGATGCCCCCGGTGTCCCCTCGCTGCCATCGGCGCATCCGGCTGAGATGTTGCCGTCAGCACATCCATCCTGCTGGACAGTCGTCCCAGCCTCTGGCAGAGCGGTCGCAGCGGGGTGGCCTCTGCCTGCCCTGGCCACGCTGCCTTTTCTTGCCCAGAAAAGAGGAGCCGATTGTCCCCACAACAGATGTAACGCGCTGCATCATCCTGTTTGGGTTCTGGCTTCAAAAGATCTGTCCGAACAAAAGCCTCTTCTATCCCGTGCTCGTTGAGAGCACTAAGAGCTCTAATGGTTGTCAGAACTGGGTTCCCACGTGCCCTCAATTACAGGCCATCTGTAAATCCTCAGAAGGTAATAAATTCGTTTGCCCTTTGGTTCTGAAGTTGGACCATGGCTAAAAATTTAGGGCCTGTTTGAAACTTTATAACCCTTCTTCATGCTGCTTGCCTTTAGAAATACTTCAACTATTCTATACTGACCATGTACAAATGATGCAAAAGTATTGAAAATTATATTATTGCAGGTATTTCTTAGAATCCTCCTTTTATTGTTGCTTAGAATTCACAGTTCCCTGGGCATGGGGGAAAAGTGCTATTTCTACATGGGCCAGAAAGTCTTTCTGCCTAAAATACGTCATAGTTATAACTGAGTATATGTTGCTCTTTGCAAAACGTTTTAAACACAGAAGTAGCATTTGTGTAGAAATGTGTTTCATCAAGGAAACATATATGTTTCATCAAGGGTAATTATCATATTTCAAAATATTATTCCCATTTTTCTTCATGACTTCGTGAAGCAATCGATGGCATAATCTGTAGTATCCAAAGACAGAGAAAAAGTTAAGTGACAGCAGAAAAGGATTTAACACTGTCAAGAAAAAAAATCTAGGAAAATGCTATTCGCCAATATCAAACTGTAGCTTACATTTCAAGCATTGTGATTTCCTTTTCCGGAGCTTGCAGTTTTTATTTTTGCCAGAATTAGAAGTGTAGCATGGCATTTTAATTCCAGGGTTTTTTTTCTGAAAATTAAAATTACAGTTCTTGATCTTTTTTAGCTAAGAAAATAATTTGCAAAGGAACGTGATGACTTTGAGAAACTTAGCTTTAGGATAAAATCCCGTCAGTTTTAGTTCTTATAAGTGATTATTGCTTTATCTTAATGGATTCATGTGTTCGTGAGAGAAGATGCATTTAACGATCCCTGCCTGCAGAGTAGGAATCTCCCACTTTTGGAATGCTTCCAGGGACCAGTGACATTTCATTCCTTCCTACTGATATCATGCTGGGGTTTTTTCCATGTTGGGTCTTTTTTCAATCACCTCTAAAGAACACAAAGCTTTAAAGTCTCTGTGTCACCTTTCAGTCTGAGAATACTGTCTCAATATGTATTATTGATAAATGCCACTTTTGTGGATTAAATGCCTCAGAATGTCACATGCATTTTTTTGATTGTCTAAAAATGATTGACTGAATATTATTTTTCATTGAAGTTCAGTTATTTATGAAGAAGCTGTGAGACTCAGTTGCATTGAAATTTCCAGACTAGAACCTGGAATTCTGTTAGTGTTTTCAATCTTAGACAGTTAATGACAATCAAAACATTAATACAATATAAAAGTACAGAACTTTTTACTCAGTATTTATAGTTTAGTTACATTTTAAACCGCTCCTGTCTTTTTAGTCAGCAATTAGAAGTGTCACCAACTCCTTCAGATATCTGTTCCACTCATACTCACCTTGGTGAATGTTAAATTAGACGTGTGGTGCAGAGCGATGTCTTTAAAACTTGTTAACAAATTATTAATTTCTCCCCTTTTGAATGGATAAGGAGTGAAAATAGCAAATCATCTTAATGGATATGTAGTAGACTTAATAATATAATACTTATTTTTAATATTAGATTTTAAAATGCTGACCTTGGCCTTTTCAAAACATAAATTAATGTACAATTAAATTTTGTATGAAAAAAAAAATCTGAAACTTCTCTAGAGAAATGTATACAATTTTTTCATCTTCGTTGCTCTTCCTTCTTCATAGGTACATAAATCATGGTGTAAAATATCAGCTCTTAACTATTTTTTAAAATCCTGTTATCCAGTAAGACATACTATGCAAGTTGGGAGAAGACCAAGTGACAAACGTAATGTTCCACTGAAGAACAATTTATTTCTCATAAGATACCTGCTAAGAAGTATTAAGAACTATTTTTTTTTAATTGTGAAAGGGTGTCATAGCACATCTGTATTGTGCTGTCAGATGAAGCAGACAGAATGTTTTACAATTGTTTGTAAATACCAAAGTACCAAAAAAAGGTTGTTGAGTTTAGACTTATTGCCAGCTATGCTGGTAGAGCAGAGAACAGTACTTGTACTTTTTAAGTGGCTCATGTAAGTTTGGCGTCCTTCGTGCTGGAAACAGTGTCGAGCTTCAGTCCTGTTACAAGTGTTTGGATGTGTTTACTGTCAGGCAGGCACAGCCATAATGTGTTTTTTCTGACAAGGTGATGACTTAGCTATATGTGATACTTATGTGTACTCAATACTTTCGCAAAACAACATCCCCTAGGCTTTTTAAAAGTCACACGTGTATGTATGTGTATTTTTATCTTACTATTATAAAGTGATCAAGCAGTTTGGTCTAAGCCTTTTCTGGTGTCTTTCTGTACCCTTATCCAGGTGTTTGTGCTCCATTCTTATTACACACATTCTCCCTTTTTTAATAAATTTTCCTTGGTTATTCACTAAGAATTAATTGTACATCTTCCACCATTCTCAACTTTCATCGGCGCATTTAAACTTCTGTAACCATTTTATCTATCAGCTGTAGCAGCTAAGGCTGTTTTGATTGTTGGTTTAGCAAAATCTCAGCAGAAGCGTTTATGAATATATGTACATTATATGTTCTGATCAGACCATTCACAAACAAAAGTTCATCTCTGCTCAAAGTTCATTTCACAATTCTGCTTCTTGTTTTGCTCCTTCAAATTGGGTGGAATGGATGTGAACACCATTTATAGGAGGCGGATTGCAGTGATTGATTTTAGTGTATGCTATATGAGATATTCTGAAAAAGTCTGTCCTGGATGGTTTTGGTCTGCTATATGAATTTAACATGCTGTATTTGCAGTCTCTTAGTATAATCTGGGATTAAACATATATCTAGGTTATTAAACTGATACTCAAAAGGGCACCTGGACTTGCCAAAGGAAAAGTATAAGCAAATAAATGACTCATTTCAATTTCTTCTACGTACAGAATTGTAAGAACATTTAAGAAGTATTGTTGATGGTGCCAACTAAAAGAAAATCATCAAAAATTTATGTCTTTAACTATCTTTGGAAAGGGATCATTAGCATTGGTGAAGTAAAACAATTCCTCTAGAAAATCGGTGAGTGATTTTGGCAGCTGTTCACATGGTGTTGATGTCAGTTAAACATCTTCTTGTAGCTTTTTACCAATAGCTTAGATACGACTAAGAGGAATGTGTGTATATCTCATATCACGACTATGGACTTATCAGACTTCTCAGTGTGGTTACCTGGCATCTGTGACAACAAGCTCATTGTGTCCTAGGCTCCTCTGTCCCTTATCGTCTTGGGAAGAGGACAGTGTTAAATCGGGCAAGGAGTTGGAACTAGATAATCTTTAAGGTCCCTTCCAACCCAAACCATTTTATGATTCTAAAACAGAGGAGTCTTGTAAACAGCAGAACTAACGAGGTTTGGGTCCTTATTAGTGGATTCTGTGACAGACTATAATACTCTTCCCTTAGAGCTCCCAGGTGGTCCCTGATTTCATCCACCATAATGAACAAAATGAGCTTACTGTCCGTAAGGCTGCTCTGTGGCCACACATAGGCTGGCCGTTGCTTGCTACTTAGCTTTCAAGCACACAGAATGCCCTGCCCCTCAACTGGAGATCTGCACAGATAGCTCTGAGAGGTACATATATGTCCCCCAGTCGTGTATTATATGGGGTTGATATTAATAACTGTGAAGTTTTTATGGCATTTCACTGTAATGGTCAACTGGCCCCTTGTTTGAGGTGGCTTTCAAGCAAAAAAAACCTTAGGGCAAGCGTATTAAGGGAGTTTAGCTTTGGAATTGTTTTGGATTCTCTTTGGGGTTTTTTTGTTGTTTTAGAAAACCAGGCTAATAGCTAATGGGGCATTTGTGAGTGTAAGATGTGTAAACATCCAGGATGTGAGCAGGGGAGCTTTGTCAAGTGGTATATGATTGGGTCACGTACAGCAGTGCTCAGGATTTCATGTGTCATGTTACTGGAAGGATGTTGCTCTACAGCACAGCCATATGCTAAGAAACAAAAATAGGAGTTCCCAACTCTAATGGACCACCTGCTGGAGTTTGGTTTGTGCTAATCCATATAAAGACAGGCTTTGAAATTGGAATCCCGTGGAGTTAATAGAGCAAATAAAAGGAGGCTTGTAGCCCAACTTTCCTGATCTACAGACCTATGCAACATATGTCTGCACCCTCTATGTTTTCTACCCTTTTGTCAGTAACTTGATCAAATATTTATTAAAAAACCTCTATTGATTAATTCATATAGCTTTGTAGAAGAAAGTATGAAATAATTATAAATGCTAGTTGGCCTCGTTTAACACACCAAGTTTTAGCTGAATTGTTAAGATAGTTTGGAGGGCTCTAAAATCATTAACAGATTCAGTAGAGTGGTAAATTAGTACCAAAATTACCATATAAATCAGGAATTGGCTACACGAAAGATGAGAATTGAATTTTTTTAATATGTATTTTCTTAATGGAGGCAAGGATGAATTAGGCTAAGTCATAGCACGATATTCATTACTACATTACTGAATGGTGGACAAAAATATTAAAGATAGCTGCTGAATTTTGCTTTTAATAAAACAATGAGACACTGCTATTAGAGATTAGAATTAGGATGCACTAGATGTCCTGCAAACTGGAGTAGTGAGACGATGAGATCTTAACCATAATATTGTACAACACATCTGATATCAGTGAAGAAAATTTAAGATCAAACTAGAGTGGATGAAGAGAAAACTGCAAGAAATAGGAAGGAAAAACAAAAATTCAGTCTTATAAATGGACCTTGGAAAATTTGACAATTATTCACTCTAATGAAAGTTGAGAGAAGATATCAATGCTCTTGATAATTAAAAGAGTGAAGAAATATACAACAGAAAATTAAGTCAAATTACAGTTTAACAGAAGAACAAATATATGTAAGCATTAATAAATTGATTCTGTAATTAAGAAATTTTCAGTCTCGACACCAGTGTACTGGGATAGTCTTTTTTTGTGGTAATAGTGTGGTAAAAGAAAACTTTCTGGAACTTAGACTGCTTTTATGAAAGTGATTATATGATGTTTTTTGCCTAAAATAGCAGAGATGGACTTGATGACAGTAGATGTCGCTGTGGTCATTATACAAAGATAAATATTACTGAAATTGGTAATTTTACCTACTGAAAAAAAGTTGTAGGTTGAAGCTTGTTATAGAAATTACATATAAAAGGAGAAAGATGCCTACTATCTATTTTCAGTTCCAGAATTTTGTGAAAAGGTTTTGTTTAGAAGAAATGTTACTTTATGATTTATTGAAGTTGGGGTTTATGAGGCCATACATTATCAGAATAAATGGTGGTCTTGTTCTTCTGTATTTTCCTAGTTCCTCAGGCTTAGAATGGAAAGAGTGAATACGTGAGATTGTCTGGCCATGGGAAGGAGAAGATGCCTGCTGCACGGGTGCCAGTGCTGGCAGCAAGATCACTGGATCTCTTCTATTCCAGGAGACATGGAGGTCTATTTGTGGTTGGAGCTACCTGACTAGATAAAGTATAGATCAGTCTGCTGTGAAAGTACCTCCCATGAGGAAGACTGCCTGATGCTTTAGTTTGCTCTGATTGTATCATGTTATCAGATAAGCCTTTTCATGAAATCAAAAACCAAACCCAGTATTCTGGTTTCTGAGCTTGGCTTGGAATTTTTTTATCCCCTTGTCACTTCAGGTGGGCCATTATCTGTTGCTAATTTTAATGGGAAGTGTGGAAGTAAAATCCTGGAATAAAACTTGCAATGCTTCTTTAAGCTTTAGAGTAGGCAACCTTGACTCAGATTTGCAGTAAAGGCAGTTTATGCATCTGCAGCGTATAAATAGCTCTTTAAATATGTGTAAATAAAATATACTCATGTTTAAAGCTTCTTTATGTTGACAAAGTGGAGTAAAATATTTTCACTGTAAAAAACAGTTAAAGCCAACTTACCATAGAAAAAGTACACTTCAGGATGGGGATTTTCACCAGAACCAAAACATGGCTGCTGAAAGGGAGATTGCACTGTCTTAAATTTAAATGGGTTCTGAAGCCAGTTAATTTACACCACTGTAAATGAAGCTTACAGTGGGCAAACATACAGCTACCTAGCAAGACCAGAGCTACAAGACAAAATCAGTTTCAATTGACTAAACACTCAAAAGTGTACTGTTACCAAACTGTCTCTAAGTGACCTTATTTGGTAAGCCCCAGCAATCCTGTGATTCGGCCAGGCTGTTGGTGTTCATTTGTATTCTGTTATTTCAGTCCAGAGTGCCTCACGGGAATTCACGTAGGAACCAGTCTAGTAGCCTGTATCTCCCTTCCACTGCAAGCTGTAGAAAGATGAGCCTTTTGGAATCTAAAATATGCAAGAAAGTTTTCTTTTTCCAACTTTCATTGTACATTAAATTGTAAGAGTTTGGGGTTTTTTGAGGGTAACCCTGGACTAATCTTTCTCTTAAATGCCCCTTAAAAATTTTATCACACTCCTTGATGTGCTTCCTGTGGACTTTACTGGAAAAATTCCTGCAGGTGGGTATTATTTGTAGAGTTGTTCCTTGATATGTGGCAGATATTTTACTTTTCAAAATATGCTGTGTGTATATATATTTTACAAAGGAGTATTGTGTAAAAGTCACTTATAACACAAATTTCTAACTGTGCATAGGACTTATAAACTAAATTCAACATTGGGAACTTTTTTGTTTGTTTTATGGTCTATTGATTTTGCTTGGTTTTTTTTTAATAAGACTGTAGAATCAATTACTTATTTTTCCATTTCAGGAATAGATTGAAGAAAACATGGCCAATCAACGGGATTACATTAGCAGACCTATTTGCAATGGGATTTCTGTTCCTGAAAATAAAATCAATTCCTTAGTGGCTGAAGGTCATGGACAACAGATTCTAAAAGTACTGCAAAAGTTCAGAGAACAAAATATATTTTTTGATTTTAAAATTGTTGTGAAAGATGAAATAATTCCCTGTCATCGTTGTGTACTGGCAGCATGCAGTGATTTTTTCAGGTAAACCCAAATTTGGCATGAGTTTGCAGGAAATAGATTCTAAGTCCTCTGGGGGGAGAGGAAAGAAATATAATTCCCAAAAAAAAAAAAAAAAAAAAATCACAACTTACATGTGTGTGCAGAGTTTTGAGCAAAGCATTCAAACATCATTTTAAGGATACACCAGGTGCATCTGTTTGTATTTCCAAAGTGCCACAAGGACTCTGTGAATTCAGACAGCAGTCCATACTCTGAAATACAAGCTTCATACCATAAGTGTGTGGTTCTGCTCTTGGGTAGAACTGACACAAGTTACATATATTTAAGAGTTACCTGTTGGCCATATCAGTACTTAAAGGTCTGCAAGGATATTGTTTGACTTTGTATTGGACAGTCTATGTACTTTGACACATATCTAGTGAAACATAAGAGGTTGATTATAAATACATCCATTGAGCAATTGTGGATGAATTGTACATGATTTTGGAATGGGACTGCATTTTGTTTGTCTAAGATGAATGGTTGGTGTATAGATTGTCTTCAGTTAAGACAGATGTATTTAAACAGATGTACTTTTTCTAAACTACAGATTTCAGCCTTTCAGCATGAAATGGATCTGTGATCTTCCTTCTGGTGCTTAAAGCTATATGTTCTTAAGGAACAGCTAGGTCATTCACAAACAGAATATTAATTTATGAAGAACCTTGCTAGCCTTTTTATTAGTGAGCCTCAAACTTGCGATTCCACACTGAAAGTCTGTTTCTGAATACAGTGTTAAATAAAACAAAGCTAATACTCTTAACAATGAAAAAATGGGCTTCTGGAAATGAGTTAATGACCTCAATTCAGTTGCCCAAGGTCACCCATAGGTGACAAGTGTTATTTTCAAATGTCCTGGAATATCCCATGTTCTATGGGAGTCTGCCATATCTGACAGAAGATAGCTAGAGATATGCTTAGAATTACGGAAAAAAAAGGAGAAATCAGATGAAATTTCAGAGAGCAATTTCTCCCCTATAGCAGCACATTTGGTTTTTCTCTGACACAAAGAACTACTTGCGTTTATTTCTTCACTGCTTGCCGGCACAAAGATGCTCTGGTAGAAAGAAATATTAGGATGAAATAGCTTCCAGTGGTAATTTTTAGAACTGAACTTATGCACATGGTAACGTATGTGTCCTTTTCACTACCTACAGGCTCTTCAGATGAAAATTTGGTAGGAAAGATCTCTCCCTACTGCAAAGAGTTGATAATAGCAGCCATCAGATTCATAAGTCATCCTTGATTGCAAGGCCCATTTTTTACCTTCAAGGAGGAAAAAGTACTTAAGTCCACTAGATACGTTTTAAAACAGAACACCTTTTGTCTTCCTTGGCCTTTGGACTTCTCCTAATTTTTGTTTCCTTGTTTAAACCCAAGATTCAGCAATATTTTGATCCTTACTTGTTAGCTTTCAGAGTCAAGGCCTTTGCCTATATTGCTCTCCGACTGGTATTGTTCCGTTGCTATTTTACTCTGTAATTAGAGATTTATATCATAGCTCTTGAGTTAATGAGGAAAGGATTCTAAGTGTCATCATTTAGTATGCAAAAAGGTCTTTGGGACATGGGTGTCTCACTGTACTTTTATGTTCTTGCTCAGGAAGTCAAGCATCTTCCTGCTTTACCAGATGTTTACTTCCCAAAGAAGATGCTATACACAGTTTGGTTTTTTTTTCCTCTTTGGCTTCAGAAAAGGAAGCAATTTTAAAAATCCCATACTATAGAGATACTTACTGTATAACTGAACTATAATACATTTTTTTTTTAACATGAAGTATCCATGATATATTAATAATCCAGATTCTATACTTAGCATCTGGTAATTTATTTGAATCTTCCTCCACTATCATCTTTTGTCAAATTTAGAAGCCATTGCTATCCCTGATGCTTAGGGTAGGGCAAGGGATATTGCAGCACTATTCTGTTGCCAGCACTTTCCTGCTTGAAAAACTTTAGTTAATTTATCTTGCCATGTTAGATTGTGTGAAATAGTTAAATGTTATTACATATTTAGAATAAAGTAGTTAAAGTTGTAGTAAAATTTCCACAAATGTACTTATCAATAATTCATTCCACATTTTCAACTGTCATTGTATTCAGTCACAATCTACTTTCTGCACAGTTTCATTGTGTCATGCAATCCTATGTCAAAACCTCATTTTTTTCTGACACTGGCCTGTACTCAAACATCTATCTGTCAACTCTAAAGCAAGAATTAAGTTTCCTCATGTTTTTTCTCCTTATTCACCCCTCACATACTTTTTATTTCCAAGGAATGCGCCCATCATCCATCCTGCCATTTACTCAGGCTGCAATTTGGAAGGCTTTTTTTCACTTAATTTTATGTATTCAACCACAGTGCATGACCTAAATCATGGGCCTTTTTTTACTCTGTATTTTTTAAATTAGCCTTTTCTTTCCTAAGCTGTTGAAACTGATGCTATCTTGATGCTATCTTGAATAATTTCACATTTTCTCTCACACTAAGAGCTGCAGACTTCATTGCTCTCTGTGAAAATCCATACAAGATGCAGGTGCAGCTATCATTTTTTTAAGCCACCACTTTGAATATGTTCTTATCACCACTCCTTTTCTCTTCAGACATACCAAGTAAATGCATTGTTCTTTCTTATAAGAACTTCCATACTTTAGACGTATTTTAGATCAGCCCACCTTATTATACTCCTCTGCTGCTTGCTAAGTCTTTAATTCGTGTGTATATCTTCTGTATTTTATTTGCAGAGCCATGTTTGAAGTTAATATGAAAGAACGAGATGATGGCAATGTTACTATTAGTAATCTATCACCCAAGGCAGTGAAAGCTTTTCTTGATTACGCTTACACAGGAAAAACAGAGATAACAAATGATAATGTGGAAATGCTCTTCCAACTGTCATCATTTCTTCAAGTTTCAATCCTTTCCAAAGCTTGCAGTGACTTTCTAATAAAAAGTATTGATCTTGTGAATTGCCTACAGTTGCTTTCTCTATCAGAAAGTTATGGGTCCATCCGCTTGTTTGATCATGCGCTAGATTTTGTACAGCACCACTTTTCATTGCTGCTCAGATCAAGTGATTTTTTGGAGATGAATTTTGAAATATTACAAAAATGTCTTGAGGCTGATGAGCTAAATGTCCCTGAGGAAGAATCAGTGTTGAAAGCTGTCCTCCAGTGGACCAAACACAACTTAGAAACACGGCAGAAATACCTGCCTAATTTGATTAAAAAAGTGAGACTACACCAGTTACCTGAAAAGACTTTGCAGGACTTTCTGCATTCTGAAGAACACTTACTTAAGAGTGCTAATTGCTCAGTAATAATCAGTGATGCAGTTAAAAGCGTGCAAAACTTCAGTGGACTGTTTCCAGATGCACGTCCTTCAACAACAGAAAAATATATATTTGTTCATAAAACTGATGAAGATGGAGAAAACAGACATACATTCTGCTATAACATCAAAACAGATAAATGGAAGGAACTACCACATACACACATGATTGATCTACCAGGGTCAAGTTTATCTAGCTATGGAGAAAAAATATTTATAACCGGAGGATGCAAGGGGAATTGTTACAGGACTGTCAGGCTTCATATTGCTGAACCGTTTCATGATGCCACTGACCAAACCTGGTGCTACTGCCCAGTCAGCAATGAATTCTCCATAGTGTCAGCTATGAAAAAACCAAGGACAATGCACACATCTGTTGTAACCTTAAATCAGCTCTTTGTAATAGGTGGAAAGACCAGAGGAGCTCAAGAAACTCGAAGTCTTTTGGATGTGGAGTCCTATAATCCTCTTTCCAAAGACTGGAAATCTGTAAGTCAATTACCAAGAGGTATCTACTATCCAGAAGCAAGTGCATGTCAGAACATAATTTATGTCCTTGGCTCAGAAGTAGAGATTACTGATGCCTTTAATCCATCTCTTGACTGTTTCTTTAAGTATAATGCCATGACTGATCAGTGGTCTGAGCTTGTAGCAGAATTTGGGCAGTTTTTCCATGCAACTCTAATCAAAGCTGTTCCAGTGAACTGCACATTGTACATATGTGATCTCTCCACTTACAAGGTCTACAGTTTTTGCCCAGAAACCTGTGTTTGGAAAGGGGAAGGATCTTTTGAATGCGCTGGCTTTAATGCAGGGGCAGTTGGGACAGAAGACAAAATTTATATACTAGGTGGTGATTATGCTCCAGAAGAAATCACAGATGAAGTTCAAGTTTACCATAGTAGTAGGTCTGAGTGGGAAGAAGTTTCACCAATGCCAAGAGCCTTAACTGAGTTTTACTGTCAGGTCATTCAATTTAATAAATATAGGGACCCTTGGTCACCTGTACTGACAATTTGCTCTGGAGAATTTTGAAACTCCTGAATCAACAGAATCTATTTAAATGCACAAGTTTTAGAACAGATTTTTAAGTATTCATTTACAGATGGAGAAATATGTACCTGTTTGTTTAAATCTTCAGTTTAAATTGTATGTTGTAGGATTGCTTTTGGAAGAGTCCATTAACATGTCATTCATGCTAGTTATTATACAGAAAGTATTAATTTTATATACAACTCTTCTCTGTAATTAATAATTTTGAAAATTATGTTACTTTTCAAAAAAGAATAGTCATGAGGAATTCATTGTGTAATATGTGCCATTATGTCTGTAATATTCGCAGTTGTCCCAGTAGAGAAATTTCTAAATGAGAAAATTGACTGTGATAGTGTTTGCCCTATGTAACTTAAGTTAAAAAGAAATCTACATTAGTTGTTGTTTTATTTAGATTTTTTATATTCATAAAACTGTAAGAGGAATTAATTGTCAACTTTATCGTATCAGAATGACCTTAGCAAGGGCAAGAGCCAAAGTGACCTTCACAGCATTAAAACCAGGTATCTAACTTGAAGAGACTGATAATTGCTATCATCTTACTTCAGCTCTTCAGTTTTACCCGTTTTTCTCCATCCTTGTGCCTTAGTAGTAGCTCTATGTTCTGTTTCCATCCCATTACCTGTAGCAAGATAAACTTCAATAACATACTGCAGAGTGGGCAAGATTTCTACAGGATGGATGATTCATGTGATATCTTTGTTTCAGTCATGTTGTTAACTAAAGAAAAAACCCTTCAGGATGTTTTCTAACAGAAGTCTTCCATCTCTGAAGTCTCCAATGCTACCTACTAAGCAGTCACCAGGCTGCTTATAGCAGCAAGCTGTAAAATACATTGTAGTTGTTGCTTTGGTTAACTATGGGAGAAGTTTGTGTCTTGTCATACATCAAATACAAAGTTACAAAACTACACCTGTATTAAAAGTCAAAGTAAATAGTATTTCTGAGGTGAAAAATCTTCTGGAGTGGTTTAAATGAATTAAAACACTTGTACTTCATGGTCATTTTAAGTGTTAAAATATTACATAGTAAACACTACATAATATATTGCTTGATAAACTTTCAGTAGTCATCTATTATAATGTTAAAATTGTAATGGACTTGTAGTATTAATATTAATCTAGGCATACATCGTGAAGTAAATTTGATCTCATGCTTACAAAGGGGGCCCTCTTTCTGACAGGAGAACAGTGAAATTAGCTAGGTTTCATAAATTCATTTGTAATCTTGTACAGCCTGAGAATTTTGTTTTTGTACTAGGTACTCAAATAAGACACTGAGAGCCCTTATGTTCCTTATAAATATCAGGTAAGCAGTAAGGTTGTCCTGTGCCAGACAGAATGGTTCTAAACATCTAAGCATACCTTTTCCAAGCAGTTTAAAAATTAATAAAGTTTAGTGAGGATCTGAAACATCTCTCATATGACTTGAGACGACTGTGCCAAGTTCATTATCACATCACTGCTGCATGTACTTTTTGCAAAACTCAAGCTCAATATTAATGCTTAAAGCTTAATATTGCCTAGAACATACTTTTGTTTTAAACAGTAAACAATGGAATTCTGTGATTAATTCTATAATTTGTTATCACATACCTTTATAAATTTACATAACATTCATTTTAACTATTTTCATAAGTACATAAATTAAAGTTATTCAGATTTGGAGAACATATTAATAGAGAAGAACCCTTCCACTCAATAATACATTTGTATTAAGATGTGTGTCAGTTCTGTAGAAGTAAATAGCTGCTTGTTACAATATTTCAGGCAACTTCCACATTTATTTGGCTTTTTGCATAGTAAGTCTCCAAATCATATTGTAACTACAATTAGCTAGGTAACCTCTACAATCATCTTAGAGAAATGTAAATATTTTTATATTGGAACACAACTTTTTATTAGTACAAAGCAAATGTATTGAGTAGTATTGAGTAGAGAGAGGAAGAATACTATTCCTGCTTACTGAAACTCTAGGAGAAAAATAAGACACATAGGAGAAGAGTAGTGTTAGTATTAATAAAAGCTACTCAGCACAGCTTAGAGACTTCACTGACCGTTAATTATTGCAGCTTGTCACATCAGAATATAAGGCCCAGTTCTCTTTTGCTTGTTTATTTGTGTTGGTTTTATACCTGAGTACTGTGAGTATGCAGTTTATGCAATGACAGAAGTAACATACTATACCCATAGTACATGGGTATAAATAGCTATGCAAATTGGAAGAGACTAGAGAATTGCAAGGGTTTTTTAATTGCCACTGTCATGACCAAATTGCTGGATCACATAAACAGCGAGTGAGTCAGTCAGTAATTCAGGTAATATTCTTTCCCCCAAGTTTTTTGTTACAGCAGCTTTTTTTGGCAGTCTTCCATCCAGCTACTTGCTATATGTATTAAGACTCTAGCATAGGACATCAGACAGAGCAATGACATATGAGATAAATTAGTGTAGATAGTGAAAACTGAATGAAGCTTAATTGGGAAAATAGACATGCTTCTTTAATATTCTACGCTACACTTGCACAGGAACTAATGTCAGTTCCCAGTTTGACAGGTCATTCATTTACTCAGTGATCAGGAAATAGAGTAGTAGTGTCAATTACTTTCTAGCATTGCTTACAGAAAAGTTACTGTGAAATAAGACTGGTTTTCTTCAGTTAGGCAGGGAAGCCTGTACTACAGATCTCACAAAAGGAAAGAAGGTCATTTGCCACAATTCCACAGACAAAGTATTAAATCTGGTAGCAGAATTGAATGCAGAAGAAGCTGTGTTAGAAAGTTATGGTTAAAAATAAGGCTTTCTGATAGAATTAAAAGCCTATATTCCAAACCCTGTGATTGATTGCTAAAGATGTAAGAAATCTCAATGAACTCAGCTACACTGACTAATATGGATTATTTGCATGAATAACTGCTGTAGGTCTGGATCAAATAGACTTTTCATTCTACTTTACACAGCTGTTATGCAATTTAAAAAAGGTCAGAAAGTCAGTACAAAGCGAGTTTTTCTACATCTTTTCTGATTTTTCAAAGCTCACAGTACTTTATGAAAAAGTACCTTCCTTAAAAAATAGTTGATGACTAATGATTACCAATGTTCTCACTGAAATAGAGTAAGATGTTTAAAACAAATTGCATGTTAAGTTATAATTACTATTTGCACTTAAACGATGTAACCAAAACATTTCTAATAGTATTCTATTTTATGTCACAGAACACATTATAAGCATGACCAGTATAATATACATGGAGATAATATATATTATATGTGGGATTTTAATATCCAGTGATGATTATATTGGATAATCTTAATTTTTAAAGAATGCTATCAAAACATTTAGCACTTTGATAATGTTATCACACTGGTTTAGTTGTTAAAATAAATATCAATTATTCAGGTGTTGATTATGTTTGCACAGACCTGATGATTATTATTTATTTACTAATTTTTGGTTTTCTATATTCAAAATACATTTTTAGTAAGTCAGTTTATTGCTGTTAAAAATTTATTATATGCACTAAATGGAGTAGATTTACCAGGTCAGATTTATTTACGGTATTACTCCATGAAGAAAGCTGTTTACCTCCTCTGGTTAGTATTAGGTAGTAGGCAAAGTATAGGCTGTAGAACGTGCTGACTGCACTTTGTAATGTGGAGTGTAATTGTAGATGTTTCTGTTTGTAGGTGACCAACAGGAGGCAGCATAAGATCTATTTTAATTAAAACAGCCTGAAAACAAGGATGTATTTCACATTATTTATACTTGACCATTATGCTCAATTTACTTTTTTTTCCTTCTAACATCCAAAAAAGCCTAGAGATCACTAATATTTTGCTGCTGCCTGGGCTCTGCTGATATGTGGAAAGTATGATACTATATGTTTGCCAAGATGTTCGTTCTTTTGTGAATAAAAGCACTGAGCAACCAAATCCTTCTCAAGTCTGATTTATTTTTTCAGTCAGTTTCAAAATACTAAGAATCTACAGTGTTTCTAATGTGGTTAACTCCTTTTTTTTCCCCCTCCCCTTTTTTTTTTCCAACTGGAGAACATTTTGAATGTTAGATTATAACCAAAAATGCAGTTAGCATGCATGAAAACTGCAGTGAGGGGGTTTTGTGATTATCCTTGGACCTTGTATTTGTATATCATTCGCATGAGTTGTTGTTCCCATGCTGAAAAGTTCCAAGTTTAGCATTGTAAGGTACTCATTTAAATTGGGTTTGTTTTTTTTTTTTATTAGATCCATACAGCTCAGATTGATAATACAGGGGCTTTTTAACAGTTTAAGTATTGCAAATGATTAGGTATTTAGTTTTACTGAAATAGACTTCCATACTATTAGAAGTATGGAATAAAAGGAAAATATAAGCTACTTAGTCTAAAATTCACATGCAAAGGGTGCAGAAATGACATCAATACAAAGTGAGGGAGCCCTAGGTTGTCTTGCATTCTTCCAAAACTTAAAATTCTGTAAGCTTCAAACCTCTGTATAGATAAAATAGACTTACAGTAATACAAATTAAGCTTCCAGTGCTCCAAGGCCTTTGCCCCACAGCTAGCAAAAGCCATTTGGAGCTACCTCCAAAGTGTTCCAACAGCGTTCACAATGTTAAAAGCTTATATTGAACAACGAAGGAATAAACAGACGAAATTTGAGAGCTCTAATTGTGTAACCCTGTGGACAATGAGAAGACAATTGCATATGAATGTTCTACAGAACTAGGGAATTCACCATGGACTTGAACAATTCACATCTGAACTGTAAGCCATATGGTGGGGCTTCTCCTATTGTCATCAAAAGCAAGTAATTGAATAAAGTACACATAAATTATACACAAATTCAAGACATATCCTAGATGAATGAAGGAAGTCCAAGGATTTTTGCTGGAGGAAGCTAGCATACACCAAGATTCTTCACCAGTGATCAACAGTCTCCATAATAGTTGAGTAACAATAGAGGGAGAAAATAGAGCTATTTAGAATTATGTGCATAGGTACTCTAGGAAATCATATGCTTCCTAGTGAAAATTATTCTAATGGATACTAATCATATTTAGTGGTTTTGTGCTTCTCAATAAAAGAAGGACACTTAATGAGGTGTAATTAGGACTAATTATTTTTGAAACGTGGCAGAGGTTCAGATTGTTAATGACTTCCAGTTTCCATCATTTTTTCATCTACTTGCCCCTGAAACTAGTTTGAAGTAGCTTGCAAGACCTTTAGGGCACACTTGAATCTCATTTCTGAGCACTGACAAAATACTGATAATAATGTAAATGAAAACCTAGTTCATACATAGGCCTCAGTAAGAAATGTCCCTGTATTACATATGCCAGCAATGTAGCACAGGCTTGCTACCCTATTCTTTACTGTTTTCCTTTTTAATTTTTTATTATTTTCAGTACACAATGGGCAAGTAAGGCAGCAAAACTATCACTACCTGTAAGTAAACTGATAAGTTCATAGCCTTTAGTTTCTATGAAATATTTTGCAGAAAGTTCAATACCAGAATTGTTGACAAACTGGAAAATGCCATCTTAAAGGAGATTCGTAATTTCGTCACAATTTTGATCACTTGAAGCTTTATTAAGGAAATAACCTATCTTTCCAGTGAAAGTAAACAAGTCCAAATACTCATTACAACCCATGTTTGGGTTTGAAAGGACTGAGGAAAGTAATTGTTAACATACATGCAAAATAATACATGCACACATCAGAGCAGGCAGAATAAAGGCAGCAAACTTTAGACAAAAAGTAGTGCCTTAAACCTGCACGAAGGTTACGTGACCAAGGCAACGGGATCCAACATAGAGGGCAAGGACCAGACACATCTTGTGTGGCAGAGAAGCCCCAAACCAGAAAGATCCACAGAAGCCTTTTGCATGTATGTTCACCCACATCAGTGACGTGGCGGCTTACATATGCAGCACTTCCGAAACATTTTCACTTCTTTAATTACAGCATCTATAGAAATGTTATTTCTCTATTTGAATCACAAACCGCGCAGTTCGGGATGAACCACCGGCTGCTGCATGTTCGCTCTCTATTGCAGCATCATAAACCAGCCGCACCCTCTCCTTTCCTCGCACATCCCGCGGAGAGGCCCCGTCCCCACCTTGCCAGCCCATCGCTGTGCCACGCCCTCAGACGGAGAGGACGGAACACCAAACCCAGCCCACCTGACTTCGCCGTGACCCCGCGGAGGGTCTCTAACTGAGGGGAGAGGCGGGCCGTGACCTCTCGCAGCCAATCACCAGCCGGTCTGCGGAAGACAGACGGCGGCTGTAGCCAATGGCTGCCCGGGTGCGGCGCGCGGCGCGGCCCCGCGGGCGGAGGGACGTGGGGGGATCCCGGACCGCCCGGCGCGTCACGGCGGGGCGGGGCAGGGAGAGCGGCGGGCACGGTCCGCCAATAGGCGCGCGGAGAAGACTGACAGACAGGTGATTTGCCCAATGGGAGGGCAGTGGCCGTTAAAGGGCCGGCGGCCCGGAGGGGAGCGCCAGGCGCAGGTGAGCGGGGAGTACGTCCCCCGGGGACCGGGCGGTGCGGGCGGCGCGGGCGGCGGCACCGGGCGGGGATGGGGCGGCCGCTGCCTCAGCAGTGTGCGGGCAACCCCTGGCACCGTCGGTAGGGGTAGAGCGGTGCGGCTCTGCCGCTCTGGGCCCCTGGGGGCGGCAAGGCGATTGTCCTCCGCCTTCTCTCCCCGCGGGGAGGCTCCGCTCGTCTTCCTCCTGCTCCCGGGAGAGTCGCGCGGCCGTGCCGTCTTGAGGGGCCCTGGGCTGCGGTGGGAGCCGCGGGCCCGGCTGCTCCCCAGGGTTCAGTGGCTGGGGCAGCCGTGCCCCCGCCTTCTTTTGTTGCCGCCTCACTCCCCGCAGCGCTCGGGTGGGACCGGGCTGGAGCTGGCGCCTCACCCGGGGCTGTGCCCGCACCGGTCCCTCCGAAACGCGCCCCCCGCCGGGGAGGGGTTTTGTGCCGTTCGTGGCCGTGACTGGTTCGGAGGAAGGGGAATGTCAGCCTGATGAGTCTCTGGATTCATTAGCCTGAATCTACAGCTGCCTCTCATTCTCTGTGCCTCTCTCCTCTCAGCCTCGTTAAATGGTCCTTTTAGGTGGTGTTGGTTCCCTCCCCTGCGTGCCTTTTCGTTCGCGCAAACCGCGCGCTTTTTGCAGGGGGGGATGTGTTGGCCAGCACTCAGCCTCTCTGTACAAAACCCTAAGTTGCGCCAAGTCAACGTAGCCATCTGTTGGGAATCACATACAAAGTTTTCTAGAAATCCCCAGGCTGTAGTATCCAAAGATACTCAGACTCTCGAATTTGTTTAAAGAAAGTCAGAAGTAGCAGGTCTTCCTAATTTAAACTTTGGTTTTTTTATTCAAGCATAAGCCCTGAAAGTTAAAAAATAAATAAATAAATAAAGGGACTATCAAGACATCGTGTTTAAAAAAGTCATGATTTTCCTAAAGAATACTTCTAAGACTGTTGATTCACCAGCAGTCCTTCGGTCCTGGTGAATGCAAGGATGTTTTTCTTTGTTTCCTTGTTTATTTTGGGAGGGTTGGTTAATTTTTTTTGTTGGTCTAGCACTTAGACAATAAGATGTGAACAAAGGAGACAGAAAAGACAGAGGCAGAATGTGGATGCCTCTGCCATTAAGTATGTCAAAGATATTTAGTATGTGTATGTTCTGCCTGCTTAGGGAGTTTGCAGCTTAGTTTTACAATACTTGTTTCATTTCAACTCTGACAGATAGTTTATGTTTCTTTAGTCCAGTGATGAGGACCTTTGTGACATTGGGCTGCTTCTGGCGTGACAGGACTCTGAGACTTGTAGCTCCATGTTGCCATCTTTTCTGGAAGACCTTTGAAATCTTTGTTACCGTATAATCAGAATTGTTTTTTTTTTTTTTCTAGTCATCACTTTGCATTTCTGCACAAACTGTAAAGCTATGCAGTTTGCATTTGCAGTTTCCCCCCAGCTTCTTGTACTTCTCCTTAATGGCAGAGAGCAGGAAACTGAGAAGTTCTTGACTTAGCCTAAGCACTGCTTAGCAACAACCAACATATCAATGTGTTATCAGCATTATTGTCACACTAAATCCAAAACAGAGCACTATCCCAGCTGAAACCAGGACAGTGCTGTATGTCATGTTTTTGTAAATCAAGCTTCTCAAAGTGGTGGTAGGGTAGCTATCTAGAATGTGTACAAATCCTAGATTATTGCCATTCCTGTTTCTTTTGTACTTCGAGCATGTAATAGTTCATCTTTCTGCATTAAAGAGTAATATCCCGGAGACCATCTAGCAGTGTCAGAAAACTGAATATCCCAAACCTCAGGTTTAGTTAGATAGTAAGGCTTTATAGTTAATATATCAGAAAGGTACACAGTGCCACAGTGGATTTGAGCCATCCCTGGGAATAAGTACACTGTTAAAACAATTGGCTAACACCCATTTATATTAATAAGATGGGAATCGTCCTTAATGAGGCCATGTACTTTTAAAAAGGAAAGAGTTAGAAAAGGCAAAATGTCCTTTGCTATTGGAAGTTAGTAGTTATGTGTTTTAAAACAGATAGGTTTTGCTGATGTTTCACTGGGAAATTCAGGGCTTGTATCAGACCTGTTCAAGCAAAAATTAAAAAAAGTCTAAAATAAAACTTTACCTAATAAAGGAATTGGATGCCAGTAGTTTCCAAGTTAGTATTGTAGTACTTAAAGGTCATGTCCTTAGCTTATAGCATAAAATCCAAAACCAAGATTAGACACTTCACGAAGAGTGGCTAGGGAGATCAGTCAGGTGGTGGAAAGCACTGGCACAAGGAGCAGTGAGGCTGACCCACAGGGTAACCTGACATCTGTGTGTTTTAACTCTCAGCCTTTTCTGGGGCTAAGGACAAAGCTTGCCTGTCTGCATCTTCTGTGTTCATGTAGAACTATATTTAGAAGATGATGAAAATTTGATTTGAAAACCGAGGTGTTGTTTTTTTCCCTGTGTTTGTGCCCATATCGACCTGCTGTACTAACTTTGAGAAATTTAGGGAGGGCCAAGGTAACTAGAGATACCATATGAGTCTCTAAAATCTTGTGGTTCCCTGTTATTGGGAATGACCAGAACCTTTTTCACATAGCTGGGGCTAAGTAAAGGACTTAGCCAGTATATACCTTGAGATTAAAAGTCTACTGTTTAAGTATCTTAAGAGAAAATTAAGTATCTACTGGTACTTTCAAGAGTTTAGTTTGATGTATCCAACTGGCGAGTACTTAGGAAAGTTTGACCCATTTTCCCATAGTCAGCAAAGTACTTGAGTGTTCGCTTAAGTATTACTTAAAACCAAACCTGAAATTCTACTGATTTCAGTGGAGATAAGTGTGACCTTGTAAACAGAGATTTAATGTCCTGGTAGTGACAAGTCAGAAATACTGTCATTCTGGTGAAACTTATGTTGTACCTGAGTACTCTATGTGATTCTTTATACCTGGAAGATGAACTCAGGATGGATACCTCTGTATCTTTCACACACACTCCCCACCTTGAAAACAGGTAAGTGCAAATGTACGTGTTTCTAAAGCCAGTATGAAGATACGAGTACTTGATCATTCCCCAGTAACCAGGAATCACTATGTATTTATCAGTCCAGAATAATTGCCTTGTAAATGGTGAAGATTATAAAAGTGTTCTAAATTTGTTCTGTGTGCAGGTAACTTTCCTGAAGAATTTACTTCCTCAGTGACTTATCAAAAGGTTTAAAAAAACCTCACAGCCAAAGACTTTACACAAGATAAACTTAGAATTTCATGCATAAGTCAAGAAATTCAGTTACAATAATAACAGTAAAGCACTACTGCTGTAATTTGTGTTTGAAAAGCTCAGCAAGTACCAAATAAATTGATTTACTGACAGAGAAGTAAATATGATTCTGCTTTCTTGATATCTTTTTGTAATAAGCTTATAATAATCAAGGTTAAGGGATATGCTTAAAGATCAGATAAAAGGTCTCAGAAAAAAATTATGTAATTTTAGCAGGTACAGTGCTGTGTTCTGGTATGAATCTGATTTTCTAAATCGACAACATTTTTTTCATTACTGGTCATGTCAAGTTAGGGGTCTGCATTAAAGCACTACATTACATTATTTTTTTGAACAATTCCCTTTTCTCAAAACCAACTAGAATTTTATTTTCAGAAGGGTAGAATATTTCACACATCCTAAACAGCAACATGCAGCTTCCTGCTTGAGTCTGAGGAGTCCGTCCAAAGTGCTGGGTAGCTGCATAGCAGAACTGGGGACTGGTGTATGCTAATACATGCTCATCCTATGCAATTGATTTCCTCTTGGGACTTGGTTTTGCATATTTGCTAGCTAGTAATCATTTGAAGTAAGTGGCTTGACAGTGAGAATGGTATTGTAATGACGAAAAGTAGTAAAGCAGTTTTCTAAATGCAGCATTTTAAAAAATACTTGATGGCAGCATGCTTGCATGTTGGATATGAGAAGATGTTGCTTGACATGGAAAATTGCAAGTGAGCCACTTACTGACAGTCAGTCATGCATACGAGATGAATAACAATATCTACACTACATTATCCCCCAAATGGAGAGTTGTTGTGTTGTGCTGATGTGTATGTTTTAACCAAGTTTAGGGAGAATAACGGGAGAAAAAATGCTTAGTAAGTTAAGAATCCTGTGTAGCTTGGGGAGGGGGTTGGGGGGGTAAGAGTTAAGTCCATCAGTCAGTAGCAATTGAATATATAGTTTGCAAGCCATTTGCCTTCAGGTGGACAAATGTCTATACTGCATGAACAGTGAACAAACACAGCAGCTTGAAACTGTATGGACTGTATGGTAAGTCCCTGGCCTGCTTGGTTTAAAGCCTTCTAAACCTATGTACCTATAAGACGGTACAAATGATTGTTCAAAATAATCCTAAATTGGACCCATTACCAAGCAATCTGTGACCATGAATCATTTTTGATTCTCAGTTTCTGCTTTCAGGTTTTGGTTGTTTTGGGGGGCTGTTTGTTTTTTGGTTTTGTTTTTTGTAATACAGTCTATGATGTTACTGCAGTGATGTTCATTACTGCATTAATAGTCCCCTGTTTTCTCCCACTCAGGCTGTCCATCTCTGTTCAGAGTTTCACACAATCTGTCAGGTGTATTTATGGGGTTTAGTGTTCTCTTCAGCATCAGGGGCAGGACCAGCTGTTGCTGCGGGCAGAGAACTGAATGAACTTTACAGCTGCCATTGCATCTGACATGTTTTGCAGTGTAAGAAGGACAGAGCTGCATGTAGTGACTTATTCTTAAATCTGTTTACTGTTAAAATATCTCTCATGCATGACATTTGTTTGAGCTAGTAATTTTATGACATTAAACAGGATTGCTTCAGTTATTTTATTTCTGATTAAGATAAGTCGGAAGAGCTTCTAAAATTTCCATTTTCCATATTAATCTACTTTTTTATGGAAATGGTGTCTCATTTAAAATGTGTCTCAGAAATTTCAGTCTCCTACACACTTGATGATTTTGAAGTAATGATATAACAATTTCAGCTTCTTTTGGAAGTAATGTAGTATTCAAACTGAAATGTGTATGTCAAATTTCAGTCCTAAGCAAATCCTGACTGGCAAAACTCTCAAGAGTTGAAGGAAAATACCTGTATTTTTGTAATGGAAATATCAAATCAACTATAACAGTTCATGACATGGATATATTAATGGTTGTGTTATTCATAGGACATTAGAGACGGTATCTGTGGCTACTTTATATTCAGAGTCTAAGAGAATGGTTTTCTTTTATCAAATAAACAGTCAGCTCAAAATATGTATTCCTTAAATGATGACTTAGGAGTCAAGTTGCTAAATGAAAATATATAGTGTATACCTTGGAGATTTATGTTGTTTGCTCTTTTTCTCTTAGGAAGCCTGACAAATAGAAAAATACTACAAGTGAAGAGAAAATTCACTTCACGAGAACTGAACTCTGCTTTCATTGGCTTCTAAATTTATTTATATTAATAGCTGACTAGTGTCAGATCATCTCTGTGGTCTGCTGTGGTGAAATTATTAGGTTAAAGCTGGAAAAGATGAAACAATTAAAAAGAAAAAGGAAAAGCAATTTTAGTGTTCAGGAAACTCAAACTCTCCTTAAGGAAATCAGAAAAAGGAGAGAAGTACTCTTTTCAAAGCAACTTAATACAACAATTAATGAGATGAAACGGAAAGCTTGGGAGGAAATAGCAGAGTGTGTCAATGCTGTAGGTGAAGGAGAGCAAAGAACAGGGACAGAAGTGAAAAGGCGATACCTTGACTGGAGAGCACTCATGAAGAGAAAACGTCTGAATGCAAACATCAAAGTAGTAGGTGCTGGGTTTCACCTTCCTTCATCCAATTTAGATGACTCTCTCAATGAAGACATGGATGAGAAAATGGGATTTGCAATTGAATCTAGTTTTGAATGGCAAAATATCACTGACTTCAGAGAAGCCGGTGGATCTTTAACTGAAATCAAAGTAGAAGAGGAAGAGGAGGATCCGCAGAATTTCGAAGTGAGTGACTGACATGCATTAGCTGTGTGCAATATGGCCTTTGTTTCATTTCAGCATAAGGCTGCTGTGTTTCTTTATAGTGTCTGTTTCTGTTTTTTTTTTCTGAATGTGTGAATTAAAGAAACTGTAGAAACAAATATATTTCAGAGAGATGGTATTCAAATCTAGCAGCTTGGAATTGAGTGTAGGTCTTGGATGTTGATTATTGAATTGATATACCTAAAGCTGGAATATGTCTTCGCACATGTATTTTCCATTTGTATGTGCCACAGATAAGAATTAGTTCAGTCAGTAGAATGAAAATATGCTCTTGAAGGAAACTGGTTATTGTAATATTCAGGCTGTCTGGATGGATGAACAGAGAAGAAAAGTACACTTCTTTAACAACTGGAAGTATATGTTACCTGCAGGTACAGAAGGAAATAGAATACTGTTTGCATGATCTTAAAATGAACCCACAGGAGATGAAACCATTACTTGAATAAGTCAGTTGGCCATTCTTCTCTTTCAGAATTTTAGTGTGAATTTGACAAGCAGCTGTGGATTCTCTAGACAGGTTGTTACTCCTGGTAGTACTGTGACTGTCCTGGGGAAGGCAGCCAGCTGGAGTCAAGTCAAATGTTGGGATAGTTTTGCTGTGCCTGTACAAATATATAGTTCTCATTTCAAAAAGGGGTATTCAAACAGTTTTCCTTTTTTTTTTTCTTCTAAAGTGAGAAGGATGGGGAAGCAGCTCCTGTCTTAGCTCAGTCAGTATATGTGCTGGGAAAAAATCAGCAGAAGCTGTTAAATGGTAGTGAGACTACTGTCAGACAGTGCTGAAGAACAGTGTCTGTCTTCTGCTGAGAGCAGTGATCCTAACCATCTTATCATCTGCATCATAAATAGCTTTACAGCAAATGTGGTAACACAGAATGCATAAAGTCCTGTGTATAGACCCACTTAATGGAGTTGGAAGGGTTAAGAGCATGTGAAAAATGTCAGTGTTAAATGTTTCATAAAAAATGTAATCCTTAAGTTAGTGAATATTGGGTTAGCTTACATACCACACAGCCTATGAATCCATCTGCTCTGATAAATAATTAGTCACAACAAATTCCTAGTGGCTTCCCTAAATGTCACTCAGGTCTATGAAAAGTAAGAACAACATATGGTCTTGTAGATCCATTTTTCTATCAGTGGTTCTGAATGATCTGTAATAACTGTGCCGTGTGTTTCTGTATGTTCTTGCATGTCCACTGACAAACTGATTTTGCATTTTTCATTACCAAGTATTAACTTGCAGATAAAGTGTGTTTCTCTACCTGTGTAATGATAGAAAAATTTTCTGATTTAAAATGGTTATTTCACAGCATGCGAGTTAAACAGTTCTGAGTAGCTTTAAAGATGAAAAAACGCAATATGTTCTTTTCAGTCATGTGTAACACATTTATTCTGGCATAAAGACTGGAGTGTAATTATTTTCTGTCATGTTCCTCTGCAGTTTCCTATTGAGGAAGAAGAAGAAATATTGTCATCAGTTTTGCCAGATTCGAAAAAGGAAAATGACCTACCAGACTTCCCCCACATTGAAGAGTTTGGAAATCTAAGCTCTGCTCAAGCTAGGCTAGCCTATGAAGATTCTCATTTGCTTATAAATCTGGAGAAGCAAAAGCTGGATCTGGAGAAACAGCGACTAGACATTGAAGCCGAAAGGTTGCAAGTAGAGAAGGAGCGCCTGCAAATTGAAAAGGAACGGTTGCGGCACGTTGACTTGGAGCGCGAGAGGCTTCAGATTGAGAAGGAGCGACTTCAGATTGAATGGGAGAAGCTCAGGCTGGAGACTCTGCAATCCGAAAAACCTGCCCTGGAAAATGACCTCACCCCAACAGAAAAACCCATCATACAGCCTCTGGATCTAGAAACTGAGAAGTTAAAACTTGAAAAAGAACGTTTACAGTTAGAGAAAGAGAGGCTGCAGTTTCTCAAGTTTGAGTCAGAGAAGCTGCAGATTGAGAAGGAACGCTTGCAAGTGGAGAAGGAGCGCCTTCGAATTCAGAGAGAGGGTCACTTGCAGTGAACTTCTCAACTAAAGTGTCAACATTAGTGTTTTGATGTTTCTAAAATAGAGGTAGTTCTTTTCTTAATACTGAAACTGTCCTAGAGGCTAAACATTTTTCTGTTCAGAGTTGAACATTATGTTAAACTGAAAAAAAATGGTGCTCAATATATCCGTGTGCCTGCATAAGTGAGCTAATGTGTGAAATTGCTTTTCAGTGTATCAGAACTAAGTGTTATGTTCTCTTGTCTCCAGTATTGTGCTGTATTAGTTTGGTGTCCTCCTCTTGTAGACATGTTGGGGAGAATCAGGGCTGAACCTTATGCTGTTTTTCACTGTAGTAACAGTAAGGAAGGATTGGAATAAATCAACATATGTTGTGAGGACATGGTGCTGACAATTTCCCATATGGTAATGAAGTATAATTTAGGCAGAACAGAGTAATACAGAGTCATGATGAGATTGATTCATTAAACTTAGTTTCCCCTTTTTTGTTTTTTGTTTTTTTTTTCCTGCCCCCACAATTGGAAAAAGAGTTGAAGAGTTTTATAGAAGTTAAAGTGCAAGTTAAATTTGTTGCAGTTGTTTTTACTGTTGTTCCATGGCTTGAACTGAATGAGAGTGCAGAATATAATATTGTTTCTTTTGCATTAAGTATTCATACTAGATAAAGTTACACATCAACCATACCTACTATGAACTAGATGTTTGGTTTCACCAGGTCCTTAATAATGCTATATGGAATATAGCACCTGTCTTAGTGTAGCACAGGGATTTACTGATTGATCAGGCATGCTGTCTGGTGAGTCTGTGATGACCCACTGAAGGAAATACCTGGTTTGTTCGCTGAAAGACAGTAGCTGGTGATGGGAGTCTCAGGAGTGGAGACACACAGGCTGAGCAGAGGCTAAGGAGCACTGAGCTTGAACATGAACATACTCGTTGCTGGTTCTGCCTGGCCAGCACTGAGGTCATGTCTGCAAGGCAGCAAGAAGAGGCTTCTGTGACTGACACCATATAGTATATTTTAACTAGACAAACAGAAATAATCCGTGCTGAAGGCTGTCGATATTTTTCATAAGAAATGTATTCATTTAACAAAAAAAACATCAAGGAAGGAAGCTTTCCATTATTTCATATATGTTTAAATCCAAACTGAGCCAGACTTCACATTTCTCATCTTTCTCCAAGTAGCTATCTTTTGTTCACTCCATTTGAAACTTAGGACTTTGAGAATACTAAGTCTAAATATATGTTGAGTGACTTACGTGAATTCTTGTGCAAGTAAATATATTTATACCACTACAGGTTTACTCTTATTCTGCAAAGAAAATGTTATTTTTTTATTACTGAAACAAGTGTGCTTCTACAGTGGAAATAAATTTGACTACTACACTCCAAAATGGCTCTTGAGACTGTCTTTCTTAACAGAGGGAGAAGGCTACATCTGAAGAGAAACCTGGGTACTCAGCACTGCAGCACCCCAAAGTTGCTGGTACCTGTATTCTCTGTGTAGTAAATCAGAGAGATGAGACCCCTCAGAGTTGAACTTAAATCAACCAGCACTTACTTGAGAAAGGAAAAGGGAAGGAGACACCAACCAGCTAGATAGAAATGCCCCAGGGAGAAGTGTATCTGAAATTTTTCTTCCTGAATGTGGTTGGCACCTGGCTTGATGCCAGGTGCCCCCCCCCGAACTGCTCTATCTCTCCCCTCCTCAGCTGGGCAGGGTAGAGAAAATATAACAAAACACTCCTGGGTTGAGATAAACACAGGGAGAGAGCATTCCTCAATTACTGTCACAGGCTAAACAGATTCATCTTGGGGAAATTAGCTTATTACCAATCAAATAAGAGTAGGGTAATGAGAAATAAAACCAAATCTTTAAACATCTTTTCCACAGCCTTCCCTTCTTCCTGGGCCTTAACCTGATTTTCTGTACCTCCTCCCCCTGAGCGGTCCAGGGGAATGGGGGCTGTGGTCAGTTCATCACATGCTGTCTCTGCTACTCCTTCCTCCTCAGGGGGACGACTCCACAGTCTTCCCCCTGCTCCAGCATGGGGTCCCTCCCACAAGAGATAGTCCTCCACGAATTTTTCTAACATGAGTCCTTCCCACAGGCTACAGTTCTTCATGAACTGCTCCTGTATGGGTCCCTTTCACAGGGTCCAGTCCTTTAGGAACAGGCTGCTGTAGTGTGGGTCCCCTGCAGGGTCCTGCCAGCAAACCTGTTCCAGAGTGGGCTCCCTTCTGCATGGAGCCACAGGTCCTGCCAGGGGCCTACTCCAGTGTGGGCTTCCCATGGGGTCACAGCCTCCTTAAGGTGCTTCTATCTGCTCTGTTTTGGAGTTCCTCCACAGGCTCCAGTTGAATCTCTGCTTTATCATGTGCCTCTATGGGCTGCAGGGGCACATCTGCCTCATCACAGGCTGCAGGGGAATCTCTACACCAGTGCCTGCAGCACTTGTTGCTCCTCCTCCTTCACTGCCCTTGGTGTCTACAGGGCTTTTTATCTCACATATTGTCCCTCCTCTCTTGGGTAGCTTATTCCCATTTCTAAATAATGTTATACCAGAGTTACTACCCCTGTTGCCAACGGACACGGCGTTGGCCAGTGACGGGTCCGTGTTGGAGCCGGCTGGCATTGGCTCTGTCGGATGTGAGGGAAGCTTCTGGCAGCTTCTCACTGTAGCACCTCCTGCTACCAAGACCTTGCCATGGAAATCTAATACACTGAATGAAAGTGACAGTTTTAGCTCCCTGATACATATCAAGCAAATTGATACTAAAAATAGCTTTCTGTGATTTGGAGAAATTGCTTATCTTTTCCTTTTAAAATACGAGAGAAGCAGAATTCAGGAGGTTTGTCAGGATTTTGTAGTGCGTAGAGCATTGACCAAGATAGTGGGGTAACATGGATTTTATGATTGCTGTATCCTGGGATGACCAATTTTCTAGATAACTATTCTCACTGCCAAACAAGGTGGGTAGGAACAAGGGGCATCATACCCAGCTCTGCAAGAGGCAGTGACCAGAAATACCAGACCAGGACAGAGAGAAACTTCCTACAGTTTTCTCTGTAAGAAGTATCTGACCCGGAAGGAGCAAATCTGGCTCCAGTTTTGACAGGTGGTTGAGCTGCTGCTTGATTCCAGTACTTCTGTCTTCATGTTTTGTTCCAACTGTATGACTTATTCATTAGGATAATGGTTTGTATGTTACATTGGACATCTTCAGAATTACACCCCAAGAGCATTAAAGGTTACGGGGAAAAATATATAGATAAACTTGAACCATTTCTGAATCCTGAATTGTTTCAGAAATTTGAACACTTCTCCAAATGTTAATAGTGCAGTATATAAACAATTATTTTCTAACAACTATTCAACCTCCTAGGGAAATGATGCATCCTTTGGTTATAGAAAACCTCTTGGAAAATACTGAATGATGAAATTAAGTATCATGATAAATCATTGAAAATATGGTTTCATCATAAAATTTAGAGAAAATTATAGAGTTTTATACAGCAATTTTATAGCTTACTTTTTAAATAATGAAAATGCAGTCATTTTCTGATAATTTGAATTTAAATGTTGTATCTTTAAATACTAATCTGCAATTTCTTAAGCCTCAATTGCTTGATTCACCAACATAGGATCCTGACAGCAAAGCCTAAGGGCAAGATTTCAACCATGTAAATGTTACCAAAGATAGGACATACAAATAAACTCATTTCTCTGCTAGAAAGAGAGATTTGTAGTCCTGTTTAAAATAAGGGCCTGTGATTTTAAGTAGTGAGTGACTTTTCCAGACTGGGAAGAGGTTAAAGACAAGGGGGAAACCACACCTATTGAAGGAAGAGGAAAGTATTTGGAGAAAAAAAAGGAGAGGAGTGAAGATCAAACATCTGGTAAGAGGGGAGGCAGGTGAAACTGGTGATAGAGAAGTATCCCATTTTCATTTTAAGCTGCTTTATTGAGGTTTTTTCTGGTGCACTGATGTCAGATCTCATGGCTCTGTGACCCCCATGGGAATTTATGAACAGGGAAGGTGAGTGGCCTGAGGTCCAGCATGCAGCTTCACAGCTGCTGCCAAAGGCGGCAGTTCGCAGACTCCATGTGTGCCATCTGATTTCTGCAGTGGAAACACGTGCTGAGACCTTTGTAAATGCCATTATGTCCACTACTCTATGAAGAGGTTTCTAGCCTGTAATTTTAAAGCCAGAAGGCTAAATAACAAAGGTAAAATAAAAGCTGCCTCAGAGAGTTTCTCACTGTCTGTTATTAACCATGGGTCCCACCAATTTGTGCCTGGCTAAGACATTAATGAAAAGAAGCAGTGTGCATCCAGGTGTTTTCACAATGCAGTTTGGAGACAGGCTGGCTAATGCTTAACAGTGTTCTACCTATATCCAGAGGAGATCATAGGGTAAGGTTGTAAATGCGGTCCCCAAGAACAGCCCAGGATGAACAGCAGCCATACTCCCAACAGGACACAGCTGACAAAGCACAGTAGGATTCAAAGGCAACTTCTTTCCCTTGAGTAAGTAGTCTTGTTATTTCTGGGACATTTTGAGCAACTTGCATTGTATGTAAAGAGATGCTGCAAGCAATGTGTACACAAGGTATAAAATAATTTATTAAGATAAATTATTAAATTATCATTAAGACAAATAAGAGATGTTTAGGATTTCATAAGCTCTCAGACTAAAAATTAGTATTGTCATCACCTCAAGGTGTCTTTACTATTCAGGGAGGCATCAGCCAGGAGAGTAAGGGTTTCTGAAATCCCCCTTGCAAGTGGGAACAGAAGCTAGCAACGCATGTTTCTTCAGCTTTTCACAGAACTGTTGATGCAGTTGCCACAAAAACTGCCTCCCCCAGAAGCTCCCCTCAGAAAGGCATGGAGTTCTCCAAGGAGACGGAGTCAGACCTAGGGCTGATATTTGACAAACACAAAAATACCCTCAAAAATTCTACTCCATGTCAATCAGGAGCCTTGACAGAAGTGCTAGGTGGGAGAAGAGGGAGGAGGAAAGACTGATTTTTCTCCATTATTGCTGAAATCAATTAGTGAATTAGCCAGAGAGTGTCAAAAAATGCTACTACATGCAATGGTGTTTTGCATCAAGGATTCAGAATGCTTGTAGCTGGTATTAGGACTATAGAAAGAGTTTAATCCAGGTTTGTTTGTTTGTTTGGTTTTTAACTAAAGAGAGAATAAAATAAAAAATATTGCATTTTGTAATAAATGCCCGCCCTTTGTTTGTTTTCAGATAATCAACTTGTTTGAAGATGCTTGCTCCAAGCAAATAGGAAGAGGCAGGGAAGAACGCTTTCCATAAGGACTTGGAGCAACTTATAGTACTTCATCTTTTCCTCTCATTCTTTTTTTTTTTTTTTTAGTCAATTTGTATCAAAACAATGATTTTTTCAAACCACTAGCTACACCGCCAGTGCTTTTGGCTTGGTATCACCAGGTGATCTAGCAGCAACATTTGCCACTCATGCAGCATCCAATGGGAGTCAAGAAGGGCAATGGGGCTGAGGTAGCTCATTTTTCCTTCCTGGTCTCGTAAAGCAAAGTGTCCTGATGCTAGGTCATGCTTACTGTGCCAATGAATGCAACAGTTCTCAGCCATCACAAAACATACTAGAAAAAAATAGGTCCACTGGTACAAGACCAGAAGCCCTTTTCAGACACTGCACATAATCCTTTTAAACTTGACCTATTTTAGAGGACACTTCCATCCTCTCCTTTTACAGATTATTAAGAGTACCATTGTTATTTTCTGTTCCAGTTTTATTGTTTTTAATTTCCCTGCTTCACACTATCAGTAGTTTTATTCTATACATTAGCAGACTGTGAAATACCTTGTCTTGCTGCTTCCATATTTTCTAATTGCAACACTCCATCATTAGTCAACGGGTTCATAATGTGGAAGGCAAAGCTGCTATTTCATTTCATGCTATATAATACAATGCTTTTGGTTCAGTAATTACATTGTGCCAGACTCATGATCAATCCTGAGATAGCTCACTTGTGATGGATAGCCCCATCACAGAGTGTATAAGAATTAAAGGAAGAAGCAAATTTTTAATTTTGTTCCTCTGTCAATCTAGCTATTTGGATACTGCTTTTGAGACTAATATTTATCTCACCAAGATAGGTAGAGATTACACAAATGAGAACTTAAAAGAGAGAATTGAAGTTTGAAAAGCATTTTCTAAAGTTTTGGGTTGGAAAACAGGAAGGATATAAATTAGACATTGTTCCACAGAAAGCTATTGTGTTAATCTGTTAATGGATTGCAAATCTTTTAGTCACCTGTTTAATGTACTGGAGAAAACCATTACCTGCTTCTTATAACTATTCCAAGGGTTATATGAAATGATATGATGATCTTACTTACTATTACTGCTCACTACTAGGCCTGTAAAAAACAAATTTCCAAAGGTTTTCAGCTCAGTCATAGAAGTGTTTAGAGCCAAACAATTTTCTGAAGTGGCGGCCAATTTTCAAACAGTCATAGGATATAGGTAGTGCCTTTTTCTAACAAGGGAGGAATTGCAAGTGTGGGGTGCAAGAGTGCAACATGGGTCACAAAGACAGCCAGGACAGCCACGCCAAGTAAGAGTTGAGAGTGCTATAGCCTTTAGGGACAAGGGACATCCTAGTGCCCTGAGGTTACAGCAGAGGAAAGCTTGATCCTAGTTTACATGTTTACACTTTTCTGAGAAGGATCTGATAGGACCCAATTTCAGGGACAGAATTTCTGGCCAGACAGACTGTTGCTTTGGTTCAATAAAGCAATGTTCATGTTGTTGCATATTTTATAGAATTGCACTCTATGAGGGCAAAACCTATTCCAAGGTTTGAACGTAAATAGAAAATATTCCTATTTATGTTGTAAAATTCCCTTGTCTTCATTGCTCTTTGACTTTTGCTCAGGGCCACATCTTGGACTTTCCCATCTGACTTCCTGTCTGCTGTCCTTTTTGTATATCATCCTTCCTCCAAGGACTAGCAGCGAGACCCCACTAGTCAGAAATAAGAGTTAAAAACACTTCAGAAACCCACTCTCCAGTACCCTGAGGGGGGTTTGGTCATCTCACCAAAGCACAGGAGGGAAATGTGTCTGAAAAATCTGTCGAGGTCATTTTGTATCCAAAACTTTGGGAAAGGTCTGAGGTTCAGCATTTAGTCAGAGATAGTTCAAGGACAGAGGCCAACAGGAGGACCAGACTAATAAAGCAGGTAGTACACGCTGCTGTGACAATGGATATTAAAACAGCTGAAAGGAGTTAACTACGATACTTAAAAAGTATTCTGGGTGGACAGAGGCTGCCTGCCTGGCTCCACTGCCTCTTTCCCTTCCTCAGCAAGAAACAATACAGCATTACTTTGGGTTTTCCCTTAGAGCAGTTCCCTCCAGCATCCCCTACATGGCAGATGAGCAAAACTGACATGCAAGGAAGGCCAGCTGTAATAATAAAAGAACAACACAAAAGCAACAGATCTGGAATTGGAGAACAGAGGTAGAGTCAGCAAGTGAATACCAGGGACGTGGGTGAAAGCCCAGAATAATGGCAGCTACAGAACTGAATAGCACCTTTTGTCCTCCAGGACCAATATACTTTTCTATCGATTCAGGTATTCAACTGACTTTTAAATGGAACCTTCACTACTATTTTATATACATGCTAATACTAACACAAAGATCTTTTAGTTGAAAGACTTCGGGTTGCTTACATGCAGAGCAAACTGCTCCACCCAAGAGGATTCAGGAGAAATGTTATGAAGACAGATTGACTGATCAGTCACTTCACTTCTGGTATGTATGTTTTTGCACTATTGCATCAAAATAGCCATTAAGAAAGGAAAAACACATCAGAAAAAGTGGGGAAATTGCATATACGAGGGTGAAAAAATCAATTGTTAATTTTACCATGCCTAGGTTCAGATATACTGGACAAGAACAACTCTTTAGCCCATTGATGCCTTGAGCACTTGCAGAACAGGGCTGCTTGGTGATCCCTCCCTGAGGAACATGCCACAGGATTTCTGGAGAGAACCTGAGAGCCTAGGAGGTGAAACCAAGATGGTGGCTGGGGGCAGCACAGACCTGTGGGGAGTATGAGGGTGCAGTAACCTTGGCATCCCAGGGGCCAGTCTGTGCCAAGTCTGCACAGCTGGGGGAGGAGAAGAGGTTCAGCATCCCACTGAGCTGTGACTGTCCACTTCCAAGTGCCCAAAATCTTAAAGAATTGCACAAAAGACAGAAAGGAATAAAATCCATAGGTGTTATTATTCTTTCATACTGCTTTTAGCAGAGAAAAAAAATCTCAGACCTAAGGGCAGGAGACAATAATGGACCAATCTAATGAAAACATTAAAAAAAAAAATCTCTGTTTTTGGTTTTTACTGTATGGGTGCTGCTTTTCAAGATCTGCACAGGGTGTGGGCAAGGGTACAGTTGCTTTAAGACATGCATATCTCCCTGCAGGTATCTTCCAGAGCACTGGCACATCATCCACTCTAGGGCTGGTGGCTGGTGCAATAATGCACTAAGAGCAGACTAAATCACTCAGAGCAGGCTATAGCTAAAAGAACTAGCACTGTGTCTCTTACAATTTGGGACTGGAGAGATCTTTTGACTCAGAAATATAGAGAAAAAAAGTGTGGGATAATCCAAAATGGTATCCAGGGAGGCTCTTACTCTTAAAGGACAAGCTAAGGGTTATCGTCAACCTCTGAGCTGTCTCACAATGAAGAAACAGCATTTCTGTCAAGTCAAATATGCATTGTCACATACTTTTCTAAGAACTGATTTATACCTGACCTTATATATACGATGTAGATAATCTATTTTTTTTTGTCATAGATCATCCTGATAACAAAATATTTTCTGGAATCAGTTCTTTCAGAGGCAGAAATGAACACAAATACTTACCCTACTTAATTTTTATCACAAAAGGACCCTTCCTGTGAATCAAAGGGCATGTGCCAGCTCCTCCTCCTTCCTGGAGCCTGCCAGTTTCCCTTCCTTCAAATTGTTTTCCCATCTGCAGTGTTTATAATAATTGCAATGTTTCTGCAAGAAGAAGACAAGGCTGTTTATTTAAGAGGCTGTACTCCAAAGCTTGTCAGTTTAGCTGGACTGTTTACCAGAAAAGAAAATTCAGCCTATTAGAAGATGCCAGCTTTTATTCAGGATGAGCAAATTCATTCAGAAAATAAGTCCCTTGTGCCCTCTTCACACTGCCTCTTTTGATATATGAACATTGTTAAGTCTGAGTAGTTAATATATTTATTCTTTTTGTATAAAGGAGTTATTTCCTGTAGAAAAAAAGTGTTTTGGAAAAGAAATTGATCTCTGTGAGCTGCAGTTCAGAGCTTTTCATCCAAGAGTTCAGAAAGAGGTTAGGGGAAAAACAAAAATAGTGCAAGTGGAGCAGACTTTGAGAAGCCTCCTCCTGAACCAGCTCTGACACTGCCAAAGGGAGTGGAGAGTGGAATAACCTCCAGACATGATCTGCCACCATCCCTTGGGGTCAGCAGAACCTTCTGCATGGCACTGATGGTGTCAGGGGCTGTGACCCTTCTCCTGGGAAGCACTGTGCTAATTTCCTCACTGTTGCCTGCATCAAGGGAAACTCAACAGTGTCTCTACTGCCCTTCAGCTGATGGACACCTGAACAGCGATGTGTCTGTGTGTGTGTGCACGTGTGCATAGAACCCAAAGGAGGTTTAGGAGAATAAAGGTTCTGATGGAGATGGACCCCATGGTCCCTAGGATAAGAGCTGCCCCTCAGCCCACGGGAGATGCAGTTGAACACTTGTCGCGTGTACGTACGGGTGTGCACCTACTGAGGTGCATGAAAAAAAAATAGCACCTCTTTGAGACAGAAAAAAAGAAAGGAAGAAGCAAGTTCCATTGTTAAGAAGTGACAGTACTGGGTTATTTAAACTGATTGTATGATACTGAGACAAATGGATTTTAGTCTGAAATCATTTCTCCAAAATTAATGGTGAACTTTTGTGGTGTGACTTTCAGACAATCAGTGATGCACCCAAGGAAAAGGAAATTACAGAACTGGAAGGGCGGGATGGAGCTGCTCAGGTTGGTTGCATAGAATATTTCTTGTCAAAGGCCTGGGCTATGGGACTCTGTGGAGATGAGTGTCTGAGAAGAGTGAGCAGGTCCAGATTTGTAACAGATACAGTTTATGTATATATGTATTTACCATTCATGTTTCTAATGGCATTGTTTAGAGTTAATTTTAATTTGTAGCTAAAAGTGTATACCAGAAATCAAACAGATACAAATGGGGAGCTTTGAGACTATATTTTCAGGTGAACTCGTATCTTCCCATCAAGCTTCTTTTCTGTCAGTGTCTTTGTTCTTTTCTAACGTAAATTTCACACTGATCTTATTAATCCTGCATTTTTGTTGGAGATATTTTTTCTAGACTTATCTCTGCTTCATCATATTCAATCAACCTGGAGTTCAAACAGAAATTTTAAATTCCTTTTTAAACCAGTGTAGTAATACAAGGAGTAGAACTGAAGTGTCCTGTTTAGGTTTCCCAAACCTCAGGTACAATGGCTGCCTGGACAATTTTTGCCCAATATACAGATTTATTTTTTTTTTGCTAGAGAAGAAGGGAAATAATAGGGGCAGAGCAAAGGGAGGAAAAATGGTAGGAACTTGTTTTAAACAAGTATTAAATGAAATTTGAACAAGGTATTTGTGAGAACTAAAACCAAATGCCTCCGAAGTTTTTAGATTTAGCATTTTTAGCTTTTCCCTTATTGACATTTGACCTCCAATGGAACTACTGTCAATCTTTGCAACCCTGAGAGATGCTGTTTCATAGGTGATGGGGATCTTCAGGGACAAACAGGTTTGCAAAAGTTGAGAATGTTTATGTCAGCAGCAGAAAGAAGCACTCAAATCAATTCTCAGCACACACCCCTTCAGTGCCTTCCTATACATCAGCACCCAAGTTTGACAACATCACCAAACTTGCCCAAGAGGGTTACAAATGGACAGACAGCTTTGTCACCAAACTACCAGGCAGTTATTTCCAGAAGCACAAATGAGGATGAAAAGACTGAAGGAGAATGATAACAAATGTAATATTCTCTGTAAATAAAGGCCAATGTCAAGACTTACTGGTGTGGTCTGGGGTCAGCCTGCTAGTGCCTGTGCAATATTTTTTCCAGGGTTATACAAGAAATTTTAGTTTCAAAGAGAGGCTGTTTGGTAAGTTTTAGGAGTTCTCATGTATTTGACAAAAAAACCCCAAACCCAAACCCAACCCTTATGTATTAGGCTTCTAGTGTATAGAAAGCACAGCAGCCAAAAAACTTTTTATCCTTTGTGTTTGTATATGTGTGGGTATATAGGAAATCATCATCAAAAAAAAATCAAATTAAGAAACACATCAGCAATTATCAAATATACATAAATTAATCTTTTCTGCTTGAAATACCAATTTAGAGGACATATTCACCTACTCATCACATTTCCCACTGAAATTAACAGAACAAGGTTGTGGGCCCACGAGGTGTAGGCAGGGAAAAAGGCACCACATGTTCACTGCAGCATGTGATAATAACTCACTGCTGAGTGTGGTTGGGCTCTCATCCCACCTTGTCCTCTCTCCAACAGTCTGTGGCTGCCCTCTCTCCAACAGTCTGTGGGATTTGACCAGTCGTATTGCTCCAGGATCAGCTCTGGGGGGAAAACCTCTCCTGAGGTCCCAGGTGGGAACTCGGCTTCATCCTTCTCTTCCCTGACTGTCCATCCAAAACTAGTGGCTGTGGTAGAGTCTGGGTGGTGCCCTCATTGACAGCTTTCTGAGGGAAAGGTAGCAGCAGATGGGGGCATCTTTTCATTTGGATTGCTACTGGGACAGCAAACCTGCCACGTTCTCAGAGAGAAGCAGGCAGATCCACAGCTGAATACAGGCAAGGCAGAGCTTTCTCTCTTCAAGTGCACACATCTGAATGGGTCTCACAGAGCTGCAGTGAGGTTTCCCGACTTCCTGCCAAACTGGTCTCAGCTTGACAAAGCTTTTAAGAGTATAAAATAGGGCTGACTAAAGCATTGTGCCCAAGGACATGGCCCAAGGACACATGTATCAAGAGTGGCTCCACATCGAAAAAAACCTTTCTGTACAAAAAGATATTTAAATAATAAGTCGGTTTAATTTATCTGAGATAACATGTCATGACAACATAGCTTGATTAAAGTCTAGAAATGTCTGTATAGGAGATTTCAGAGGGTAGAGTGTTCTAGCACGTGAAGGCAAAACAACAGAATTGAATTCCTGCATGCAGAAAAAAGCTGTGTTTAACCTTGTAAAAAGCCATGTATTACCCCTGAAAGCTTGTAACAAAACACCAAGGGATCTAGATTTTCTTTCACTCAACATCTTTAAGTCAGTGGCATTTGAAGCCCAGCACTAGCACCAGCACAGGAGGTGCCCTCCAATGAGATTCTTCTAATTTTCCCTTCTCAATGGTAGACCTGTGAGTCTCTGAAAAGAGCAAGAGATTGCCCAAACTGTCTGTGCTGATAAATGATCACAGTCTTGAGTGCCTCAAGAAGATAAACACCCCAGGTGGTATGTGGGTATTGTGAGATGGGGCTCAGCATGCACCACACAAAAATTAGCTTGTGAAACCAAATGACCAGCCCACACAGCCCCCAGTGTGGGTGTACCTATTACCATCAGTATTTTCTCTGTTGTCTTTATATAGTATAAATTATATTGTATGCTGGTAAATGCTCCTTGTCTCCTTTCAATCCTGCCGTTATGTTATCTTTTTCCAAAATAAACACCAGAAAACAGCAACCCCTTGGGCTTCATGGTTTAGTGGTGGACTTGGCAGGGTTATATTTACAGTTGGACTCACCAATCTTAAAGATCTTTCCCAACCTAAGTGATTCTATGATTCACTTGAAACAGTTTGCATTTGTTCTGCTACAAATGATTACTCCCATCAGCAAAGATAACCACCCCAGCACTGCATCTATCACACATCTCCTTTTCTCTGCAGGGACTTGGCTATAGCTGCTGTCCCCATTCCTTTGGCTCTATGTTTTTCCTTAAAGCTCTAATTTTAGAGATGAAAGTATCCCTCTTTCCTGTATATAGGGAACTGTGTGCCTATAGACATCAGGAGTCCAGGCAACAACCCATGGGTCTTGCAAAATGGGGAGTCTTATAGAGAAGAGATTTGGAAAGTATGTGGTACTTGTCATGAAAGGAGTGCAAAGAAGCTGTGGGGAAGCAGGGCATTATAAAGAGCAAAGGTTTAATATATGGTCTCATCTTTTTGATAATATACTTTTACCAAGGACATGAATAATCCTTGGTGAAGAAGGCCAGTTCCCCATTGGGATGGACAAATAAGAATCTGTGGGTGTGCAGTTGATTGTTAAATTTTGTGTATGATCAACACCTAAAATCACAGCCTCCACATCGTCTCCCAGAACACACTGCGGTACCACATGCTTAGCATGAACCTCCTCCTCAGCAACCTGTTCCTTCTGTCCCAGGAAACTTGTTGCTTCCTTCATCTTTCTGACTCATTGCTACCACATAGGCCACAAAGGGTTTGAAAGTCAGAAAACTGCACTTAGGGAATGTACTTTTATAATGACCCCAAAGTCTTGTGTCAGCCAGTCATGCTGCCTTTTTCTATTTGATTCACTATGTAGGAGCTGCTTGGCCACAAAACAACTGTTTCTATCTCATTCTAGGTTGTGTAGTCCAGGAGAAATACTGTTTCATATTGCAGAGCCAGTGACAGGAAGGAAACAGTCCTCCACTGAAAAATATGTTCAGAATAGCATTTAAGTTGAGCAAGATGCTCAAGGCTATTGCAAGTTTCTGTACCAAGCCCCACTCAGAGATAGAACATCCCACCTCTGTGTTAGATCAGGTTGCTCAGGACTGTGTCCTGGAACTTTTAATTACCCCTGAGAATGGGGGCTCTACAGTACCTCTGAGCCTGTCTCCATGTTTAACCAACCTTTCTGTAAAAATTTTGTTTACAAATATGTAACTTGGATTTCTGTTGTTGCTACTTCTCTCCACTGTGTCTTGTCCTTTCAGTGTCTGTATGTCCCCTTCAAGCCTTTGTACGCAGCTCTTGACTTGGTGTTTCCGGAGGTTCTCTCTCTTTCCTTGGAGCAATCTTCCTCCATTGGATTTGCTCTAATATGTTTGGATTTCTGCTTGACCACTAGGAACAGCTCAGTACAAAAGATTTAGCCTTTCTATGTCTCATTCCAAGGACTTGTCCAAGTACTGTCCAAAGTTCTTTGTTTCTATTTCATTTGCACATCTTCTGTTGGACATTAATGGTAGTTTGGCATATTTCCTTTTTTTTTTTTTTTTGGTGTGTTGACATCAGTCTTCACATTGACTGAAATGTTGCCTAGCAGCATGTGCTGATTCTCTATAAAAATTTCAATACCATAGTTGGAAAATGTACAAGTCTTTTTTTTTCCTTTTCTTTCTTGTGACAAAGAACATAAGAAAGGATGTTTTAGAAAGGGAAATTTTTTTGTCCTAGCATCATTTTACTGAATAAGTATTTTTAAAGTTAATTTTGGCATTTATCCAAGAGCAGTAATTAAAAAAACGGAAGATAAAGTTTTCCAATTGATGACTTCATACTTAACCAGGAATGAAAAAAATAGTTGTTCTACCCAGAAATTACTTCTGTTTTCCAGCTACTGGGAAACACTTCAGATATATCAGCTTTACTAAACTGTGGTGTTTATCCCTTATTACAAGCTTAATGTGTGGGTATAAATCTTATTTTCCTAATGGATATTAATGTAAATGGGCCTGAAGAAGTACTGTTGAAATATATATCTTTCAGCTGTAGATTTGGTCAGAGGGAAGTTTTGGCCTTTTATACCCAGAAAACTTTAGATTTGCAAAGCTCCATCTGTCTTTTTCTTCAAAGGCAAGCTCGTAAACAAAGCAACTACTCCCAAACTGTCACTGTAATGTCAGTCAGTTCCACAAAGTCACCACATCACTGCTATCACTATTACAACCCAACATCATCTGTTGCTAATGCCACAAAAACTTTAAATTACCATAATTTTGAAAATAACTCTGAAGTAACAATTTTAAATGCAGCCTTTCTGCAATGTTTTGCAGAAAATCATCATTTTAATAAGAAAACCTTTGAGTGAGGTATTATTGTACTAAATATTAACAGCATTCCAGCTTGTAATTTTTCATAATAAACAATTTTTCTCAATATTAAAATGTACTTTTTCCTTTGTTTCTTGATTATTATTTTCTATATTGTATGAAATGTTGAAAAGTTTTACATGAAGCTAACATATTGGATAAATAGTATAGAAAAACTGTATAGAATGCAATTTAAGATGGACAAATGTAAACCTGTATATTTAAGTAGGAGTAATCCACTTCAGGAGTGCAGAATGAAGTCTGAATAGCTTTACTGAAAAAATTCACGAAGAAAATGCACCAACATGCTCCTATTCCTGCAGATAAAACAAATATAAAATTTAGGGATTCTATCTGCAATGAACCTGAAAAGAAATCCTTGTGCTTTAATTGTGATGACTCATCTGGCTTGAGTTGGAGCAAGATTTTGGTATGGGACTTCAAGATGGACATGATTCAGTTGGGAAGAGTCCTGGAAACACCACTGTATGCAGTCTGAGGTTTAGAAGTTAGTCTGAAGTTAGCTGTCATGAAGGACTGGAGATACTATATTGCCTTGAAAGGGTGGGCTGAGTTGTGACAGGATCACAACCTTTATCATCTTGACACAAAGAAGAGCTGCAAGAGTGGAAGAAACCCCAGTGGGTGGGAGAAAGCCTTGGGTTTTGATGTAGGGACAGGGAAGGAAATTCATGACCAAGCAGCAAGCCAGGCTTTGACAGAAGGAGCTCTGACAGGAAAATGCTGGAGACCAGAGCTCTAGTGGGGCTTGAAATATGAAAAGAGAATGAAGAGAGTGTGTGGGGCAGCAGGAGAGCTGTAAGGGAGGAGAGGCAGCCAAAGACCAACAAGTAGAGCAGGTACACAGCTCACCCATTCAAATTTCCATTTCCATCAATCGCTTTCCTCCTCCTTAGCTATAGCCCATTGATGCCTGACAGGGCAGAATTCTAATCTAGAATCTCACAGACAGGGAAAAGGGCCAAGGTGGCCCAGCAGGGAGGAAAGAGAAAAATGGATGGGACCAGAAACAGGACCTGAAGCAAAGCACCTGGGAAAAGGGCTTTCTGCTACACTAATTCGCTGATCCACAAGTGGCCATATGAGCATCCCATAAAGTGACTTGTCTGTGGATTGTAGGTTGACTGTTACTGAGACTCATAACACAATGAGACAGTATGCCTGATTTGGGTGAACTTCACTCTCACTATTCTGGTGGAAAATGAAAAGCCTCTGTTGCCTGTGGGAATAAAATCTCCAGAGACTTTTTTTCAGGTTAACCACAAATTGCTAATGCTGTTTGACCACACACAGTCCCCAAGAGCTTCAGTGGCCTGCAGAAAACAACACGATTACAACAATGCTGAGTGGAAGCATCAGCCAGTTTCCTCTTTGGGTCAGGACTCCTGTGATTTATCTGTAGAAACATGCCACAGAATTTGACCTAAGTAGAAAGAATGGGTTCATGCTTGTCAGTTCTTTTTTCCTGTGTTAATTTAATGCCACAGTGACTCCTGGTTTTCAGTTCCTAACAGAGGATATGGTAATCAGGTGGACAGGTCTGAATGCACGGGAAAGTAGATCAGCATAATGGACCAAATCCTATCAGCTGTACTTGTTAATGGCTTAGATGTCTTACAGCCTTCTTTCATGCTGCCATGACGAAATAACATGGCAGGAGAAGGATGCAGCATGTGCATTTCCACATCAGCTTCTTGCCTTCTTAGCACTGAGGAACCTGTCTGAAAGCAGTGACCTTAACTGCACTCTCTCGCCTGAAATGGATTCTGTTTGATGGGGAGAAAGAGGAGACAGGTTAGAAGTTGTGCCCATGTGTTTAAGAAAGAAACCTCCTCTTCTGTTCAAGAGCTCTACAGGAGCTTCAGACTCGACTGCATCACTCTTGCCACTTCAAAGCCCTCAGCACCTGATCACACACTTGCAAAGTATCAAACCTAACTTAATCTGACACAGTTATCAGTGTAACTCAACCTATCTGACAACCTCCTTCCTCAGGGTTGTTACAGCTTCCTTGTACTCAGAAACATCTCTGGAGAAACAGCAAGCATTTCTTTCTAATATTATTCATAATTGCTTGTTTTAAAAGGAAGCACTTTTGTACATTTTCTGTGAGAATGACGCAATTCAGTGTTTCATACAGTGACTTTGTTTTGTTTTGTATTAGAGTGAGTTTTAATATTCCCTAAATTAAGAAGTAAAGTGAACTCATATCTAGTCTTCATATAAATGATGTCGTTTTCATGTATTTTCAATTCATTTGTTACCATCTTAGGCCTGATCCATGGAATAGTTCCAGTGATGAGAATGGAAACCATTCTGCCTCTGGCTGGTCTTTCTTCTGTAGACATTCCACTTGGTGTGAATAATTAAGCATTAATAGACTAATATGAATATGGCAAATTCTATATTACCAATAATTAGTTAACTCACTTGAGCTGTAGGAGATGCAGGTTCAAGTTCAAGCTGTGGTGCAAATGTGCCTAGTTAAATGCACAGTTTCCTAGTACATAGTACCTGCAGAGGTCCTCAGGCTGCACTGACCTGTCTTCAGCCCTCTTGATCCAAAGTGCCATGCCTGAGGTTTGCTGAAGATACATTTATCAACAGGGAAATATGTTCCCACCTTTTCTCACCTCTCCTTTGAGAATTCGGATTTCAGAGCATCCAGCTACTATTGTAACCAGGGTTCCCACCAGCTCACCAGTGGCTTATATTGATTAAATGGTAATTTTAATAAAACATGTGCCCACCAACATAATATTTTGGAGCTGAGGAAATGCAGTCATCTCTAGGGGCTGGTGTTATCTAAATAGCAGCTATGAGAGCAGTAGGGAGTCCATAGTTGTGTGTTTACACATAGAGTGGCAAACAACCAACCTCTAGGCATCAGGTACTCTGTAGCTGAAGGTCATAAACATACAGTTTGGAAGAGATGGTAGCAACTTCTTTCTTGTCTCCCTGTCTCACTGATGCTGTGATCATGCTAGTCTCACTCCATTTCACTATGTGATGGCTGGACTTAGGTCATCATGAGTAGGAGTCATCTGGCCAAATGTAGGCATCTGCAAATGTCAGCATTTCAGTGAGTCATTCTAGGTTGTCTTCTCCAACAAAACTCAGAAAAGATTGTTAGGGCATGACTATCCCACCCACAAATAGTTATCTAAAATCAGTTATACATACTGCACCCTCCAAGTTCCTAGATAGTTAAATTAGAAATGTTTAAAGTCAAGGAGTGTCACCCCAAATATCATCAGATGTTCTCAGAATGCTATCGCATTTACTATAAGCTTTCCAGCAGTTATTTCTTAATCTTTGTGATGGAGCTTTTAATAGATGAATTTTTTGTGGAATATTGATTCTGTCCTTTGGCCAAAAAAGCATTTTTTTCTTATAGTTGTTTTAGAAACGTCAGGGAAATTACAGTAATTCACAGTATTGTAGGTAGCCAGAAAATAAGTGTTCCTTTTACAATACAGGCAAAACATTAAATTTTTCAGTCTTGCAGTCTGCTCACCAAAGAATAGAAAGTATCTCATATATCTTGGCACTGCAGAAGAAGGGAAGACACCATCTCTGTTATATTTTTATGGACTCGATGACTACTGTAATGTGTAGAAAGACTCATTTAATAGAATTACTGGATTTAAACTGCTGAAGCCTTGTGCCTTCCAAATTCTCCACAATTTCTACACAGTTAGACCAAAATGGGTTTAAAAATCTCACAAGATAGATCTTCCCATCCACACTAGTGGTTGTATTTTTACATCCATTATGCATGGATTTAAACAATTAGTGTCAGGCATAAGGCTAGGTAGAATTGGGGCCTTAGCACTGGAATCCTTACAGGAATAGCTAAAACATACAATAACTTGAAAAGTAATATGATTATTTTTCAAGGACTTAACAAAATGTATAACTTATCTTAAAGCACTTTAAAGTCCACTTCAACAGTTTAGCCTTCTTGAAGGTCTTTAGACCTATCAGAGATATATCACTTAAAAAAGACATTCAGGGTATGGCCTTTAAAACTTTTTAATGTTTGGTGCTAATGGAAGGTGATGGAGCTAGGGGCATGAATCCTTGTTTTAGCCATAAGGAAAAGCTGACATCAGTGCACGCTCCTCTGAAGTGTGATGATAGCGTGCCTTAGTCTCCTAACTGACCGGTCGAGTTACACCGAGCTCAGCTACACAAATTTCATTTAAGTAAGCAGCTTGGGATACATGTTACTACTTTTGAATATACTCTCAGTGCAGAACAGCCACAAAAACTTTAGGAAAATTTTGCCTTCAGGAAGAAATTGAGGGTGGTCAGAACTTTTGAAGAGGTTGCCCAGGGAGGTTATGCAATCTCAACACTGGAGATGCCAAAATTTTGATAGACTAACACTGAGAAACCTCTCAAACATTGAAATTGCATTCGACTTCAAAGTTCAATCTACTTTAAATAGAGGTTTGAAGAAGATGACCTCCAGAAATCCCTTCCAATCTAAATTATTCCATGTTTCCTATTTACTAGTTTCAGCTTGCCTGACCTTACATTCAATGCAATTGTTAGGAAATCAATAAGTTATTTGGGATCTGTGACACTCCTCTCATTTAGAAAAGGAAGTGGCCCTAAATTTCTATTTATAATTCCACTGGTGACTTCTTACCCTTAGACGTTGTAGTTGAAGTTAAACTTGCTGTTGCATGCCAATTACACATTTTGTTGTAACAGTGTTAATTAATCCATGCCTACCACAAATCTCTGCAGCTTCTTGCAGTCTGCCCTTCTTTTCTTGCTTTTGGTGTTGGTGTGGTAGGTAAATTCTGCAGGTTGAGAGCTTTAGGAGTTCCCTTCTGATGTAATTTTCTAGTCATGGATGAAGGTCTACTTATACTTTGAATATTAAAGAATATTTGTTCTTCATTTGAACATCCTCTCAGAGCAGAAGGCAGTACAGAATAACTAAGGAACAGAAGTGAACAGGTACCACTCTCCTCCTTCACCACAATGATTACAACCAGTTGTATAAAGTTGTACTCCTTTCCCCAGGCTCTGTTCTCAATTGCACCGAGGCAAATTCAATTCAGAACATGTACATTCAGCTCCTGGGATAGTCTCTAGGTGAAATTCAGCAATAACAATTGGTGGTATAAAACTAATTTTGCATGAGAGGTCCTCAAACAACCCAGCAAGTCCGTACTGATTTTAACTTTAATAGGTGTTTAATAGAATACACGAGTGTGGGAGGGCTGAATGTGTAGAACAAAAAAACTACTAATATAACAGTGAATGTCAAAACAGGTTGGTCTTACAGTGTGATTCACACCAGCTCAGATGACACTTATTTTGCAGATGAGTCTAATATTGTTGTGAGTTTCAATGTTAATAGTTGCTTTTGATTATGATGCCTCAGAGCTTTTTTTTTTTTAATTTTTAGTTTTTATAGATTTTAGAAGTAGATGTGTAGCGCATGTAGATTTTAATGCAGCTGTATTATATCCCTTACCCTGTAGCATAATGTTAACACATACCCAACCCTACTACCCCATTTCATATCAATCCCTCTAAAATTCCATTAGTGTGTTTAGTCTTCTTTTCAAGGTAGAATTGTAGAAAAACATCCTAAGGCCTCGACCAGAAGATATCACACAGACACCGCAACCTTCAAGCCCAGAACTTTGGAGGAACTCCAAGAACTGTACGTGCTGCGAAGAAGATGAAGATGAGGAAGAAGGGGTCCCAAACGCCCCCAGACCCAATTCCCGAAGGGGCGTGTTGGGGGGCAGAACGGGGCAGAACCAGGGGTGGACAAACTGGGATTGGATGGACCTTATTATAAAATCATAGAACCATTATCTGAGGGCAAGTACGTGGTATGTATTCCTCTAGGCCTACAGACTCATTAAAGGACCTGCTCTCTTTATCTTATCTCATACACTAAATTGGCCTGGAGTCTTTTTCTCCATGGTCTTTTAGGCAAAAATTACATTGACACTGAAATTATTTTAGAACATACAAATACAGGTGTTATCCAGTTTATCATTAAGATAGATAAATGAAGAGATCTATAGGAAAATGATGTGACTAAGGTCTTTTCATACTCCATGGAGATCTAGTCAATGGAGGCTTGAAAACAACTCAGCTGAACAGACTAGGGGACACAATTCAGTTACTCTCTCACAGGCACTTGAGACATCTGCCCAGGGCTTTTAGATCTAACCCAGGATTCTTTCCCTTCACCAGGCTGAACAACCCCGACTCTCTCAGCCTGTCTTCACACGAGAGGTGTTCCAGCCCTGGGATCAATTTAGTGGATCTCCTCTGGACTTGCTCTAACAAGTCCACACCTTTCCCATGCTGAGAACTCCAGAGCTAGATGTGGCACTTCAGGTGGGCTCTCACAAGAGTGGACCAGAGAGGCAGAATCACATCCCTTGACCTGCTGGCCATGGTACTTTTGATGCAGCCCAGGATGCAGCTGGCTTTTTGGGATGCAAGCGCATATGACTGAGACATGTTAAGCTTCTCATCCACCAACATCCCCAAGTCCTTCTCCCCAGGGCTGCTCTCTATGGTCACAGCAGTCATGCAACATCTACCCTCTTGGAATAAGACAATAGAGTAAGTTACTGTGGAGACAGCAAACCAATACCCTGAGATTCCTTTTTCAACCATCTGAACTGTAAACTGTAGTCAGCTCCCTCTGCTATAGCATTTTCCCATCTAGTTTCCTTTTTTCTTTTTTTGTCTTTTTTTTTTTTTTAATATATCTAATTATGACAGGCATCAGCAAAGTTGAACTCTCCTCTTCACCTCATCTGACCAAGTTTTCTTTGAGTAAAGCATTCCCTTGGCAAGGAAAAGGCTTGGAAGTTCCATGCTGTGGCTACCGACCCCATGCCCTTGGTGGGTCACACCACTCCATGGACATGATGTTCAGTGGCTGCATTGCTCTCGCTGCTCAATTCTGAATCCTTCTTGGTGGGGATCTTCAGTTGTTACTGGCAATGGACAAGACATCTCAAAGGACTTGGGTGCCTCATTGCCAAGTGGAAACCTGACTTAGGAAATTAATAATGAGCTCTATGGAGTGATATTCCTAACAGCAGTAATGGTCTGTTTACTGAAGGGGAAAAATAAATATAATGTGTTAAAGAGACAGGGGAGCATATAGGAGGAGTAACATTGGAAGACAGTAAAATATCGCAGGACAGCCCTGCTAAAGTCCTGGATAGGGAAAGGATAAAGACAAGCTCCTGGAAAAACAGACAGACACAGTAAAACAAAATAGACAGTATTCTTCATATTCAGTCTCTCAATCTATTCAGCCTCTAATATGTTACTTTGTGAAAAATTGAGGCAAACACTTTCTTTTTCTTAAAAAAAAACAACCACCAAACCCCAAAAAACTCAAACCCAAAATCAACTCACCCAGAAGCTGTTTTTTAAATTTGGCTGTAAAATGGAGTCTAAGAGAGGGCTTCCAGGTTTACTCAAACAAGAGATCATCCAGACAACTCATCTATCAGTCAAAGAAACAGAAAACAGTTCATGGTAACTCATGAATGTGCTAAACATGCTAGTAAAATACAGATATGAAGTAATTTTAGTGACAGTGATTCATTGTAGTGTTACGTGTCTTTTTCTCTAAGACCCCCAGCACACGTTCTAGTCATTGTGCCTTAGGGGTAAGTGTCATCTTATTTTCACATTTGCCTGCACTGTCAAGCTGTGTATAAGAACTGGTCGCCCACAGCCTAGACTAAGGTTAGCTCTTGCTGCTGTGATTAACAGTCTGATGTTCTAAGGTCTATTTTAAGGTGAAGTCATTCACTCTCATCGGTTATTTCCCCCCAGTGACTATAAAGGGTCTCTAGTATTTTAAGCAAGAAGTTTGTATTTATATAGTTGATATCTCAACTGAAACTAATGCCTGCTTTTCTACTTTGTAGCTGTCTGTATCACACAGAAGGAGTATCACCTCAGTAGTGCCTTTGGTCATCCTTTGTGGCAGTTGTTGAGAGTTGGTCACTGCTGGGCAACGTTAGGCTCCATCCAGCGCCCACATTCTGCTTCGTGAGAGCCCTGGGGGCCGAGATAAGCACCAGGACAAGGTTTTGGTGAAATGTAAGCCACTGAAACATGACCCCTCGTGAGCCTGGCAAAATCATGAGAGCACTAGAAGCTATGATTAATCCAAGTTTTCTCTGATTTGCAGACTGGGGTCTGGCATGAAGTTGTTACCTGGTGGCAATATGCTGGATTTGGACACTACTGCCAGGTCTAGTATGATCAAGGAGAATGACCCTCACAGAACAAACCTACTGCAACTTTGCACCTACAGACATGCCTACTCCTGTCGACATTTGGCTTGTATTCAAATGGTGGCTGCTAGTCTTTTCCTGGTGTGCCACTGATAGGCTGGATGATGAAAACTGAGGTTGCTGGGTACCAAGTGGGCCGTATCTATCACATCACTCTGAAGGACTTTCATTTGTACTTTCCTGCTCCCTGGCATTCTGTCCCTTGACCTACCCAGAAGACGCTAAATGGTCCCTAACATCTCAGGTAGGGTTTTAGTGACTAGAACTAAAATATTTAGTGAATAATCATGACAATACTTTGGCTGCTTTGAGTTCCTCCTCCCTATGGACTTTAAGCACTTAAAAAATCTGCAGGGACTTAGACTTTCTCTGATAAGATACTGCATCCTGTTGTAAGTAATAAACCACCTTTTCTTTTTTTCCAAGTGAGATCCCTAATGATCAGAAAACAACTCAAGCTCTGTCAATATTATAAGAACATTTGTTGTTTTATTCTTTTTGGTGGGTACAAAAACCACAGTTTCTTACACAGAACAAGATTATAAATAATATCTGTAACATGAGTGACCCGTAGTCTCTTTTGATTCTACACTGCAGACTGATGAAGTACTCTAAACATTTTATCATTTTGTTTCTTGTATTAGACAGATGCAAATCTTTTGAACACAGAATGATGGAACAGAATGAAGGTAACAGCAAACAAGAGGATGACCAACAACTTTTATAAAAAAAAAATTCTCTGAATTTTATTACAGTGATGGCATTTTATATCAATTATTGCAATGATTTTTCCCTAAGATGGTTAGAAAAAAGAATTGTGTTGTCCTCTACTGAATTTACATCAGTTAAAAAGCAAGCATGTTTCAATATTCCTCTTTTTCCAAAGAAAATGTAAATAATTTCTTTATTTTTTTCACAGGATTTACATATTTATTTTTTTTATCACAGTTTAGTGATTCATTTCTACAGCTGAACAGCTGAGTATTCTTCCATTGTATATATTGATGTTCTGGAGACACAGGTTAGCATGTTCATTGACTTCTATAGCTATTTTTCTCTCTCTCTTAAGACAAAGACCAAAATGGTGTCCCTTCTGAGCATGTTCTTCACAGTTTAATGCGCTAAATTGGCAAGTCTTATTAGTTTTAAGTCCACTCAAGTGAAATTTGTTGCTGTTAATACACCCTTCCCAGCCCCCTCCCCCCAACAAAACTAAATTATGAATTTTCCTGATACAAAATCTGAGTTTGGGTTTCCGAGCTGAGCTCATGCACACATTGTTGCTGATGATGTCTGGCGCATTTGGACGTACTTCCCTTTCTCAGCCAAATTATTGGTTCATCAATGACACTCCCATGTCGTTACAGTCTGTGCTGTGTTCCCATCAGTCACCAACACAGTTTAATTAAGGCACTCAATTATTTTTTTGGTTTTTATGGTAGGTCCGATGCAATTACAGCCAATCCTGAACTTTGTCTAATTGCAGTTCCAGTATGCACGGCCTTCGGGCAGTCGGGAGTCAATACACGTCCGTTTTCTCCCACACTCCCTGTGATGGATAATCTGGCTTTGTTTCTTATGGCTTCAGAAAAGGTAAGCTGGGTTTGAAGAAAAAGCAGAAAAGAGGAAAGTGTTATAATGTTTCCATCCTTCAACTAACCAGAACACAGCAAACACCAAAATATTAAATTTTAGACATCTGCATTTTTTATGTTAACATTAAATATAAAAATAGTAATAATCATAAATAATAATAATAAATAGCATTTAAGTCTACTGAGGAAAAAAGACTAGCAATTCTGAGGGTAAATTTCATTACAATAAATCATTACTAATTTAAATATAAAATCTCAATTTGATAATGAAATTAACTCACGAGGCAATACCTTCATCTAAACTTCTTCAAACTATATTTACATACAGTGAGAAAAGGTCTTTATGAACCTGACAGCATTTGCATCTGAGAATAAAGTCATGCACAGGTGTTTATAGGCTTAGACCTTCAACTAGGAATGTCAACATAAAATCTAACTACCGAAAATAGTTTATAAATTGCAATAGCTGCATCATCTATCTTTGTGGCAATTCCGTGGTTCACATCAAAAGAAATTATTACTTCTTTTCACAATGCACATATTTAGTATCAGGAAATCTGAGAACTGTTCTCAAATCTCTTTCAGATATATATATTTCCCTGCAACTAGAGAGGGTGGGAACTTTCAAAGAAAACATAATGTATTGAAAGAAAATACAGTTTTCTACATTGTCTATATTTTCCACAAGAAAGTTTAAATTTTTTTATTTTAAAATATTTACTTTTAGATAAATCGGAATAAAATATCTTGTTTCGTGACCAAGTTACTCAAGCAAAAAATTTGGATTTGTTTAAAGATTTGTAGTTATGCTATCTAAGTCATCCAAAAATTAGTAACCTAATCTAATAGAGCATTCTGATGCGTTAATAGAAAAAGCCAAGATGTCTAGTTTAGAGTAAATGATTTCCAGATGACTAAAATTATGGAAGGTGTCTCAGCTGAAACAATGCAGCAAGGACACCTGGAACAACAGGCACCCAAATTACGCTACATTGAAAGAGATTTCAGAGATAACTATGTTAAGATATTAGTGGGGAAATCTGACTTCTAGTCAGCAGAAGCTATAGCCTAAGAAACTAACCCATGTACATGGTGTGCAGGGATGCAGTCTGAAATACCAATTGGAAAAAAAACAGAGACAGGAGGGTGCATTCACATAGGAGCAAAGGGATGACAAACATCATAATATCATTTTATTTGCCTTATTACTGATCTCTGCATTTCAAACTTTATCCCTCTGAGCCCAGTTTCTCCTTCTCAGGTAGCAGTGAAATTCTGAGCTGATGTTTGATATGTGAAGTTCATTTTATATATGAGTGCATGTGTATAGGGATAGGGAGAGTCCTTAAAGCTCCCAAACATTTCCACTGCTTCTGGTGCACTTCTATGGAAATGCACCAGTCTAATGTTGTATTGCTCTCAGAAGCTCCTTCAAAAGGAGTTATCAAAAATATAGTGACTGTTGTGGCACATCTGGGGTTTGGATATAAAAGTAATTTTCCAAATCAATTACCCTAAAAGCTTCAGCCCTCACAAGTAATCTGAATTCAGGAAAAGGCCTCAGTTTACAGAGGGTATTATGGCATTCCCCTTATGTAGAAAAACCTTGGCTTTGGTAATTGTCAATTGCAATGCCCAAAGTCACCCTTTGAAAAGATTCCCTGCTGCCACTGTACTTTGTGACAGGAACTGTTAACAAACATATCTTGACCTCAAACAACACCCAGATACAAAAAGGGCAGCAGAGGTAATGAGGGAGTGGGAACCTGGGCCTTTATAGTACCAAAAACTTCAACTACATCCCAGTAGCAAATAAAAATCTCTGCATTTGCTAAGCACAGACACAATGAAGTGTGGTGTAGAACCACACGGTGCGTGTCCAGAGTTGCAAATGGATGTTGAGGACTAATAACTGTCTGTAGAAGTGCACAGAACATGTTTTGGTCAGTGGCAAGAAAAAAACAAAGGGGCTTTAGTTTGGGGGAAGGGTGAGAGTCCAAACCAGATTAGAAAGCAAACTTGGGTGGAAAAGAGACAGCTTACTCTAGATGTGCTAAATTTCCCAGAAAGTCATCATTATGTACCAGAGTCTCTCCACTATGTTGATCAGCTATCTGTTCATGGCCATTCAGAGTTTGCCACTGGGAAATCTAAGTGGGAGCACAGATTTATAGGGGATATATGAGTTGTGTGTAACTGTGGTTTAGTAGCTCAGTCTATATAGCTTTCTGGCCATTGACAACACACTCGGGACAGAAAGACAATAAAAAGGACCCCACAAAAAAAAAAAAAAAAAATTAAACGAGAATAACAGTTTCTCAGCAGCTTTCCACAGAAGAGCAGAAAAACTGCCAGAAAATAACTCTTCTCCTCTCATGGCAGAGATAACAACAGCTCAGCAACACACCACAGAAACAACTCAGACAATTACAAAGCCAGGAAGAGCAGGTCAAACTTGTACTTGGGACAGTGCCATAAAGCCAAGTAACCAGGTAAGATTCTGCTTTGTATTTTAAACTACGCTATAGGTAACAAGCCAGGCTAATACTCTGCTTAATTGTTCTGCTACAATTTCAGATTTATAGTCTGGCTGCAGAAACAGTTTCCAGAGCAGCTGGGATTAGAGGGAAAAGTCCTGGTATGTACTGTGAATATTACCCAAACTGTGAAAGTCTCTTAGCAGTAACTGTATGCAGTTAATAGTGATAATGTATTTTCAAATTTGTCATTAGTTTTGATTAAATTAGTTGTGGAATTAATCATGTGAAAACACTTACTGCCTTGTTCCTAATGGGAGATGGGAATTTAGGAAACTAATATCCTCAGTCTATGCAATACAAATATCCTAGCCTGTGTGGGTTCTTTTGTTGTTTACACTCCTCTACTACTTGGGTCACATGAAGGTGTCTTTGGTACAAATATCTAAGATGAACTTTTAATGGATTTTTCTATCTCGACTATGAAATTAAAAGTATACAAGTCAAAATAAGTGCACTACACATTTACTGAGCCATCCTGTAGCACTTCATCTTTTTTGTAGTTAATTGTAATAATAATGTTTTTCATTGATTTTTGTAGTTTTGTAATTAATTTCAGTCATTAGTTATAAACAATAGCATGGGATAGGAGAGCAAGAGAAGACAGCTGAGCTGGAAGCTGGTTCCTGAGCTTCATGGCCCACTGATGCAGCCACAGAGAGGAGGTGGTGGTGGCTGGCTGGATAATGGGATAATCCCTTCAAAAGTCTGTGGGTTTGGGGTGAGGAACTCAGTATAGGGCTTTGCCCTAGAGCAGCTGGAGAGAGGGATGTTAGGGTCTGCACTGTTCTCGGCATCAGCTCCACTTGTATACTAAGGGCTTACTATGGATACACAAAAACGGAAAACTGCTGACCCAGGGAATAAGAAGGGGTTGTTCCCTCCTTAAGCAAACTTCCTTCTCCGCCTTCAGCAGATGCAACTGCCTATCATCCCTTTTGAATGTCTCTATGCCACACATAGAGATTAGTCCTTTATCATATAGACCAGTCCATACATACAGACTAGCCCTTCATTTTCTGCTGCCTCGCAGGCAGGTGAATTCCCCTGGAGTAACTCATGTTTGACTGGCTGAAACTAAAATAAAAAAAAAACACATGGTAATGAATATTAATAGAGGATTATTTAAGCTATTTTAAATTAGTTTAAAACATATACCATTAAAGCTATTTGATGTTAGCTTAAAAAGTCAGCATGTTGGTTACTCATGCAGGTTAGAACCACCAAGCACCTTTCCATATTAGCAAGTTTTAGTTCTAATACGATCTCTTTACTCCTTGGATAAATAAACATATCGAAAGTTTCAAAATGCAGAAGACAGACATATTTCTGCAGAAATATGTGCAACCAGTTTTGTGGGCTCTGTACTGCTGCCAGCTAAACAGGGGTTTATGACTAGCACATATATGAACAACAGATGGCACAGTCATCCTGTGCAGAGTGCAGCACACAGGTACCCCTCCCTGCCTCCATGGTAAGGGGAGGATGGCTGGACCTTGGCAGTCTTCCACATATGAGCATAAGCATTTTTATAAGAAGTCCACCTGAAATTTTTCAGGTAAATATTACATCAAATAAGCAGAATGAAGAATTTCAGAAGTCTGTAAATATTTGCTCAAAATCCTAGTGATTTGTTTGTGAATTTTAAAAGTCTGCACACTAAAATGTTTTCAAGTGACTATTAGAAGTTTTGACTGACCCAAACATGAATTTTCAATTTAAAAATATGCAACATTCTTGTATCTTTTTCCATTCTTTTAAATGTATTTTTCCTATAAGAATTAATCTCTATGTTGCAAGAAGTCCCATGGAAATCCAAGCTTTAAAGAAAGCTGATCTTTCCTTAAAAATGATCTTTTCTTAAAAAATAAAACTCAGTTAGCTCTATTTTTTTATTATAAGAAAAATTAAGGCTAAAAAAAATTCTACAAATATAATCATAGTGTCGCACTTAAATCACAGATCTGTGTGGGAACTGTGAGGATTGTCAAGTCATGCCATGTTTAATGTGCACAGACAGTTTGGGTCAGGTCGGTATTTGAATGAAAGCTTAATTCTTTTGTTTGCTTTCTTTAAGACTATGTTTTGAATGTATTGCATTCTGTAAACTTGATAAGGAATATATTTTCTATGACTCTTACTTTCATACCAGCCTCGGGACACTCTCAGTTGTGAGCACATCACTAAACAACGTAAAGGAAAAAGCACTCTTCATTTGCATTTTGCACAGTTACTTGCACAGGATTACTTCTTTTTAAGACCGCTATTACTGACAGTAGGGAGTGAACTTGGGAGATTAATATTAGCATCTGGAAGTCTTGATTACCAATTCATAGTAATGAGCACTGGCCTATACCCTTGGAGTCCTTTTGATACCTACTCTGGCTCACATTTTCTCTAGTGAACAAAGTGCACACCTAACACTATTTTTTTTTTTTTTACATGGGAAATTTGGCAGCTCTGTTAGGATTAAAATATACCCAGGGTCATGACTTCTTCTACAACAAGGAACAAAATAAAACTACACAGCAACAGTATGTTTGGGACAACTTCCCGGCCAGCGTACACCAAGCCCCCTCCCTCCCCCCCCGAGAACCCACCTATTCCTCGCAGCGCTCCAGCTATCATGCTCAAACACCATTCTCTGCTCACTCTGTGTTTGCTCTGTACTGTATGGTTCGGTATTGTACCGGCTGTGCCTTTAGGCTGTAAGCTCCTCGGGACAGGGACCTGTTATGTGTTTGGCACACTTCACCTATTGTACAGCGCCGTGTACTCCAGCGCTATATAAATAATAAATAAAAAATGATAATTTTATCTCCAGTTGTTTCCTACAATTTTTTTTTCTAGGTGGCAACATAAGTATTATATTCGTCATCTCGTTTCCCTAAATCTTGTTTCTTACTTCCACTATAAGGATGGCTCAGTGATTTCAGGAAAATGTAGCTCAAGTTTTTTGTTAACAGAGGAGACATGTGGCTTGCTATTCGCAAGGACAAGGGAGTTCTAGGTAGCATAACAGGGTAGGGTCCTAGCTGCACATTCATGTATAAAGCAGCCCATATAGCTTGGGAGCTATGTAAAAGTTATATTTAGAAGCTCAATTTGCTGCTACGTGCCATTTCCAAAGGTCAGAGTGTTGATTTGTCTAATCATTAGTTGGCAAGATACTCACTGTACAGATGAAAGCAAGTACATTAGTAAACCACCCCTGCATGCCTACTCAGGAGAGCTATGCAGGGTGCAGCTTGGTAGCATCAATTGTTCAGCCTCTAAAATGACCGTGTGAATATCTAAAATGCACTAGTCTTGACCTAAGTAAGGGGTATGTTACTGAAAGCTGAGGACAATAATCAAGGTCTATCCACTGGTTAGTGACTTTATGTGACTCTTAAGAATGGGCAAAGGTTGACCTGAAGCAGGATATTGTGAAAAAAAAAGTGCCACACAATTAGCATAAAACACGTATCAAAGGGAGGTTGAAGGGACATGGAGGGGAGGAAGGAGAGAAGGTAAAATAACATTTAGACTTCTTGTAACAGTGCCTTTTCTTCCATTACGTTAACTATGGTTCAGTGACGTTGCCTATCCTAAATCTTGATTATAATGAAGTTCCAGTTAGGGCCAACATCAAATAATACAGGCTTGCAACAATTTGGCACTAGTAGAGTGCAAACCTTCAGCAAAACAGACTACCCAATCAAGCACTTAAACACTGGCCCTCCGGATATATACTTTCTAATTTCAAATAGTTGTCATCTTCCAACTGATTCGACAACTTTGAGCTGTTCAAAATATATTTTTCATGTTAAAAATTCCTTGCAATGCAGATGTCTATTAGCAACATAGAATAATATACTGTACATCTGCAGCCAAAAGAACTGAACCACTTTGCACTGAAGTTTTCCAAAATATAAAGCTCTGTTCAGAAGCAAGCACCACTAGACAGACATGTCACAACACTGCGTTACAAGATGCATCACCCACTCGCTGTAGTAGGCCCTAAATCCTACCCCTAAATTTTAATACTTTCGGTTCCATATACGTTGTAACCTTCTCTATAAGTTGCTAAATTCTGGGTATTCTGCGAGGAAGTTGGGTTAAAAGTCTGTGCACTCTTTGCCACCTTCATTCGTTTCGCCTCTGCCCTGGACTTGTAACAGAACTCTATCAAAGCCACCAGCATTGCCAAGCCCAAGCCTCCAACCAGAATGTAGAAGACTCCAGCAACGTTGCTGAGACTCAAGGCACTCGTCTTGTCCTGGGAAAACAGAAGTGACACAGTTAACCCTGGAAAACAGATACCCAGAAGCACAAGCCACACATTAAAACATTGGAAATGGAAATAAATAACATTGTTTAGCTGAAATTTAACAACAGTTGTCTACACACTTTCCCAAAATTTGACCTATCTGGATCTATAAAATGTATTTTAAGCAACTAGTTTTCCTGGTCGGCATAAAAATATTATAAGTTTATTGCCAACGTATCAGGATGTCATTGCTTGCTTACTGCAAAGCATTGCTTCCATTAAGTGGAGAATTAGGCAATGACATGTCTAGCTCTCTTTAGGGGACATTTCAGCATTGATATGAAACTGCATTTATGTAAAGCTCTTCAGAAGCCTTGGAATCCAGAAATCCATTTATATCAGACAAGACTCTGCTTGATCTTTACAAAAAACAGTAATTGTACTTGTGGCAGGCATTGCTGTTAATTTAAAAGATCCAGACTGAGCTTCTGATACTTAAATGACAGGTGAAAATAACATGTGAGGCTTAATTTCTTTCTTTGAACAAACACTTCCTCTGACAGTGCACACTGTACCATACACATTGTGATATATTTGCCTCTTACCTATTATTGTATTTTGGTTCTGTTTACTATAGATACAGTTCTGGAACATGCCCATGGACTACTAAGGCTCAATAAGAGTATACTTCTAAATAGCAATTTATAAAATTTTACACATTATTGATAATTTAGATAACAGTGAGAGCCTTCTTTAACAAATTATTAAATATATAGAATTTTACAAACAATTGCCTTCTTGGATGTATTTACTACTCTACATTTCTCTATACTTCACTGCTGAGTTATGAATCACATTTTTTTGACTTGAAATCCCTGTGCATTTTTAGCATAGTTCTCAAGGAACTCTCTCAGGATTGACTCCATATGCTACATTGTGTGCCTTAAGATACTTATAAAGCTTTATTCTTATGCCGACTATATAATCTTTAGCTAAAGCATGGAGAGTACTTAAATTCTGATTGTAATCTCTATGAAATTTTAACTTATGAAGAATACAAAAAATTTGGATATTTAATTTAAGGAGGCACTATTTATTGTATAATCAGTAGATTAGCACAGTAACATTTTCCACGGACGTACAGAGGTGATTGGGGCTTATATCTGTGTTCTGCTTTGTCTGTCTTTTTAGCTGGCTAAGAGGAGTCCGAATATCTTGGAGATGGCTGTTCCTCCTCTGGTGGCAATTGCTAACACTGTGCTTGCAAACAAAGAGGAAACAGGACTGAGAAAGATTTGCCCTAATGTAGGTGGTGGGTTGAGGCTTTCTCAGCTGTCATTTATGGATACTCTGTTATCCTCTTAACTGGTTTTCACTCCTTTCTTCAAAGCATTTGGCAGAAAAAGCAAAATGTGTTGAAAGCTTGCTTCCCACGCTACTTTTATCTGAGTAACTCTCAGGATGTGCAGGCAGCAAGCAGCAGGCCCTGTCACTCCTTCATTTTAGCTGTGGCTGCACAGGCTGACACTGAGTCAGTCACTGTGAAAAAATGCCAGATTTTCCAAATTGAGGGCTAGAACTGACTGTGGTGCTTCCCAGCCACCAGAAAATACCTGCTTCTGGGTCTGTTCCCAAACAGAGAGAAATAGAAGAGGCTCCACTCCCTGGAGCTGTCAGTATTACTGTTTGGGAATGGATTAGGATGAACACTGGAAGCTGTAAAAAGTGATTAATTATTGAAGTCTTTCACTACAAAGCTCAAGTCCTCCTTGGCTCCTCAAGCAGCCAGGGCCATTCCCAAAGGCAGCCAGACACCATCTTCCTGGGCAGCAGTGAAAGGCAATGCTTTCTGCTAGCATTTCTCCTTTTCAGAAAAATGCTGAGGTAGGCCACCTCCAAAAGAAGATGTGAAGGGACATTTCCTAAATAGTCAATGGGAAAAGTCCATCCCCTCCAGGTAGGAAGGAAACAACTAATCCAGCCTGCCTCTCCCAAATGCAAAAAACCTGCCTTGTATTTCTCCCAGGAGATGCTCTGAACATGTAGGATGATGTTTATATATCACTGAAGACTTTAAAATGCAATAGTGCTTCCTTAAATTAAAGTGAGACCCCCATCAAGATGGGCCAAAGCTGATTTTTTCTGTCTACAGCTGCTTATTTTATTACTAAGTCATTTTGTTTATTACTTCCTCTACCGCTTTGTGAACACGATAGTAGGTCCCGAACTGTAGCGACTGACCTTACTTCCAGAGTCCTTGGGTCCACATTCACCTTTATCGTACCACCATTTGTTTTTCAGCTTGTCTAAGACGCCTGCCTCACTGAGTTTCAAAACGGCAAGGTTTACAGGAGTTCTTCACGTGGAAAATAACATAAATAACATTATATATGTTATTTTATGTTATTCAAGTAAAACTACATAGAATCGCATTGCAAAGTGACAGAGCAGAGGCCACAGTGGGTGCTATGTCATGTACTGTTGGCCCAGGTTTAGAGACAGACATATGACCGGGACCTGCTCCATCGCTTTAGGTAACAGGCACATACTGCTGGGGAAAATTTGTAAATAAATAGTATGCAATTACTGTGAACCCAAAACTATTGGCTTAGACATATTAACAACATACCCTTCAGAGATATATGTAATACAAGTGGATATACGACTTAAGAAACATTAATTTGTGTTCCTTGCTTTCAATCTATTCTTAGTTTGTATGCATACAAACTAATAATATGATTTGACTATAGGTATTTCATTTACTGCCCTCAAAATTATCCTGGCAAGAAAAGAAGATGCTTCATGCAATTTGCTGCCCATAGACACTTGGCACAGCCTTGTAATAGGTCTGTGTGCAAAGAACTCAGAGGGAGAGCTACAATGATACCCTTATCTTCAGCTAAGAACACGACAGTGAGGCTTTCATTTTCATTTCCTGTTTCAACACTATTTTAAAATTCAAAGTTTTCCCTTAAATCTCACTTATTCACATCAGTGTTCAAAGGGTCCTTGGAATAGCTTCTTTTACTGGTGATATTTGCTGTGGCTGATGTAATAGACTTAAACAATGAAATTAAACATAATTTGATGCCTCAAAGTTATGAACTGCCTGGGATTTACACTGAAGTTACTTAAACTCAGTGAATAATCTCTGAGTATTATGGTAATGCCCCACTTCATGCAGTTCTACCAGTTTATTTTTTAAAAATCTATGAAATTTATTAACAGACTTACTTGATGTACTTTCCACTTTGAATCATTGTCCAATTTTTAATGTGGTAGCCTATGGATATCTATTTATGTGCAGGTGTGCATGCAAATACAATATATATCAGAAAAGCAGGTAGATAAACAGAAATGGCATGTGATAGATAGCCTTCTTGTGATGGTATTTGACATGGGACCTGATCCTGTGTGTGCCAGCAGATTCCTATGGGAAAATTAAGCTCTCATAATATGACATAATCTATTACTAAAATGTTAACTCATGAATTCAAGACTTAATAAATAAATAAACAGTGCAAACATTAATTAGTATAGTGTAACTGAACCTTCTAAGATAGTTACCATTGAAAAGAAAGGGGCTTGTTACACTCTATAACTGCTTTAACTGGAAATCCCCAAGTGTTTATGTATTAATATATTTGTGCACGTTTGTATATATATTTAAAACATAAATAACCGCTTCTGAACCCTGTAACCTATTCTTAGCTTTGGGGATCCTGTCTCTTCATACATTCTGGTTATTCCTTGTGTATGTACCTAAAGGGGGGATTCACCTCCCATGAGTTTTTTCACCTCTAAATTATGCCCCAAGCTTTGTCTGTCTGTACCGGCCTCCCCGTAGTTAAGGGGAAAAGGTAGGTACCTCCAAATGGTGGTCTTAGATTAGTTTTAACAAAGGATGATGTTGAGATGCCTGTCTCCTCATTTACTCTTGAGGAATTTTACTTTTGACAGACACAGTTGTGTGAGAAGATTTCTCAGGTACTCTCAAGTGATCCCTCTAAGCAAAGTAATAGCTTCATCCACTTTCCAAATCCCACACATTTAATTCATATGGAATACTCTGCTTCTAGAACTGAAAATGCCCATTTCTCGCTCTTTTCCAGTATTCAAACTTATATTTTGCCTTCAGGCTTCTTGGCAGCAGGCTGTGCAGGTTGATAGTGGAATATGAGAGTCCCACAGCTGTGAAATGAGTGGGTAGCAGCTTGGGGTGCTGGCAAGTTGCCTGTCAACATGATCCTCTGTTTGCTTCTAGTACAAGTGCAAAATAATATATATTATTTGGCTAGCTATCATCTGTAACATGTCATACACTGGCACTGAGCCACATTTTAGTGCTCCTAAATCCCATCAGCATAAAAGGGCTGGTTATGACAAATACAAGGAGCATACAGGTACTGTTCTCACTTGGAAAATCAGAAGCCTGTAGGGTTGTTGCAGATTAAATGGATTGGAATGATAACTAGGACTAGATATAAACTATCAAGACCGGCAGCAAGGCGGGAACATGTCAGAAAACAGATGCTTGTCCTTTGCTTCTTTTTGTTTCAGCATTAACAGTTTAGGCATATAAAGCCTGAATCAGGCAGGGACTTTTTTCTTCTTTGCAACTGCCGTTCCTTCTGCATTGTTTCTCCAAGGAAGTTCTCAGATTTTCCTTTATGAAAAACAATCAATTTCACACTTAAAATTCCCATGCTATCCTCACTATATAACAGAACTCAATGGCAATGGCCAGCACGGATGAGGCAATTCCCACTTTTCACTGGAATGCAGCCAGTGATGTGACTGAGGCCAGGCCCTTGTTTCTCCTCTCCATGAATTTTGTTGCAAAACTTTCTGAATGAAGGCACTGTAGAAGCTTAGGGAAGCCTGTCCTCTGCCCCTCACTTTCTCACCTCCGCTAGCAAGGCTGTGTGGTGTGTCCTTTGCATCTGCCCTCAGACAGTCCCAGCTGTGATGAGGGAGAAGCACTCCAAGCAAAATTTAAAATTGTGCATTCAAAATATTTTAAAATATTTTACACTTTCAAAACAGGATTTTGTCCTAATTTAAATCAGTCAGCTGTGATGGGAAATGTTGTCCAATATGAGAAGCCTAGACTAAGGGGCTGCAGAGTGGAAAAGGAAGATTTTTGCTTATGCTTTTCAGAATAGCAACATAAATATCTCTTTGCAATCACAGTAAGTGATTGCAGGTGTAGTGAATTTTAATGTACTTCAGGCTTTGTTTCGTTTGTTTTTTTCATTTTAGTAGATTTTCAACAGCTCTCATGGGAGATGCATGCCCAGATCACCTTGGTTCTCAGGGCAAATTGCTTACAGCTTACATTGATTACACAATCAGTTGGTGAATAGTCCCACTGATACTAAAGGGGCCAGAAACTAAAAATCAGTAAGGCTTGCTGTATGTGAACAAGAATAATGTACTGACTGAAGTTATATCCAGCAGATAAATCCAGCATTTTAATTAAATTTCCCATCAAGTTCAGTATTGTATACTTAATATAGCAATAGGAAATTACTATATATTTGGGTTTTGTTCAAGTTATTTAGTGATTCCTGAATTACTAACATTGGGCTAAACTTTCAACTAGAGCTTAACTAGCACAGTTTGTGAAAATCAGTGTAGTTTTTCCAATGTACAGCTGTTGAATTTCTGCTGTTATATATAAAGAGGATCCATCTGCCTGAAATTCATGTAAGGATAATATATGAGAAATAATATCTAAAACTACCCTTTATCTATGGAGAAGAATTTTCCCCCTGTAGCCATAGTGCAAAACTGCTGTGTGACAGCTCAGGAGACCCTGTTCTTCACCCATGTGCTGAACTCGCTGTTGGCACAGCCCAACCTGGGCACAGAGACACTGATTTTCTACCTTTTCATCATGTTCCTAGCCTGTCTACCTCCTCTCTTGGCTTCTTACTCATTTCCTCCTCTCCTATCATCAATCACTTGCTGTTGGAAGGGCTGTTTTTTAAGAGCCTCAGGCTGGATCTTGAGCCAGCAACATCAGCAAAATCACAGAGCTTTAAAACGGCATTAATGAAGTTGTGAGCTAGCTGCATTCAGGACAACAAATGGGTAATTAGAGCATTTAAATCACAATACTGAGTGATTGTGAAACCAATATAGAATTCTAGTAGACAGGGAATTTAAAATGCAATCATGACTATGCTTTAGGAGCATTTTCATTACCCACTCACGGCTGAGCCATTAAGTGTAAGGTCAGTCTCATCCGCTGAAGGAAAAAAAAAATGGCTCCCATGTTCTCCTGAGGGCTGCCAGCAGAGTCTGAAGAAGATCTTCATAGCATAGCTTCCTTCCACTCACACTTATATAAAAAAAATGGAGCAGAGTGGTGAAAACTGTGTTTCAGTACCTTTCCCATGCACTACATGAAATGATGATGGCATACAGTTAGGATCTGAGTAATACTTTCAAAAGCACTCAAATGACTTGGAGACCTCAGTTTTATCTTCAACCGTGAACTGATTAATGAGGTCACTAGACCACAGGTGGTTCACACCCCGCAGTTATCTGAACAGTCTTTCTGAATTTTGGAAGATTGTCCCTTAAAGGGAACAATAAACGAGGAGGCTAGAGATGACCTTTTAAGAGCACAGAATGGAGGTAGGAGCAATCTTGTTTTACAGAGTAATACAAACCTTTGGAGAACTGCTGACCTCTCAATAAACTCCCTCATTTCTGTAGTCCTCTGGTTATTCTGGGTCTAGACTCATATTCTGACTAGTGAATCACAAATACTAACAACATAGTTATCAGTCACGCCTCCAGTGCTGTATTTCAAGAGAAAAGGATGTTCTTATTCTCATTCATGATAGAAGGAAGCCCTGCAATTTGGATTGGAGCTGCTACCAAAGCTCAGGATTTGTTCTTTTTAAATTCATACAGTGAAAAGAAGTATTAGCTACAGATGCTTAAGAACTTAGTTTAGGACTTGTTGGTAGCTGTCAGGTTTACAAAAACAGTGCATAGTGTCCTGATTATTCCACTAATGATCATTTGCTAGCAGAAAAAAATAAAATACTTAGAGCTCCATTAATTCAGTAGAAAGGGTCTTATTGAATTCTATTGACCAAAACTGTTCCTGAACAAGGAAATTGATTTTACAGATGATAAATGGCTAACTAATACTTTGGGGAATCAGACTGGCTATAGTTTATAGCCTAAGAGCAGATGCTGCTGCAATGCAGAATTTGAGAAGCGTGGTAACACCTGCTCATCTGCACGATGTGCCTGGTTCTACCGAACATGGGTGGTGCAGGTGCACGACAAACCTGAATCTTCCCAGGAGCACTAGTACTGCCTACTCACGCAGCTATGCCTTGGAAAACGCGTGGCAAGAAATGTGCCTGAGGTCAGATGAATGCTCACGGCAGGCTGTATACAGCCCTAGAACTACAGGTTGAGCTCCATCGTGTTCTCCATCCTTTGCTAATGCTGTCTTGCCCACTACATTTTCTATTGTATCCTGAACTGCCTGTGTCACATAGCGTTTATTTCCACTGGCAATGTGTTCCTTCCTCCCTCCTGCATTCATGGGTGCCCCCTGTTTCTCCATGGACTGCACTCCTTGCCTTTCCTTTCTACTCTTCCCCCCCACTCCTTTTCCTGTCACTTGCCATCACACCAAACCTGCTCCTTCAGCACTTCTAGACATTTCCCCCGGTGAAGCCCTGTCTGTCCCTCTACCATGAGCTACTCCCCTTTTCCTGCTTCATGACTCAAAGCACCTGTTGCAGGGAAAGTAAGTTAAAAACATCCTTATTTTCCTACTTAGCTTTTATCTCACCTTGGAACCACAGCAGGTTTGTGCGAATCATATTCTAAGAAAATGGAGATATTTTAATGATTTGATTCCCTGCCTCTGACATTTTAGAAAAATTAAATAAATACCCCTCCCCAATAATACAAATAATACAAAAGTTCAGGCTTAGGTAGAGAATTTGATAGTAACAATGTGGTAGATCTATGGTTCACTTATCAACTTTCTTAGTAGAAGTTGGTGTCTGATCCACTTGCAGGTAAGTGCTATCAGATCTAATATATCTAAGAGCTTTGGAAGAGAAAATAGAGACCATTTTTGAAACTGTGACTGCTGGCGAGCAGAGCGGTGTGGGGAAAAATAGGTAGAGTAGCGGGATTAAAGGCCAAGTGAAGAGGATTAGGAGACCAGTTCTGGGTGAGTGCAGAACAGCCCAAGGGATGGTCCCTGAGGCCAGGACACAGCATGAAAGAGCAGGAGGACTAGAGAAGGAGAGAAATAGTAAGAAAAAAATATATGTAGGCAACTGTAAAGAAAGCTACATAAACTGTGTATGAAAAATCAGTCAAATGTAGTCATCTATATCTGACTAGCTCTGTGCCTGCACAGTTTTCTGTGCAGCATTCTCTCATGTATTGTTCACACACAAGCACATAAATAAATATTATTACATACTGCCTGGCATGGAAGGGGTAATTTTAATATCTTCATTCTTCTCCACTTCACCATCTCCCACATTTTTGCTTCTTTTCAGCACCAGACAGTTTCTCAAACAAGGCTGTGAGGAGGAAAGGAAGTACTGGTACTGGCCATATGGAAGATATGGGAATACAGAAAGAATAAGAAGCTGTCAACACCTCAGCCTAAAATTCCTGTCTGATAAATTCTGATAAATTATGCCTAGGGAACCACCATGGATTTCAGTTTGCTGGAAAGATATCAGGAAATCTCAGCATGGAGATATTTTATCTGAAATCTGTCTTCCTATTTTGGGTACTCATGAAAATTGTAATTTGTACCAGTATTATTTGAGTCAATAAAGGATCCCTGAGCCTGCACTGTACATCAAATTATTCCTCGGATGTATTCACACTGATTTTTGCCTTTTTCCTCTACTGTCACTGAAAAATATTTTGGGTAGTACCATATAGTAAGAAAAAAGTCTGAGCTGGTGAGCAGGCTCCTGAAGGTATCACATTGCTTGTTCACAAGTGCAAGCTTGGAAAAGGGTCACCACGATTTCAGAAGATGCAGGTTTCCAAAAACTGGTGATAGATCTCACCCCAGAGACAGTTAATGAGTTCCCCTTGGGGTGCTTAAACAAATGCAAATATTTTTGCTTTGACAGTAATTGCATACACATCGATTTCAGCTGCAGGTACCAGCAGTGCTGTGCTACTGGTGAAGCTGTTTTGTTGCAGGTAAAACCCCAGCAGATGCACCAATTACTTTACATACTGTTTACCCGCTTTTGGTGACATTGAGGCTAACCTTGGAGTCACCTCCCCCGCTGCCACATTCTCCTTTGTCGTACCACCATTTGTTTTTCAATTTGTCCAAGAGGCCTTGTTCATTCAGTTTTAAAACTGCGAGGTTAACAGCATTTCTTGAAACGATAAAACATATTTTGTAAGAAACTGCACAGCTGTTAAGATGTTAGAAGGAATGAGGACTTAAGCTGTTTATAAGCTTGATCCACACACTAAATAAACCTCTCATTTCCATATTTCAAAGCCCTTGGCAGCACAAATAATTGTGGCTACTTTCAAATGTGAAAAATGTGTTTCCAGTGTAGAAATGATTTTCAGAACAGCTTGGATTTTAACATGAAAATTCTATCAACCAACCCAAACTATTTTTGCAAAATGATGATAAAATTCTGCCTGCAATTATAACCGATTTACACAGATTTATTTGAATCTATATTTAAAGTATGTTCAGTGTGGGCCTAGGCTGCTTTTTCAAGCAGATGGGAAAATGTATGCCCATGTACTAAAGAGGCAAGATCCAGACTGCCTATGCTAGACGCTGCCAGTCACTGTGCCACATACAGTTTTGACATGTAGCACTTCAGACTGATCCCACACAAGCTACGGGACAGGGCTCCAGAAACAGGCAGTATGAGGAAGAGCTGAAGAGCAGCGCTAACAGCTCACATGCTGACTAAGATGCTGTCTAGAGCCAGTCAACAGAAAGCACTGGACAAAGGTGCCAAGAGTCCTGTCTATCTGAAGCTCTATCCCCCTGCTGTAGGCACATCTGTACATTTGGGATCCAGGCTCTAGAGTCCTGCTCCCTTTGCACAGTAGAGGCTTGGCTGAAATGCAAGACTTGGGGTCTAGCTTAGTGTTGTGACTCTGCCCTGTTATTCTGGGAGAGCACACTGTCTCACAGCCCAAAGGGCACCTGCAGTATAGAAGAGCAAGATGGCAGTGGAGGGCATCCTCCTCAGGAAATCTGTGAACACTGCAGCCAAACAGAAGCTCAAGCTCTAGGAAGAACAAAGACAGCCAATTAGCTGGATGCTGAGATACAAGAAGGTTGTTGGACATCCTGAGGACTTTTCCACGGAGAGTTTATACATGTTATGCTACCACTGCATGACAGACAAATTCTGCTTTGCTAGCAACATAGTGGCATGGGCACAACAGACTGGAAGGGCTTCCGTGAGCCTGGTGTCCTTTGTATCATGTTTAAATGCTCTTTTTTCAGATGAGAGAAATAGCTGAGCAGAGAGGTGTTGCCAACATGAATGCTAAAGAGCAGAATCACTGCTTCTCTGTGAAATCAAGGCTGCTAGGAGTGGTCTGAAACTCAACTAAGAAATAGGAGACAGCTGGTCCTAGGATGCAGTTGGTTCTCTGCATGCTCAGAGGTTTTCCTTTAGGTGTCTAGAGAGCATTATGACTGGATGGCAGAGGGTAGACAGTATAGATCACCATACAAACTCAAATGTAAGGCATCTGGATTTATGATAGGAACTGTAGTCACTATGTAACGTTTTAAAATCAGTTGACAACTAATCTGCCAAGGTATTTATGCAGCCTTCATTACCTCTAGATGAAACTTTGTCCTTGTTTAAGTGTACAACTTCCTATCTGTATTATTAAGACCCTCAACAGTCACGTATTCTAATGGTACACAACTACATCAATATTTATTCATAATTCATAATAATAAACTTTTATCTTCCTATTTTTTATGTACAGAGGTCCCTAGTGCATCCAAGCCTATCAGACGTGTACACTCTTTCTGATGGGTGTCTGCCAGGCTCGCTTGTGGATCTGCAGAGGCACATAAAGCAGTAGCACTATGCATCTCCAAAGTATCTGTGAGGTGTCAGCATCTTAACTACTGCTCTTTGGGGATGATATGTGGTTGAGAAAGATGAAGTTTCTCTCTCTAAATTTGTTTAATGCTGTCAAGATCTGTCTATCAGTACTGAGTGGGATTTGACAAGAACTATGTCAATGGCATCGTCACCTCAACAATAATGAGAGGATGCAACACCTTCAAAGCACTTGGAAAAGGGCTGGGAAGAGAGATCATCTGGTGACAGGGCTTCATCAGATCATATGGCACCAGAAGACACTGGGGCTCGTGATTCACCCTCTCTAGAGATAGCTGGACTCTGGTCCCTGGGTGTCCCTCCTGGACTTAGAATGAAAATTTTCCTCTCACTTATTAGGTGAGATGTCTTCCTGGAAGACAGGTACTTCACAGCTTATGGAGTGTTCCTTACTACATTGGCTCATCTGTGGGACAAATGTCAGCTTCAGGACTGTCTTCTGGTAACAGTTTTTCATATAGCTCCTGCTGGAAGCAAGATAGATCTTTGCTGGCTGGTCATGAAGTTTGGAAACTGCTTGTGTGTAGATCTGACTTCACCTAGCTTCAGTGTAGTTAGATTTATATGAGATTTCCAGTATAGACAAAGTAATTGCTTGTCTGTCCCTGAAAGTGAAAATGAGAACTGTAGGCTATAGTGGGAGTGATAACAGACTGCTCTTTGTGGATAAATCTTTAAGGGGAATTTAGCAGCCAGGCTGACAAATATGATTTTGTATAAATGCTCTAATTATGGTTCACACTCCAGAGAGAGAGAAGCAATTGCAAAACTGGAATGAAATTGTTCATTTGTCCCTTTTGTTCTTGGAAGCAATTGCTTTTGAACCAGTCATATTTACTACAGATTTTTCATAGTCAGCTTTTAATTACAAAGCCTGTGCTTTTGGTCTGTTTGCCCTATTCAGAAAGGTAACTGTGTGGTCAGCCTTGCCACTTAAGAGACAGAATTCCAATAAGCTAAACATAAATTTTACCTTTGTAAGGACATTGGGACTGAGCCAAAGATGAAAGATGATCCTAGAAACGCTATTTCTTTGATGCTGAGCAACATTAATTATTCTGAAAATGGCTTAGATATGTATCTGGAGCCTGCTGTCTACAAAGTCAATGTCAAAACTCCTCCCTTCAACAGGATCCAAACCAAGGTCTAATTTAGTGATGCTATGTCAAATTGTCACACTGGGTGGCAATAACATAAACAGCTGCTTTGACAGTGCCACAGATGCAGGTAGGAGTGATCACTCCCATGAAAAATGAAATGTATCTCAAGGAATAGCACTAACTCTCAATTCAACAAACCACTTGATCTCAGTCAGATTTTAAAGTAGATGGGAAGCCCTATCAATCTGCCTATCTGTAAAAGTATCCTCATACTATTTCCTCTAACCTGTAGTCTCTCAAGTGTGAACATTAAAGCTCACCAAACTAGACAAAGTCCTTACGCTAAAATTCTTAGAAAGTTCTTTCTTTTCAATCTTTATCTTATCTTGGGTGAAGATGGTACCTGAGAGTTTACAACTTTTTTTTCAAGCTTTCCAAGTTAATGTCTATTTAGACCTTTCATCTGGATATTCTAAGATGAATTAAACCCAACTAGGTGGGTTTTTTTGACAACTAATATAAGTTTTCTTCTTTAATTTTAATGTTGAAGGGAAAGAGCTTTCTCACTTGCCAAATGTTCAATTTTATCTTTCAAAGTGTTAAAGATTATCAAGGAAAATTTTCCCACAGTCATTTAGAGAAGCTGCAGCTGGTTGATAGTAATCCTAGAGTAATAAATAAGTAAATGAAACCCATTCATGAGAGGGTTATTTAGCTGGGTTATTAGCCATATCCATAGACAGTTTCACAGCACAATAGAGAAATGGAAATAAAAAGGATGAAGAAGTAAATGTGGATTTAAGCTGCAATCATTGCTCTGAAATTAAACTGTATTGTTTATAAATATAACACATTATTGTCCTCATCATGTCTAGTAGGCCATGTAAAACCAGGTTAGTTTCACACTGCTTTGTCTGTCGATTTGTTATCCAGGTTCACCTCCACATGTGGAAATAAATAATTTCCTTCTGGTCAGCAAAACACAGAGAACCTTTGCTCAACACTGCTGTATCTCCCACAGATATGTATAACTTGTAACAAATGTGGATAGAGCCTTTCCCAAATCTTCGTTCGCAAAGCCTAGCCATGAAAAATGTTATAACTGAGAGCCTAAAACATGCAGTGATGACTGCATTGAAAATTATATACCAAGACCTCAGAGCCATGCTAGATCACCCTTACTCATCCTAGAAAGTGCATCATTCTGCCACAGAGAAGGCATTTTGAAACTTGAGTATCCATGGCAGAAACTTTTTTTCATTTTAAAAATTAGAATGTATCCTCAATACCACACTTAGTCAAAGCTCCTACTGAAGAACATGTTCCTCAATAAAGAAACTGAAGTCTTGCAAGAGTAGAGGTTTAATAGTAAAAAACAGCCAAGTGCTTTAATATTTGACTCTTTAACCCTTGGTGTCACTGCACAGTCCTGCCTTTTCCATCACTCAGAAGAAAACGTAGTCCTCGGATGTAAGTCAAGCCAGTTCAGACAAAACCGCAGCCCTTCTGTTACATGATACCTCACTTCACAAGTACTTGGGTGCATGGACAGTGATTTTAATGTATGGATCACAGTTATTTTTAGGTTGCTTTAGAATTACAGTATGAAAAAAATGATGATAATGAAATCATTTCTATTTAAAATTACTGTCCATCTCCCCATAAATAAATAGTAGTAAGCAGTTTAAAACATTAAGTAGTATCATTTCCTTTTTTTTTTCTTTAAAGAGCCTACCTGTGCCAATTGCAGATACGTCTTTCACAGTTATCAAAAGATAAAACTGCACAGAGAGATGACAGTCCAGTAGATGACTGTCATAGTCCTGATAGATGACTATCTAGTTCATTGCAAAGTAACATCAATGATTCCAAACAGGGATACCTCACTTGTTACCCAAAAGAATTGCAGCAGGGTGCTTGCCCAAAGCCCAGGGAAGCTGGCAGAGAGGTCTGCTTTGATTTCCAGTGAGTTTAGGTCATAGCAATGGTTAACAGTTAACCCATCTGCTGGACTTCAGTCCATAAGAAGCACAGAGGCAGGCATGCAAAAAACGATCTGAATTCTATGGCACACAACACTGTGATACTCAGCTCATGTACATGCTCAACCACAGGGGGGCATTTCCAAGGCTGACAGAGACACACAAAGGTCCCTGCACCATGAGGGAATGAGACAGAAATCCAGACCAGGGACCACTGCAGCCAACATCACGAGCACTGTTGGAAATCTGAGACACCATAGTGGAACACCATGAAAAGGGGATCACATTTTGCCTAATGCAAGACTTTCAACACCTATTTCAGCACAGCAACTCCGCATTCCTTAGAAACCAGAAATTAAAACATGAAATGCATTCTGCACAGTAAGTTAAGCCTGTTTTCAACAGCCTAATGCCCAGAGCTTGAATACACACAACAGACATAAAAGGCACTCTCCAGCCTGATTAGACTTGAATACATATCCAGTGTCTAGCCACAGCTGCTTTTTGTTTAAGTTATTCAGTTCCCAAAATCTCTGGATGCACAGTGGTTCACAGGATAGTTGAAAAGCATCTCCCATCTGCACTGTTCAGCACCATCTCCAAATGCAATTCCAAGGACTCAGACTTGGCCTGAGCACACATAGTGAAAGAGACCTCCTCTATGAAGTAAGGTCTCAGAATATCTGCTTTTGAATCCTAAATGGCATAAAGACACAGACAGGTCCCTAAGTACTCATTACAACAAAGGCAGAATCTCTGCTGTAAGCATTTATTAACAATATTTTAGGTAGCTGGTAGAGTTTTGTCAGGAAAACTTAAATGTCTTAGCTATTTAAACAGCTTTTACATTTTCCTGAATCCCTTTCCTGAATTAGTCTCATAAATTCTGAGTAACTGGCAATGTCAGATAGCAAAAATACTTTCCTGTATCCTGGGCAGACTCTTAGCACAATTCTGCTGTTACCTTTACAGATGGCGGCACTGTTGTTTCACTGCTTAGTGTTGGGAATCTTGTTCACTTGCAATAATGAATGAGCAAGATGTGCAAAAATAACATGACTCATTAATGAGACTCTACATACACAGAGACAGCTTTGTTTAAGCTGCAGCCATATTGCACAGCTCATCATCCTAGAACCACTGGTGCCACCGCTGCAGCTGTTGAGGCAGAAGCAGAGAAGAAACCCCAATCCTCTATAAGGCTTTTCACGAATTCCCTTCCACAAGGGATTTCAAAGCCTCAGAAATTGCTCAGTCACTTAAAAGTCACATGGTGTGGAGGGATACCATCTCTGCTTAACCTCAGGTTCTCTGAATGTGCAACAAACTTCAGACAAAGGCTACCTGAACGTTAAATGTCAAAGGTCCTTAGGTGGTCCATACATATGTGAGATATGGACCAACTGGCAAAATACAGATATTTCCCTTCTTTTATGATAAAATACATGACTAAATTGTCATATAAGTTTATTGTACATATACTTCTATATAATTAGTGCCTGGAAAGAAGCGGAGATCAATAAACTACAGCACAATGGCAAGTAAAGCCACAGATGTGGTGGTGCATTGGCAGGAGAAGTTCACTGAAGAAACAAGCTTTCCCAAGACCATAATACGACAGCCAACGATGGCAGCTAGTGTTGGCAATTGATGATGAGTGTCAAGCAACTCAAAGCTAATTTTCTTCCTTGCACTTTGCATGTCTCTCCCTGTAGCTACCTGTTGATGCTGTCCATCATGCAGACCAGCCCCTGGGCATTCCTGGTGCAGGCCGGAGGGCATCCTCCCTCAGAACAAGGCAGAGAGAGCTCAGTGAAGCCAAGTTCAGTTATTTCAGTGATGTGAATTGCAGTTATTCTCTTATGATCTAATCTGTATGCAGCCCAGGTGGCTTGGGAAGAGGAGGCCACAGCTGCCAGGGGCCTCCCCTCGACCCCCAACCAGAGCTTCCTGGATGCAGCCGAGGACCTGTCTCAAATGCACTTAGTGAAACACAAGCGAGTGTATTTTTACAGCTTGTATATATCATCCATTCAAATGATTTTTAATGGTAAAAATTAAAATGCAACCTTACCAAGCAAAAAATTAAATGCTGCCCAATTTTTGAGCTGTTTATTTTATCCTTGTTTTGAAAAGCGCTGATGGCAGATTGTAACACGATACAAATGTAGTGCAGTTTAAGGGTGTTTGACAATTCATCAAGAGAAATTAAGTGTAAAGCTGCATGGCACTGGCTGAATATGTTTAATAAATCAGGACTGAAACAAGCACTCTGTTAAAAAGGAGATTTAGCCAAAGCTTACATCACTGTATACTCAGAAGGCTTGAAGGATCGATAATCTAAATATTTAAAAAGACAGCTAAAGCAAGAGCATTTTCACATGAAAAATAACTTAAACTTTCATGACAATGGGCCAACTTTGAAATCATGTTTTTTTTAAACACATTCCAGAACTTACAGGGATAATATTTGTACTGGGATCTATAAAGGTTTGCATGCTTTAAAGTTGCTTGTATGAAAATACTGTATTTAAATAATGAAGCACAGCACATATCCAAAAATTTTCACATGTAGCTGATAGAGTCCTCGGAACTAGCTTTCACAGCTTGTCCAGCATTTATAAACAAATAAAGAAAGAACTACTAGTATTCAAGCTGTGAGTCTTCACAATACTAGCTCTTTAGCAATGAGTCTCTCAGACCTTCCTGCTAAGGCTTATCAAAGATCAGCCATCTCAGCAGAATGTTCAGGCCCAGTTGAGGACTACCAGGATGTTGGATGCCTCTTGAATTTCATCTTGCAAAATTCACATACCCCTGAGGAACTGACTAGCCTGTAGAAAGCCAAAGTACTGCAAAAAAGCTCTGGGTAGGTTGTGTGCTACATTAGAAGCTGATACCATTTAAAAACATTTTTTAAAGATCCCCTGGACAACTGCATTTAAAACGTCTCTTACAGAGCAACATATCAAAATATTCTGCAAACAATAAGAATAAAGTATTTTTACAAGAATTTTTATGTATTATTATTTATTTAGAAATGGGAAATTTAAGGCAATGCTCAAATATTCTTTATATTTGATTTTTTAATTGTGGGATTTTTTAATTGTGGCTTATTAAAGTAAGTAGAGTACTCTTCATTTAGCCATCCTAATAAGATGCTTAATTTCCAGGGGCAGTGAGTATTTACAGCTTCCATGTATATCCTAAGTATACAGTTTAGTTATTCAAGCTGAGCTTTGTAAACAAATATGAGCCAAACTGACACCTTGAGGATCAGCAGGAGTTCCAATTAATGGGAGACCCACTGCTGCTAAAAATTGCCATAGCTACTTTGAATTCAAAGAGGTTCTGACAATTTACACCAGCTAGAGGTCTGATGACTGTAGTTTAAAATATTTATATATATTGAAAGCTGTTTTGCAGCAAGATATTCCAATTACAGTACGCAAACGCTTCTTGGTGCAAGCAATTAAATATGTATTCTGTTTGTGCAAAAACAACAGCAGCTGACCTGGGAATGCAAGTCAGCTTGTTTCTCTGTTTTATACATAGTTTTGCTGTAAATAAAAAACACATAAAATTGTCCCTAGAGTAACTGTTCATATTGGTTCAGTAGATGGTCTTTAGCAGCAGCAGAAATGCTAGTTTCTCCCAACTCTGAGCTATTTTAATTTTTGCTAACAGCTACCTAATCTTGTTCTCATCAAGCAGTACAATATTTTTTTATCAAAGCAAAATTTTTCTTGCTAGTTCCAGCATAAGCAGGATTATGTGAATAGGCTGCTGCAGTCCAACACCTGCAACTCAGAATACAAGTTTTAAAGGCTTAAAATCATAGAATCATAGAATTGTTTGGGTTGGAAGGGACCTTAAAGATCATCTGGTTTTGACCCCCATGCCTTGGGCAGGGAAACCTTCCACTAGACCACTTTGATCAAAGCCCCATCCAGCCTGGACCTGAACACTTCCAGGGATGGGGCATCTACAACGATGCTGGGCAACCTGTGGGAGTGCCTCTCTCCATCCTCAGCAAATTCCTCGTTTGAGTGGGATTTTTCAAAAGCGTCTGAGCACTAGTGTAATGTTGTCTCCACACTGCAGGAATTGCTTTCAAGATAAGCTTGGCCCACTGCCAATTGCCTCAAAACTCTCTCTCACCTCTCAGAATCATTAGGAACACTGAGACCTTTGTGGCTTTTATACATTTGATATTGTGGAAAACACAGTAATATTTTAAAATTTGGAATGTGTAAAATGATAATGTTTAAATATATAAATATAATTCTATATTTTTACAATATAATATATATTTTATAATATATATATTATAATTACTTAATGCTTTCAGATGGGGTAACATTCACCTCTGGCATGGCTGGCATAAAGCCTTTTGCTTTTTACACCTTAGGTGAAGCAGACCTTGACTCACAGTTTCGTTGCAGCAGTGTTTGGATGCTGTTTCACCTGCTTCTCCATTAACTCCTAAGTTTAGGGGCCCCCAGCTGAAAGAAAATGGCAATATTGGCACAGACATGTAGGAGTTTCATGGCAAAGCACAGCATGTGGTTCAGTGCCAGGCAGAGGTTCCATCCATGTTGGATGAGGGAGTAGCAGCTTGAGGTGAGGGCCACTGCAGTGAAGATCTATCAGGTCTCATGCTGTCCCTCTCTTCTCCTACCTAGACTGCATTAGTGCAAGCCTCTTGAAATGACATTATGCTATGTTAGCCAGGCACATGCTGTTCAAACTCCTTATGTCACTCCATCCACAAGAAAGAGCCAAATGCTGCACAAATGATCTAATTGTTTTTCAAATCGGCGGCTTAACAGGACTGAAAACATTATTCACCATTACTGATCTTGGTCAGTAGATTTAAATTTTCCTTTACATAATATCTTAACCATATTTGTAAGGCATTTTAAATTTATGATTCTGAGTGCCACAAAGTGACTATATCCATCCAAAATGAGGCTAAGAAAACTAATCTTTTTCAAATGCAATTCAGTGCTTATTGAATAGAAATATGGTGTGTTTCCTTGTAACTTAAAAAGTTACTCCTTCTTTATATTTATCTCAATCCATTTGACATCTCTGATGGATTACTAGACAGCCTATTGAGATCACAGACTCTGGCCACCCTACGCAGAGGAAGATTTTACTACATCAAAATCTTCCAGCACAAAGCAGGTGGCAGCTGTTTCAGCAGCTTCTAATTTTTCACCCCATTCAACATGTCCCAGCAGTGGCAGAAATATTGTACATTTGACTGAGCGTTTCACAGCTTTCATCCATATGAAGACCCAGCCCTAGGCTGAATCACCTATCCCAGAAGAAATGTTACTGTGACCTCCAAAAGCAGCGAGAACTCATTGCTGAATCTCACTACAAATCATGTAAAGTAAAATATCCTGTTGGACTAACAGCAAAAATTAGGTTTTCTGGTTCCTAAGCAGCCATATATCTCAATGTGCTATATAAATGTGTGCTCTATTCAGTGGGTAGCAGGGCATAATAATAAACCCAAGATTTTAATGCAGTATTGAACATATCCGGTATTTTTGGAGCCTCGTTCAAATTTGGCAATATTTGAAGAGATTTCACAATCAGACTTGTCAAATTTTTCATTTATGCCAGGCTGAATCTCACCTTTATGAACACACAATGATAACACAGGTAAGTGGAGTTATATTTGATGTGATCTTCTCCTATTTTCTATTACTTATGACTTGTTGCTGTATTTTCCTTCTTGCAAGCATCAGGATCTCACAACAGCAACTGATTAGTGCAAGATGTCAGTTTAAGATTCAGAAATGGCAGAAAAACATCAGGAGTCACAATGACTTCTACAAGTAAAGGCACTCAACTGAGCATCTCTGAAAGCCTTTTACATAAACTACCTCAACTGTCAGCTTATGATGCTCCATAAAAGGTGATGGAAGTCCTCTATCTTAGCTAATATTTCTGAAATGTCCTCAGAGAAGGAGAAATTGCACTTTCAGGGTGAATGAGACATAGGTATCTATGGCAAGCATGGTGAGAGAAAAAACAAACTTCTGCCATCTTCCCAGCAGCTGCATTTGGAAAACAAAATTAATACCATTGCTGTTCCCAGGAATTCATGGAATAGCCAAATTCAGTTGAATTCATAAAAAAAAGCATGGCCAGCAGGTCAAAGAAGGTGATTCTGCCCCTCTACTCTGCTCCTGTGAGTACTGCATCCAGTTGTGGGGTCTTCAGCACCAGAGAGACCTGCTGGAGTGGGTCCAGAGGGGGACCAAAAAAATGTTCAGAGGGATGGAGCTGCTCTCCCATGAGGACTGGCTGAGAGAGTTGGATGGAGTTGTTCAGCTTGGAGAAGACTAGGCTCCAGGGAGACCTTACTGAGGCCTTTCAATACTTAAAGGAGGCTAATAAGAAACATGGTGACAAAGGTTTTTAGTATGGCCTGTTGCAACCAGACAAGGAGTAGTGGCTTTTGATTAAAGGAGGGCAGATTTAGACTAGAAGAAGGTAGACTTAGACTAAGCATAAGGAATAAATTTCTTATAATGAGGATGGTGGAACATTGAACAGGTTGTCCAGAGAAGTCCCTCATCCCTGGGAACATTCCAGGTCAGGTTGGACTGAGCTCTGAGCAACCTGCTCAGTCCCTGCACATTGCAGGAGAGTTGGACTAGCTGATTCTTAAAGGTCCCTTTTCCCCAAGCTATTCTATGATTCTACAGTTCTATTAATGTCTATGTTTTTATTTTAGAGACAAGTCCACTATCTTAGGTTCTGTTTCTAATGAGCACCAACCTTTTGCCTGTCTGGTTAGACTTTTCAGCCACCAAATCCTAGTCTCACCTTAGTGAGAACGAAGCATGGAATGACTGCAAAGCAAAATACCATCAGCGTTCTGTACAGTGCTGAAATGGCTGTAATACAAGCAGTCTGCTCGTGCATTAATTTTTTCCTTGTTAGGAAAGGAACTCCACATGAGAAAACTGTAGGGAAACACTGTTGTTTGCTTCTGAGGTTATTCATCCACTGACATCGATGTCCACAAAGTTATTAACGAAACATGGCCACTATGTCAAAAGCTATTGGCAACTAGAAATCAGGATGAATGCTTGATTTTTATGGTTGCCAGAAACAAACTACTAATTCACAAGATCTCCACGGCTGACATACTATTATGAGATCTGAACTTAGACTGAGAAGAGGCATGAGAGATTTCTGTAACATTATATACATGCTTCTTTTTGACTCCATACAGATGTTTTTCATAAAGAAGAACTATAAGGAAGGCAATAAATGGAAAGATTCCAGCTAGCTAAGAGATGGTTTCTTAAGCTTTGGTCTAATTATGATGCAAGCATTTTGAAGTTCATTACTTTAATTAGAACCAGAGATGGAAAGAAAAAAACAGGGGAGCCATTTCTCAGGTGGGAACTGAAGCTCCAACTGCAATGCAATAATAAAGAGCACTGCATAACTTGTGGCTTAGTGAAATGCTGGCTCGTGTTTTGCCTAATGGCAGATCAATACTATACAAATGAAGCAATTACAGTTGTGCCATATAAAGCCTTATTTGGTCAGCAGCCAAAAAGGGGATTAGCTGGAAAAGTTCCTAGGACTTTCTGTCTGAGTATTATTGCAGAAGTTAATGAGGAATATCTGATATGCTTAGACAAACATAAACAGTGCCAGCAACCAGATGAGATGGTCAGTCCAATAGTCAGTGTTCTGATAATTAAAATGCCCCGAAGCCAGCTGAACATCAGCCCAAGATCAGGTGAAATGATCACAAGGGCAATCTAATCCCTCTGGCAACCAGCTACATAATGTTACCACCATTGGTACAGCCATGTACACAGCAGCAAACTCTCCACCTTCCCACAACATGGAAGCATGTTCCCTTCTGTACAGCTCTGTGTCCCTACACTGCAGCTCACGGTGGGGGAGTAAAGGCCACAGTCTGATACAATGGTTCCACCAGAACTTTACTATGCGCTACTCATTCTCATCCATAGACCACCTGGTCTAGTAAAAGGTGTCCCTGCCTATGGCAGGGCAGTTGGAACTAGATAATCTTTAGTATTCCTTTCAACACAAACCGTTCTGTAAAATGCAAATATAGCAGCTCTCAGACCAGTCAGACCAAGCACAGCCATGGCAATATAGTAATACTCATGTTTCAAATACAAGCAACCAGGCTACAAAGAAAACAAGGTAGTGAAAGTACTAATAGATCTCCACAGTGGATATGGAGATCCAAATAACGTAATTGCTGTTATCCTGGACACATGCCCACATGCCACTTTTAATAAAAAAGACCAGATGGAGTAGGGTCCACTGGTGATGGAGATTTCTGCCACTGCTTTCTAAAGGGAACACGAAACAACATGTGGTCATAGACCACAGACTGTTTAAGAAGCCGTTAGTCGAAGTTACAATTTCTGTATCGCTTTCTCTCCAAAACAGTTTCTTTGACCAAAGACACTGAGAAATCTACCATGGTGTTTGTCCTGAGGTACACACCTCCATGGATTTGAAAAATTCATACAAACATCTGAAATAGAAATGGACTTCAGATATTCACAGCACAAATCCACTATGCTATTAATCTTCACTATTCCTCTGAAGCTGACAGGCAATGGTCACTACCTTCGATTTGCAAAGGTGAACCTTGAAGTGAGAAGGTGAACTGATCTCCTCCAAGACTCCCAGAAAATCTGGGCAGGGTCATAATTATGCTCACAAGTATGACATGGCTTCAGCCAACCATACTTCATTGTTTCTCAGAAATCTTGAGGTCTTTTCAGACAACTGTTCATAAAGAATTTATTTTTCTGGTCTTCCAGTCGCAAGCACTTCCTAGAGATGAGCAAAGCTTACATTTCTGTGCATATTTCCTCAACTCAGTCTTTAACCACAAGATACTTCTAATTTTTCCTGCCGAAAGTGGGAGACAGCCAACCTGAGTGCCTTAACTCCCATTACAAACAAATTCTTCCATATTTTGACCCCACTCAGGAGTTCCACAAAGGTCCATGCTCAGAAGCTGTATAAAGCTGCTTAGGAAATTAGGTGCTCCCTTTGCCCTGGCAAAGAAGAGATATGAAGCAATATCACTTAATTCATGTCATGGTTTGAGTTCAGATATTTCACCTTCTTTTGCTTTTCCAGCATGAGAACTTTATTCAGATGAGAACAATCTGCTTGACTTTTAGTTCACAGAAATCACAACTAAAGCTAGGAAAGCCAGGTCAGAAGCAGTTTTTGTACTAGTTGGGGAGATGACCTTCTACCATGCAGAAAACATGAACATCACTCTTCATAAGACACTACAACTTTCCAAATAGTTCTGTAGCTCCAGAAGATTGAATATGATGGCTGAAGATATCCTTTTCATATCCATAATTGTCAAAAAAGCATCATAGCACAGTGAGGTCTGGAAAGCACCTCAGGAGGTGTCTGGTCCAACATCCTGCTCACACAAAGGTCAGTCTTGAGGTCAGATCAAGCTGCTCAGGGTTTCAGCCAGTCATGGTTTGTAAACTTCCAAGAATGAAGCCTGCACAACCTGTCTGGCCAGATAGTGTCACTGTCAGACTGTCCTCAGGCAGTCAGGGGAAACAGTTCCTCCTTACATCCAGTGTGAACTTCTCCCACTTCAGTTTATGTCCATTGTCACTTACCTTCCTTCCCTACACTGCTGTGAAGGGTATGGCTCCATCTGTGTGAAAACCTCCCCCATAGAACCTGTGGGCTGTTGTTAGGACCCCAAAGCCATCTCTCCAGGCTGAACAAGCCCAGATCCCCCAGCCTCTTCTCACCAGAGCAGCTCCAGCTCCACATCCAGCTCCATCTTGATCATCTTCCATGACATTGGTTCAATTTATTGATGTTTTTCTTAAATGAGGAGGCCAAAAAAAAAAAAAAAAAGGATGCAGTGCTCTAGATGTAGTCAGAATGTGTGCAATTACTTTATCTGATGCCACAATATCTTGTGGCCTACAAATTGAATGAACTAAAAGTACTCTAATTGAAAACTGACTTGGATAATTACCCACTATCTAAAAGAGATGCCAAAAATAGCAGCTTGCTTATTTAACTGGATTAGGAAAAATTCCTAAATCCTCAAGAAACCTCTGTGATGCCTCTCTGTTCACTTTCAACTACACTTTCATAGCCTGAATTCGCATTATTTAAACTCTGCAAAATCACAACTAATTGTCAAGTGTTCATGTGGTTTTAAAGGAAAAAATATCATTAGCAGGTATAGAATATAATTAAAATAGTATCATATACTGACTAAAACATGAGGAGATGGATCTTAGTAAGTACAGAGCATTGGAATGTGGGTTGGTCCCCCAGCTTTGCACACAGCTTTTTTATTTAAACCAATAAAGAAATGAGTATTATACTAAAACCTGGCTCTTTATGTTTTCTGTTGCAAGCATAAAGAGGCTTTTGTGAAAACCTTAAAATTCAAAATTTTGGTTGAAAATGTAAAAATCTCAAAAATTGCCTATAATGTTTGCATTTAGGCACATGAAATATAGATGATTTGGGTTACCTAGAAAAGGTTGAGATATTCTGTAGGAAACAATTAGATCCCATGAATTTTTCTGTAGGCTCAAGAAGATCCCAAATAGATCTGAATCACACAAATGACACAGCATAAAATGCTGCTGTGTTCAAAATCAGATGCCTGCATCCGTACCAAGGAAGCCAAACATCTAATTCTAAATGTAAAAGCCTCTCTAAAGACACAGTTACAAATTTGGGCTGCACTAAATGGAACCATATAAGCAACAGATTGGAAAGAGCCTGATGTGTAATTATATACAGAGAAAACCTATTCTGGAGGTAACAGATGGGCTGCCAGATGTTAGGTCTGCTCTCACCTGCAGGCCTCATTCAGCGCTGCTGCTAGTAATGGAAGATGCAAGGGATCTGGATCTTCCTGTGCACATATTATTTTTGCCCATGTGTGGGGGAAAAAGTAATAAAAAAGCTCTATTGTCTTTGAGTGCTGGAGGCAGATTATTATTTTTATGTGTTCTTTTAGAGCAGAAAGAAATAACTGAAGTATAACAATAAAATAGGTCTCTGTATCAGGTCAGCTTGGATAACTTTTATAAAGTTGACTTTTGGCTATAAAAAACTGCAGGGAAAATCGTAGCCAAATCTTGACAGAAAACTGCCAATCCTGCCAAAAACTGTTAAAAGAGAGTCTTACTCAACAAAAGAGCACACAGCATTGTTCAGCATAGAACAATGGTAAAAGATATAGTTAAATAGGAGCTAAATCCTTTTTCATGTTTAAGTTTTCGCTCAGCGACTTAGTTGGAATGAGAAGCAGAGGAAGGCAGGAAGAAAATGGAGTAAAACATTGAATTATAAAAATGCAGAGATTTGAGCTAAGGATAGTTGAGAATAAGAGCATTAGTTTTGACTCTACCTCCTACCACACACAAAGTAGACCAGTTAAGAAGAATAATTACTGATCGACCACAAGTCATCATTTTATCAAACAATACTTTAAACTTGTACTGTTCAGTGAGACGCACATATGGCCATTTTTATCTGGAACCTGAGCACCTTGAGAACATTTTGATGATGGGAAACAGCTGCATTTTACAGTTATTTTGCCAAGACACACAGAAGCTTAAATTATATATTAAAACTTCCGAATCTTGTTTTATGCTGTCAACGTCTTTTCATCTTTCATTCTGGGATGTTCAGTCCATAATGCCTATTCTGTCACACAGTGTGCCAGTCTGAGATACTGTTCTTAGCTCAAAGAAAGTGTGAGAAAGAAAACAAAAACTTTTCTCCCTACTTCTGGATTTCTCACAAGAATCAAGGCTGCCTAAAGACTAAATGGCCATTTTACATCTCTTGGAGTCCATCTAGTACTTACTGTCAGTTGGAAGTGGGCAGTTTGCAGCTACCACACAGATTTACTACAAACTGTTTTTCAGGTGCTATTTGTTCCCCAAATGTCATTTCCACAGGAGGTATTGTTATGAGTTGCTGAGATGCCTTTCAGTGGCCTGCTCCCTTGCTTTAGTCTACCTACAATTTACCTGAACAATTATTATCTTAGTGGGATAGGCCTTTTACTTGTCAGGAACTGCACCATCAACTTCAAAGGGCAGTTTCCTGGGAATTGACACGTAAACAGCCAGAGAGTTGTAATGAAAAGAAAACAGAGAAATAATAACAAGCTCCATTGTTATAATATAAAGGGCTGCATCTCGCCCTCTGCTGAGATGCTTTACAAGGGATTGGGGAAATGGCAGGGAAAAGGGCAGGAGAAAATTATTTGTGAAGTGCCAAGAAGCGGCGTTTGTTTCTCAGAGATTCTATAGATTGGAAACAACCACAACCTTTTTGTATCCCACTGGTATATGCTGGGGATTAATGCTTATCAAATGTTGGCAAATGTCCAGAAAATCAGTAAGACATATGCACAACAATGGTATCAGTACTTTTGAGACATTCTGGCTTTCGCTGATAGTTTGAGGGAAGTTCATTGGTTATACTTAAACATATGACTCTTTTTACTTGTCAGAGAAACAGCCTGACAAATTTCATTTGGATAGTTTTGATATTGTGAAGCTCCTATCCTGTTTGCATTCAAATATTTCTGAAACAGAAAAACAAGAAAAGAACTGTAATTTTTTTTTTTTATGCCTTCATTTCTTTCTGATTGTAGAAAACAAGCCTGTTATTCAACTTTTCCTGGTGCTGACTTCCACAGAGTGGCCCATAGTAAAGCTGAAAAAACAGAATGGTAATTTCACCTTTTATACTGATTATACTGTTAATTTAAAAATACCCATTGCCATTGAAATATTTAGATAAAAAACTGTTGTTCTATGCAATAGTTTAATGCTGTTTTCCCCTGCTCAGAAGCACCTCATTTCAAAACTGTTCTAAAATCCCAGGACCTTCCCTGGAATAAGGAGCAGGATGATACTACCAGAAAGGCACCAGAATGTGACTGAGTGACCAAAATGGGAGCTGATCTTCTTGGAAGAGCTTTGCCTTCCATCAGTTGCTTCTAGTGTCATTTGTAGTGTAGGAAAACAGAAGAAGCAGCAGAACAAATTCCTGTGACTTCTGCTTTCTCCAATCCACAGAGAGCTTTCTTCAATTATGAATCATCCCTGAAGTCTGAGGGTGAAAACTTCCTGCTAGTGGCAATGAAGAAATAGGCTCTGTGAGGCAAGGCAGGTCAGAGATGGCTCTTTGACGTACTTAAAAGACATAGTGATTTATTTCCCCTCAGGCCACAGAAAATTCATCGAGTGCAGCATCATGGACACTAATGGGTTGTTTTCTTCCAAAGATACAAATATCAGAAATTATCTCAACAGCAGTGCTCTTCACTGAAACTTGGTGACTTAAAAATCCTGCAATTTACCTCCTCTATATGTAAAAATTTCAAGGAAGGGTGAAACTTTTTCAAGTAGAAGATTTTACCTGAATACATTTGCTTGCACATCTTGCAATGGATCTCATTAGCCATCAGCAAATTTTCTTCTTTTTCTAAGGCATTTTTTTTCCACGGGAAAGACCCTTATCTTGATTGAAAATTATTAAATTAATCCAATAGATATTACTGGGGAAAAGAGCAAGTTTGGATTCTAATCTCTGTTCTCAAGGTTTTATTTTTACTTTTAAAATAGATACTCCGTTTTCAGATAGAAATAATCCACGTAACCGAAACTAAGTATGCCTCCCAGCCTCAGCTAAAAGAACAACTTGCTAACATTCATTATCAGGCTCTCTCTTCACTGATCTTCTTTTGACTCCTGACTTTTATATTCCTTGGTAAGCAGCGACCCTGTCTCTGCCTTTTTAGCTAGTAAATGTTATTTTTAGCTGATAGAAAACACAACAAGTTCTGAAGGATCTGACCTGCTTGAGAAAAATCTCAGCTATAAGCTCTGACATTGAATGGTAATGAGGTGGTAATTCAAGCCTTGTTATGCCTACAGTGAAGGGAAAAATATTATGCAAAATCATAAAGTATGATCTACACCATCAGTCAAACAGGATAATGTTTACATATGTATAAAATGTTACAGATCCCATTCTAGTTTTCAAATAATTTTGTATCACAGAAAGAAATGACCTTGTAAAATCTTGGTAAGCTGACTCAAATCCTGTTCTTTTAAAGATCAACAGACCACCTCATAACTATGCAGGGATTTTTTTTCTCCTCCAGTGGCCCTTGCTTCAAAAGAGTAAAAGTCAAACTCAGTAATTTTATATCACTCATTTCAATTGTCAAACCTCAATTATTCACCAGTTATCTCTATATCTTCTCTACATCATATATAAATAAGTAGCTTCTAGGTGCTTTGCTGAAATGATTGCCTCTGTGGATAACACACTGATTAAGGGCAAGACCAGCTATTCTGGCAGGAGAAGTGAAACATGAAAAAATCAAACCTGCTTCCTCTGCATCTCTCCTCACTGTGAAGGTTGCTTGTCTTCAGAATGATCTGGGGAGGTCTTTGGACACCAGTGTTGCCAACCAGAGGACAGCTAACCAGCAGAGGAAATACCCATTCTTCTCTGAATTGCCAGAACAATGCTCAAAAGCACATAGGCCACAGACCTCATCATGAAAACCTAAGGATACATTACCTTTGCCCGTTTCTGTACCTTTCTAGAAACAGGAGCACACAACTGAGTGAAGAATGCAGCCCAGATACATAGAAACACAACAAACTAGGATAGATACATCAACAATATTAGCTAAAAATTAAAAAATCTATGAAGACCTTTGAAAACTGAACAACACAGGGTACACCAAAGGGTGGTCCAGGGAAATTCTTCCTTTATGATACAAGGTAACTTGTACAAGGAAGCTTCACTCATGGGAAAAGTCTATTTCTGTGAAGATTCATGGATTTCTGCAGTACAAAACCATTGAAAAACAACAGTGGAAAAAGTCCTCTGTAGTAAATAAATGTTGACTCTAAAAAAATTGGGTGGTCAGCTCAAACATTTTTTCCTAGTTTTTGTTTTACTTAGAGGCAATCTGTGAATATCATAACCATTCTTTTGTACACACAAATCCAGTTTTATAAAAAGCATAAGAGACCAGAGCATGCAAGAAGTTTTGGGGGAAACATTTTTATCTATCCTTATAGATGACTACTGTGTCATGATTCTGTTTTCCTGCAGAGCTTGGTGTGAATTACCAGCTCACTGATCTAAAAATTCAGGGCAAAATGAGAACTGGGGTATATCTGAGAATAATATATTAAATTCACAATAAACAGATTTGTCAGTGAATGATGATCTGGGAATTCCTTCCACAATAAACTCCTTATATTCTGGTCTCCAAAAACATCAAGGACAACACTTGATAAAAAGTTTCACTGTCCCATTGGAAGAAACTATACTATCAGATTTATTGTTATTTCCCCAAGCTTGTTTCAGATCAGAGAAAAAAAGAATAGGGAATATAACTTCCAAACAAACAAACAAAAAAAGGAATATCCCATCCTAGGTAAGATCTGCCAAAATTTTGTATGAATGAGCATGCATTACTGAAATAAGTTTTCTTTTGACTCTACACTTCTAAGGAACCATACTGGATATATCTGTGAAAAGCAAAAGTAACATTGCCAGCTGTAGTACCACATTAAAATGAAGCAATGAAAGAACGGAAATTTTCCTGAGATTTACCTCAGGAAAAAAAGGACTAGATGAAGCCACTGAGATAGAGATGCTAGGTTATAGAGGTTATATGATCAGAAAGTTATATCTGCGACACCTGCTTCACTGATGCACTGCCCACATTGCTCACCTTATGTTAAACACAGTAAAGAATGTATAAAGAACAAGCACCTCAGGCAGCGTAGAGTCAGTTCATGTCACCAGTTGTCACACTGCAAAAACTCAGCCGATATGACCATGTGGACCTTTTTGCTTCCCTTTTCAAAACATAAAAAATTCCTCCTAAAGTCAAACTGGAGTTATCCCTTTACTACATAGAAGGAATAGAGACTTGAATGGAATATAGAACCCCAGATTCATATATATAAAAACATTAAGTGTAGTTCCAATAGAAGGAATTTAATAGAGCTCTGGATTTCATGAGGTTGGTGAACAAACATCACCAATTTCTAAAATACGTTGACGCATCTATTCACAACAGGTTTTTTATTATTTGTCTAGATCTAGTCCTGCCACTCTCATCTGTCTGGGCTCAAAGTGTCTCACTAGACACTTATGACCTGTGCAGGTTTCACTCATCCATGCTGCATACTGTTGGCTGCAGGACAGAGCAGCCAAATGTAAAAACAGTAACAGAATAAAAGACAACTCCTCAGTTTTTAGCCCAACCTGTCATTCACCTTTACATCAAACAGCTTCAAGGTACAAAAAGTTGAAAAAGTTTTTAGTGTACCTTTAAGACAACATTGCCATTAATTCCTTTCTCATTACCTCTTAGAGTGGAGAACTCTTTCGTGTTCTTCACTATTCAAACTTGTTTATGATGCCTACATATCTAACACAGAAAAGCAGAGGCATGCAAGGCACAGGATTTGTGTAGTACAAGATCTCCAGGTGTCGCTCTCTAGAAACACAGATTACTGCAACTGTCAAGGTAGATGACCCAGGGTTGATCCACAATGGCCAGAAGTCTGGCCACAAGAACATCTTCTAATAAACAACACATTTAAAAAAGCAGGTCTTGCTAAGCAGACAAGTAGCACTCTCTTAACCACCTTTGAAAACACCACCTTTGATGAAAAAACTCATTAATTCACACCGAATGCTACACAGTAGCTTTGGAAGGATACCTACCGTTTCAAGAGGAGGAAACAGTAAGAACAGTTGGGTACTGCCATGAAAGAAACTCAGTCTTTTTTGTGATGAGAGCCTTTGCCCTCAATCACAAATTCCTTCTCAAACACATCAGTCTTTTACAAGATATAGAAATGAATATCACTGAAAAGGAAGGAAAGAAGGAGACACACATGATGTGTGAGGTGGTACTGCCCGGTGGGCACAAAAGAAACGCACATCAGGCATTTCCCATTCTCCTCCATCCAGTGATATGCATGAATCCTAATACTGCACCAGCACTGAGAATAAATCATTTCAATTAGCCAATAGGTACTGGTTGAACACTGCAGGAGTGTAGCATGGAAGCCAATAAGGAAGAGTTTCAAATTAAAATCCACGACCCTGCTCATGTGTACAGTCATGAGCAACAGAGAGACCAGTCCCTGGATCGCTCTGACAGGTGGATTTCATCTGTATGAGCGAAGTAATGGGTATGTGTTTCGTAATGAACATGAAATCGGTGATGTGATGGCAGGAACCATCGCTAATCCTATGCTACAGAAAGAATCATCCCACTTTCTGTCAGTTAGATCTGTGAAAATACATGGTCTGGTTCTCAACTCACATGAGTTTTATTCAGCTGTTACTACATTTTCAGGGAAAAAACTCCTAATTTATTATCTTTGTAAGTAGGAGGCGGACTAAGACTAAAATACTTCTAATGAAATAGGTGTTCAAACAGTTTAATGAATAATTCAATATGAACAATTCATTTGGAAAAACTGTTACTTTTCCCTAGTCCTGAACAGACCAAGAATAGACTATGAATGTTTAGCATTTATATGCTACTTGCAATTATTTGTGAACTACATCAAGCAATTTGTGGTCTACATATAACTCAAACAGGAAATTATGATTATTAAATAAAATGTAGAATTTACAACTCCCATAGCAAATTATGTCTTTTGATTAATTTATGTAATGAGCTTAGCTAGCCTGCCCTTCATGGATTTAAAACTGCATGTTCAATATTTGCAATTATCTGCACAGACAGCAGTTACATAAGTCATATGATCAGTGACAGAAACAGTACCATGTGCGACGCAGTCAAAACAGCAAAAGCACCATATTCTAAAATTTAAACATTTCAGAAAATACTGAAACATGCAGTTAAAATTTACAGGTCTTTTCTGTTCAAAAGCACAGGGGGAGGAAGCTTTTCCCCTCTTCAGCAAGTGCTAGTCTATATACACATACATGGAAGAGGCGGTATAAGTGTGAGGTATTGCTTGTTCGCTATGTTTATCCAGAACATTAAGTGTGTTGCTTAATGTTTTTAGTAGGTAAGCATCACTGCTTGTTTGTCACTGGGGCTGGAGAGGGAATGGGGTGCAGCAGGAGAACAAGCAGCTTAGCATATGTGAAAGAAAGGCTCAGGAAAGGCATGGGCATGGACATGGACAGCCAGTCGAGACAGCTTGAAAGAAGATTTGGTCCAATTTTCAATTGGGTAGGATTTTGAATTTTCATAGGATTTCCCCTATTCTCCTTTTTGAACCACATTTGAAGCCAGGATGTAGAAAAATTACATGCTTTTGATCACATCACTCTCATGATAGTTGCTGACTCCGAGTTAGACTGAACTGTGGCCTCACTGAAACATTTGGGAGCTTGGTCTTTAGATGGGATGGAACCAGAATTTCACACTGGATCCTTAAAATCACGGTTGTGCTCTTCCTCTCTGTTCTTATTAAACAGTCCTACTAGGTCCTCTTACTTCTAACTGCTTTATGCCCCATCTCCATTACTCCTAGATATTTTTATCTAGCCAACTGAACAAACCTGAAACAAGCCCAAATCTGACATAAATCAACTTCTGCTGGCTACTAGTGCTCATTATAACAGGCTGTCTCTTGTCATTGGTATTGAACACTGCAGAAAAAGGGATAGGGACTAAAGAACACCATAAGGCATGCTTAAAGCAAACAGCCCACTGCTAAGACATATATGACAGCAGCCACAGTGACTCCTAAAAAAGTCTGCCCTAGCTTTGGCACAGTAAAGCATGACTGTCAGCAATGGGCATTTCCTTACTACGGGAAAGTAGCTCCACTAAACTGCAGTGCTGCCTACCACTCTTATGTTGTCCGAAACACTGAGAAGGAGATAGCAATCTATCAGAACTATAAAATAAAAAACACAAGTGCTTTGAAAATATACCCAGATAATAGGTCAGCCTCTCGTATTATTGCTGCCTTCTACCTTCAACAACTCCATGAGTTCTGGACATGCTTTTCTATATAATTAATATTTTACTGTTGTCATCTTCCCTCTCTCACCTTCTTATGTTCTCTTACTACTTCATTCAGCAGTGAAGACGGCAGTTTTGAAATCTAAGGTGTACTGAATGTTAAGGACCAAAAATTCATATTCAATCACTGAAATAACTGGCCTGATTTTCCCTGCACATACAAATCTTCTTTTGTTGTGGATGTAAATGATTCTGATGATACTCCTATTACCAATCCTGTAATACAGTTACAGCTATTGAGGTTTGTGGTGTTGTGTGCAAGTCAAACTGATGAGTTACGAGTGAGTTATCTGCATAGTGGTGATGATGTCTCCTCTGCAGTCACAGATGTAGACAGATACCTCCTTAGTTATTTCCTCCAGAACTAGGGCTCCATCTGTATTTGCAACTCCTCCCTTAAACCTAATTCCTCCCCTTTGTGAATCTATTTCACATTGTAATCCCTTATCATGAGCACAAATGTGAGAAGTCGGGTGCTGACTGCTTCAGCAGGCCATTCCCTTTCCCCCACCCACATGCACTGTCAGACTCCACAGGCCACACTCCCTTGATTTGCTAGTCATTCTTTTGATCTGAAGAAAATGGGCAAATCTACTAGAGGAAAAAGGCAAGTTTAGTTTGCCTTAAAGACATCAGAGTGGTAAACACTGCCAATTTTAACACAGAGCTAGTACCTTGACTTGTGTCTCCCAACGATCTGAATGAAAAGCAAATGATATTCTATCTCTGAATCAAAACCTCTCCTACTCGACTGAATGCATCTGATACCATGATAAAGAAAATACTGGTGAGTTTGAAGGCAGTACTGAAATGCATAATGCTAGAAACACAAACTTTGTTTTTCTAAATAAGAAGGTGCTTTAACAAAAAGTGCTTTAATGAAGTTACTTTAATGAAGGACTAATTGCCTCCAAGTGAGGACATTTGAAAAAAAAGATGTTACAAGCAGCTTCTTACTCAGAAATTAGCAGCCCAGATCAATAAACAAAACACAAAATGTAGGCATATTATTGATGCAGATACTGATGCAGATAATGTAGGCATAATACTGCTATAAAGGGTTGAATTTGGTGAAAAAAGCGGATGAAATAGAATAACTGATGTTAATTTTATCGAGGCTGACTTCAAGTAGCTAGTGTTCAACCAGTTTGGTTTTTATATGGCCTTGAAAGATATGCCAACTAGAGCTGCTAAATCCATATTGCAATTAGAAATGGTTACCTTTGTTGATCAAAAAAAAAAATGAAATGGAAGAAAAGAAAAATAACATACCATGTTCACACACAAAACAAAAAGAGCTATATCAGGGACATCAGGGAAGGTGGAATACTATAACAACACATTTTATATTGTTATACTATTCCACCCACCTTAATGGAGAACCCTTCGGTGTGGCTACGCCATAGCCTTTCGAATCCAGATTTCCTCCCACTTTCATGGTGTCACACGGCTTTCGTTGCTCAATGTATTCATTCATGGTGGACTCCAGCAGGAAGGCAAACTTGCCCTTGGATTTGCGGACACGAGCTACTCCCTCGGCAGTAGTCCTAGTGAACACTGATGGCTCAGCTGATTTCATGTAGGTCCACATCTTTTCATACACTGCTATTTTTGATCTCTGGAGAAAATCAAAAAGAAGTTAGAACAAAAGAATGTTGTAACATGTCAGAACGGCACTGCTCAAATAAAATCAATCATACTTAATTTTTCAGACAACAAAGGTTGGGGAAATCTTGGACAAGGATTTTATTTTAATTCCATTCTTATTTTAAAAGAAACAAGAAATAACAGTATCAATACTATAATGTGAGATATTATTTTTAAGTTCAGCTAGCCTCTAGCAGTCAAAAAAACCTGCAAAGATGAATTTACTGTTAGATAAAGGCAGTTCACACAGTCAAAGTATTGTAAACTGTGTTTTAGGGCATTACATATGAAATAGATATCCACAATAAGCCTGTATGGTAAAGAGAAACAGTAAAATAATATCCCCATAAATACTGAGCTGAATCTTCAAGCATTTCTTTCACCATCAAATCTGAAATAGTTTAAGTAGGATTTCTGCTTTCGTAATTCAGAGTTCAGAATTCATTCAATTTACATTCAGAAAGGCTACACAATATTTGAAGACATAGTTCACAATAAAAGATGGAAACAGCAAATTGGACCAAATATGCTATTAAAGGCAGTGGAATGCCCTAAGCATTTATCTTAAATAATTTGGTATGATTTTAGAAATGCAGTATCAGTGGATTTATTTTAAACACTCTGATGTAGCCAGTAACTGAGTAAAAAATGCACTTGCTCAAAGAATGAGCAAGAATTCGTGGCTTAGAGTGCATTAGTTGGAAATTTTCCTGTCTGGCAATGCATGGTGTAACTACAGGTGAATACTCAGGAAAAAAAAGTTATTAATAAAAAATAAAAACAAATAAAAATTTACATGGAAAGAAATGAAGGAAATGCTGTCAGAAAAAACTGAGAAGTTTCCCATGCTCATTAGATTCACCCAACAACTCCTTTGCTTCCTCCAGCAATAGGAATATATACATGCAAACCAGAAGTGTGTCAGCTAAACACTACACAGTGTTTTTATAATAACAGATGGCACTTGTCTTCTCTTATGCACGCTGCAAGAAGTACTTTTTAACCTAGTGCTCAAATCAGCTTTTATTTGAGTCAACGGGAGTTTCTAGCTAAGCAAGATTCGGTCTATGAGCTTGTTCCCACACTGCGTGAGCACTCCACGAAAATATCCATTATTATAAAGCCTCAAAACAAAGGGCCCTAGAATACTTAAACAAATCCCAAATCCTGTAATCTAGATATTATTTGAATTGACAATGGCTTTAAAAAGCCTGGAACTGAGCCTTTGTATAGGTGAGAATAATTTCTCTGAAGCATTTCTTTTTACCAATTAGTGAATGATTGCACTGTTGCTTAGAAAATAATTCGCTAAGAACATAAGTTTGTCTTGAAAAGGAGTGGCATTTAACCAGAAATGTTCAATAAGAATACCATATAGCAGAACATCATAAATTTTCCTTGCTTTTTTTAGTTTGTCTATATGCATAATTTTATCTTTCTGTCAAATATAATAAAATTTAAATCAACAACAGCTGTGCATGTCCATAATCATATCCTGCTTTGTCACCATTTCTTTCCACTTTAGTCACAGCTACTTTTCATTTACATAATAGTGGCTGGAAGGAAAGCATAAACTAAGCCACCAATGTATTCTTTTTTTACACTGATGTAATTTCATTGATTTAAACTTACAGAAAGAAAAAATGGAAGAGAGCAGTAATGAATCAGTCATAATTTTAAGAATATTTTCTTGCCTTTGTCTGCCTTCACTTCCAAACATTTCTTGCATCTTAACATCCCTTACATTGAATTCTTTATAAAGTAAACATATAATAGTCACTTTCATTTAAAACTAAAGTCATGCAGCACATAAAACAGGGTATGATTAGTAAGAGGAAACAATATCCTAAATAATTTGAAAAAGGTTGCATTGAAATATTTGAATTTTTTTTTTTAGGATCTAATTTCCTTTACCTATCAAAAGAGAAAAAATATGGAAAGTGTAACAAAGTATCTTTTCTAAGGAAGAAACTTATCTAAGCAAGAACATTTTCCTTTCCCAAAATTTCATTTGTTAACATTCAATTTCTACATGTCAACTCAGAGTGAAAATTGAAGAGTGAACCAACAAATATTTCTTATTATCTTATGAGGAAATATGGCAGCTTTCCCCTGCAGTCAGCCAAGCTGGTACAATTTTCATTTTGGGCTTTGCTAAGTAAGATTGCTAAAACTGACTACTTTCCCTCTTGAGCAAGCTGCTTGAAAAATACAACTCTCATTGCATCTAAACCAGAAAATAAGAGTAAATAGCTAACAGTGTCAAAGTTGTCTTTTTCTTTATGTTGGCTTTAAAATGATTTTCCTTTTTCTGTTTTCAGTCTAGATCAAAGCAGACTGAATAGGTGTTCAGAGTTCTGACATTTTGATCAGAAATCACCAAATGATGAGAAAACATTCTGAAGGTTCATCTTCAGCCAGATAATCACCACTGACACATGATTCTAATACCAAAAAATGAAGATGATTGCTTCCAAAACCATAAAATTTTAGACTTGGCACATAAGTCTTCTTGTGCTATTGTTTCAGGCTAGGTCTTAATTTATGTATTGTGTGAACAATGTTTATGCAAATATTGTCTGTTGATATTTTATCTTTGCCCCTGTTTTGTGAGAAGTATTTTTAAAAATACCACATACAATATCATTAAGAATTGCTATACTGTGATAGAAATTAAAAATCATTTGATAAGAGGGCCTCAACTGCACCATTTAAAAAAAAAAAAGATCAACACAGTTCAAATCTTGATAAAGCTGCAAATTTTGCATATGCAATAATATTTAGTATTTGCAGTTACTTTTAATGTTTCCCTCTGTATTTTGAAAGAAAGGAAAAAATTAAGAGGAGCATTGATTTTCTTTTTTTTTCCCTTAACCTTTTAAGATTGAAGAGAAAAGGCTGTCCTTACAGACATTGTTACTTCATTACCGTGTCTTCTCCTTAAGAAGGGAACTTGCATATTGATTCAAAACAAAAAAGTTTCTGTGTTTACAGGATGATTTAAAAGAATAATGAAATTTTTGTGACCAATATTGTTTCTGCATCAAAATACCTGACCTCACTACTTCAAAACAATGGTTTGTGCAACTGTTCTGAAACTCTTAAGAAAACAACTCCATTCCTTCATTCTTCACTATTTCTTTGGGAATTAATTTTTGCATCATCACCTAAAACAAATTGCAAGCACCGGATACTCTTGAAAATGCAACAAGTTAATAAATCCAGTTACATAAATCTGCCTGGTCATCAGCATCATGTTTTTAAGTATTACCACAGCTTCACTCTAGTTGAAAGTGTTATTTGTACTCATATACTGTGGTTACCACCTCAATTTACGATGGACTGAAACTGGAATGTCCAGAATTAAATAAATTTCCACAAAAAGAACTAAAGAAGAATCTATGGGTTAAACATAGGTGAATATAAATAATGAGTATGAGGGACTATACTATTTTCAAGAAAATAGGAAATCTGGCCATCTCAGTACGAACATATTTCAATTCTCAGAAAAAAATCTCCTATATCTAATATAATACCACCATTTTTGTAGACATGTGGTATGAAATTAGGGCTTCTAGGGACCATGAGCTGAATTTCTACCACTTGCGATATAAAATAAAGCTCCCAGAGAGCATCTGTAGAGTCATATTGTGTATACCAACACCCTGGATATAGAAGAAGGCAGATGTAGTTAGAAACTTGTCAGTGAACTGTACTCATTAAAAATGAGGTACCAAGCACTCTAGCCATTTGAGTGGGATACCTTTAGAGACCACACGAGGCAGATACATTAATGTGTGATTTATTTCACCATAATGCACGTCCCATACAGAATGCATAGGGCTGCTTTTCTTTCTCCAGTGTCTACAGAAGAAAGTCAGAAAACTAGGTTAAACTGAACTCCTTGATCAGTTCCATGATGTGAAGGTCAAACATGTTTGTTAAGTATATCTTGTAAGTCATCTTTTTACAGCTAATAGAACAGATTGGCAAGCTCTTCTATGGGTATATCTATCACAATAAAAAGGTTATTTCACTACAAAGCTTTTGGGGTTCGCTCAGAAGCTGCCCTTGAATTGATATTGTCTGTAGTTCACAAATCCCCCACAAAATTTTGTTAATGGTTCACTGAGTTCAGTTTGGCCAAATTAAAAACAGTTAAGGTGCGTGGGAGTACCTAACACAGAACAGTCTCCTTTCAATTAGGCAATAAGAAATTATCACTCCATCTTCCTGACTTCTAATAATGCCTTAATCTCCACATTTCAGATAAATAAAGACCTTAAACGGTGTAGTTTTCAAGGAAGGATTACTGTCTCACAGCATATATTCAGGGATGTGTTCAAACACTAAACTCACTTCAGTCAGATGACCTTAACTTTCATCTGCTAGACACATGAAATAAAGCAGGAGGGACTGCTTATCATGTACTCCTTGTGATGCCCAGGCTCCCTGTTTTCCAGCTGGCGAATGATGAGTATTACATACAGTAACGCAGGAAAGCAAATGAAAATGAAGTAATCAATAGAGACAGCACAGACAAATGAATGGCTATTTAGGCTATTTCCTAATGGTCCAACCACATCCCCTCGAGTTAAATTTTCTCTTTATTATCCATCTGAAAGTCAGCATATTAAAAAATGCATTTCCTGCCCACCCCCCATAGACCCTAAAGCAAAACTCACACAGGCAAATCCATAAGCAGAAGCAAAACCTGCAAGACTCCATATTACCATCACAGGCTTTCAATGCTGCACATCAGTACTGTAGCTTGAGATGAATCAATAGTACAATGCTGCTTTAATTATCACTGGCTTCAGTATCCCCCCAGGCACCTCTTTTGCCTATGTGACAGGATCAATAAGCTTTCCACAAATTAAAACAACTGAAAACTCCAACAAATGGTCTTGTGGGGATAAAAATACAGCTAAAGTATTGCAGGAATTACAAACTATATTACATATAGTTGCAAAGCAACATTATTTCACACTTCCAAGCATCTTATAAGAGTAATTGGTAGGGAGAGGTGCTCTAATTGATATGCCAACTTACTCTGAAGAACTCTTTGGTTGACCCTGAGTCCAGTGTCCCATAAGCAATCTCAGTTTGTTTGGCAAGGTCTTCTGCACTTTCTATGGGTGAGACCATTCGCTCAACAGTCAAGAAAGCAGCGAGGTTAGCAGTGTAGGATGAAATAATGATGAGCGTGAAGAACCACCAGACACCTCCAACAATGCGACCTGAGAGGGATCTAAACATGAATAAGATAATGCACTTTTTCCTGTCTCTTAAGCCACAAAGAGAGAGAGAGAAAGAGAGAGAGAGAGCAAAGGCACCATTATTGCTGACCATGTGTCAATAAGTAACAGTCAATGGGAGAAAGATCATCTGCATTTGAGATATTAATAAATGCTTTTACTCTCAAATCTTAAGGTCTACAGTACAAAGTTCACTGTACTATTGTGTATCACACATATACAGAAGCTTGAATTCTCTTGAACAGTAATCTCAGTGGGTTCATTATTTCAGGACATGACTAAAATAGGAAAGACAATTGTCAAAAATACTGCATAGGCAATCTCTTCTTGGAGACAAAAATACAGCATGGTATCTGCAAATCAGTAGCATTCTCTGTTTCCTCTTAAAAGAAACCTGCAAAAATCTTTGTACATGGATTATGTTGGCTGTAGAATTAAAATGTTTGTGTCACCTAAACTTTTGAAACATTCTACAAGCTACTGCAATCATTTGAACACTCAGATTTTTCTTATTTAAGAAGCAAGAATCTTGTGGTAACAGAGACATTTCTGTTAAGTAAAAACTTACATTTTCCTTTCCAATACCTGTAATTTGATGAGAAGGCTGTTGAGGAGTAATGTCCATCCACTCTTAATCAGTACCAGTTTTATTGCTAACTTCAATAATAGACGGGTTAGGCCAATGCTGAACACTCAAAATTTCACTGCAAATGGCTAAAATGAAGCATTTAAGTTTGAAAGATTGGATCATAATGTTAAATTAAGAAGCTATAGTTACCGCCTACTAAAGTTCAGAATATCTTAAAAGGTTGAGAAATTCAGGACTTGAATCATGTATTAGATCTGAGGCACGTGCTCTGTAAGGCACAGCTTAGCAAAACAGAGTGGTTTCTCAGATCCAGACAGTCAAATATTGTCTCTCATAGACAGTGATATTTGCAAAGCAGCACTGTAGAACTTGACAAGGACAGAAATGGGAGATTCCTTGATGGAGGGCAAATATTCAGCATGATTTTTTTTTGCATTTCATAGATGTAATACAATGGAATTAAACTAGCAACAACACAGTTACTCTGAATTCAACTCAGTGGAATTTTCCTTGTGTGTACCTGTTGTTCCTGAGAGCTGTTTGTGGTTTATGCACATTGACATTGGTAAAATAATAGTAATGACTGAAATTCAAAGCAGATTATCTGTTGCCCTTATCATGGTTATTAAAAAAAAGAAAACAAAAAAAAAAAAAAGAAAAAAGGCTTCCTGAAGAAAACACTGCCAGGAAAATTAACGAAGGAAGATTTTATGCTTCAGTGTTGAAGATAAAATGCAAATGTAAAAAGATTTGACACAAACCTTGGGGAAATATCACATCCTTGTTGCATAAAGGCACCCAGGGAAAACCAGAGGCTGTTGAATATGCCAAACTCATTGGGAGGCTGGTCACTGGGTCCTTCTTTCCCATCCTCTGGTTCTTCTGTGTGCCACTCATACGGACTAAACCTGCTAACTAGGAACAGGACCACACTGACACCAATGTAGGCAAAGACTATGCACATCCAGATCTCATACGCCAAAGGGTCCAAGAAGGAAAACACTCCTGGTTTAGATTTCTGGGGCTTTTTGATCATAATGGATATCCCCAAACTCATAAAAGGCTTAGAAAAATCAATGACCTCTTCTCGTACCAAAGTGATGGTCAGAGGCGCAACAGCAATCTCTGCTTTCTATAAAGAAAAAAGAAATATAGATGTATAGATTAATTGAAGTTGGTTTATACACTCAGTTAAGCAGCTAATTCCGAAGGTATGTTATTAACATTAGGACACTGTGGCTTAAATGCTCTATAACATTGTTCTGTTTCTTTCTATCACACTCTGTATTTACTCCATATGCGTTTAGTAAAACATATATACTGCAGGTTTTTAGTTTAAAGAACTATACAAATACTTAATGTTTCTGCTAAGCAGAAGACTCTTAAATCTTACAGAGGTGAGCAACAGTGTAGGAAGATCATTTTAGGCATTAATTTAGATTTAAAGTAAAGGAATTCAAGGAAGAATGAAAAATGAGAATGACCCTATAATCACTGAATGTATAGAGATTTTTTTTTTGAGGATCCCAGAAACAGTAATTTATTGTCATATTTTCATAAGACATAATAATTTTTCAAGGGAAACCAGCTCATAGACTCAAGGAAGCTCCAAATAGCATGAAGCCGCAAAGGTGATTAACTATTGCTGTGATTCCACCAAACTGCACATGGTTGTCTTGACAGAAAGATAATTCAATAGGAATGATCACATTTTAAACAGCGAAAAATGCTAAGTATACAGAAAATAAGTGTGCGAAATCACGTGATAAAAGGATAAAAAGTGTGCTGAATCCATTCCCACTCATGTCAGGAATATTTTTAAATGTGTTTCTAACATGTTTTTAGAATTAAAATGCCAATCTTGAATGAATCATTATTGATTATGATTGCTAACAATGATGTCTGCATAAACTATAAGATATTGTAGGTAAGCTAATGGATCATTTTTGTCATTAGGCATGCAACTTAACGTTAAGATTTGCTCCTTGCCTTGTCTTTTATGCTAAAACTGTCATTTTAGCAGCATTTCAGATGGGAACTGCAAGGGGAACTGGGCCAAAAGGTGCACCCGTGGGAGGGGAACAGATGCAAAAGCTGCTGAAACCTTTCTCCTATTCATCACCATGGTGTTGTGTCTAGGTACAGTCACAGAGCCTGTGGACTTTTATACAGCTTATGGGCTAAGAGGGGTAATTGGGCATATTTTGTGAACACTTTGTTTTTCAATGAGATTAAAATGGTGAAAAATAAAGATGGGCTCGAATAGTTTAATCCAAGTGGTATGTAAATAGCTTGGGTGACAAAGGAAAAAAGAAATTGAAATGTAGGCTTTTTTTCTCATCTTAAAACTTTGAAGCAGGTAAATGCATTTAAAATAATATATGTTTTCTATTTTATATACCATTATACTGAGTTATATAAATTTTATGGATTCTAATTTTAAACTAATTTTGTGTAGTCAAAATTTAAACCTATTTTGGCAGTTTTATAATTGTGAATAATTCAAAAGAACTGACTCATTCCAGTGCAATGGTCCAAAAATGCAAATTTGTATTAAAATTGCTATATATTAATCATCAGATTGTATCTGTCATTCTGAAATATTTGCAATGCAAGCACTTATAATGTTATGTAAAGTTATTACAGTTTAAGTAACACATCTAAAATCATAATTTTGCAAAGGTATCAGAAATTATCTCTGGTGCTAATATCTTGGGTAAACATTATGACAACACTGCTAATTCTCTGAATTTTATCTTAAGTTTTATAATATAAGGCATTTTTAAAAATTTAGCTTCTTGATGCCTTGTGATTACATAAGTCTTACTGAAATAGATATTTTATGAAAATAAGTATTATATGAAGAAAGATACTATGTCTAAAATACATTTTTCGGTAGCCTGAAAATTGTAAAGTAAACTTTGTTTCTGTAGTCTAAGGACTGTAGGATGGTTTGGGCTACTGGCTTTCCTGTATATTTTTGTATTTTATCTCACTCAAAACTTCCTTTTTTTCTAGAAGAATGGTTTCCTTCTTTAGAGCCAATGTCTTTTATACTTCTAAATTTTGGTTTCTGAGAATACCTGTTGTGGGGTCCTTGTAATTAATTAAGTGAAAGACTCATGGCAACTGTGATCTATTGCTGCCAACCTTCTCTGTCTTTGTCACGTAGTTGTATCTTCAATAATGCAGGGTAAACGACAGACCTGGTCATTGGTCTTCAAAGGTCTTGGCTAACAGGGTTTTTTGTGTGTCTACAGATTGCCACTGGGATTAAAACAGAGATCCTTGAGGGTTGTTAGTTTTCACAGTGTGAGTTGGAGAAGTGACATTTTAGTGTCAATTGAAGGGATTTTAAAGACCTACTTAGCACATTGCATATCGTATATGAAACACTGGATAAGATTTATCTTACCAAATTTAAATGCTCAAAGAGGATATGCAGAACTTGAACTACAACAGAACTAGCTGCCAACAGTATTTGAAGAAGTTTAAGAGGAGAAATAGGAACTTATCCAATTTCTTTACAATAGAGATCTAGTATCAGATGATTCATAACGTAGATAAATCCATTTCATGCCAATAAATGTAAAAGGACAGTATATAGCGAGGTCACAATTAAATGCCAAAAAACCCTGAAAAAAGTGCAGCTGCCCAAACCTGATAATATTATTTATTGTTTTTATGAGGTTACTGTGTGCCATTGTGAAAGTTAAATGATGACAATAACTGTGCATGATAATTACCAGCAACTGTGCTTTGCCCAGTTAATGTACACCATATAATTATGGATTTAAATGATTAACAATATAAGTATGGTGCAAACAAATAATGATTTTGTTGCCAGTGAAATCTGTTTTGACAAAGACTAATGATACTTCACAGTTGAATCAACTGCATCTGTAACAGCATTTCAATCGAGGCTGTGCCACTACCAAATACAGATGAATTTGGGATCCTTTCATTTGACTCTGATGGTGGGAGACACTTTCTTTGGAATATTTCATTATTGTGAATAAAATCTATGTTTGGTACAAGTTGTGTGAAGTTAGTAAATCTATCTGAGAAAAATGCAGAAGGTGATTTCAATCTCAGAAGCTAATGGCTTCTCAGGTTTTGAACAGAAATGAATTGTGACCTTTTGTGTTAAGCAGTAAAAGGACAATGTTCTGTGTCAGGAGAATGAATATTTAATTGGAACTGACTGTTAGTGCATTTGGAAACACCTGTTGCACATGCTTAATGGTCTTTCATCCCCAGCCAGCATTTTTTCTGTGAGCTAGATATCAAGGCAAGTAGAATTCACATGGACTACTGCATGCATTTGGATATATCAGGGACAAATGACCCAGATTTCCTGGTAGTTTTTAACAGAGTGCTGAAAACAAAACCATCTCCAGCATGACATTCCATACAGTCTTAGCAAAACTTTACAGCGTGGAACTTCATATGCTGTTTCCTCTGGGACCTGATAGAAAAATCAACTACAGAGTTCAGGAAACAACTAAACTGCTCTGTGCAGCACCTGAGTGTCCAGGTACCAGAACAAGCAGTGCTGCATACAGGTCTCAAGGGAACACGGCGTAAAGTTGTCACATGTCTATCCTCAGTAACACGGATAGGGCTAAGGGGCATTTCTGCAAGGGCATTTCTGCAAGCAGAGGAGTCTTTTATGCATAGAAAGGGTCCCATCTCACTGGCCAGCAAAAACTGTCTGTTAATCCTTTAATGTGGTTGGGAATTAAAAGCTGTAAATGTTTCCCAAACAGATCATCTTGTTAACTTGTTAATTAGGTTGGAAATTCTGTCCCAATACTGGCTACACATAAAAAGCCTTGCTTGAAGCATAGCCAACTACTCAGAGTACTTGTATTTGTGATTAGGAGATCTATCAGAGAAAATGAACATACTCTTCTAGCAGAGCTTTGCAGCAAAGTCTCTGGCTAGCTGATTTTTCTGCTTTCTCTATGTTGAATAGGCCTGGGAACCTGATGCTCTGTAAATCTTCTGGCAAGGATTCAAGGAATTTGCAGGGAGGATGCTCTTGAGGGATTCCCTGCAGAAATCTTTAACAGCAAACTTTATAAGTTAACAGAAAGAACAATTTCCTTTCAAGCCGTTCCTGTAAAAGTACATTTAACACACTTGGTGTAGCTCTTGGTGTAGCCCAACCCGCACCTGACAGCCTGTGTCGCTACCATAAAAGTCACCTGACCTCTAAAACAGCATGACTGCATTCAAGCTGCTTATAGGGAATGGTCTCTCCCCCATTCTAGTGTCCAGTTGGGCTCAGGAATTCTTTTGGACAGTAACTATGGGCCAAAAGTATACCAGGGAGCATTGCAATTTAGCAGATTAGTCAGGCAAGTTCCAAAGCACAGGGACACTTGCTGGTGCCACTGCTGCCACTGATACAACTAGGATAGATACAGCGTCAAGGAGCCTTTGGACAGTAGAGCAGTAGGCAACAGCCAAAATTCTTTTAGTTCTTCAATAAAAAAAGCAATTCCAAGAGCCTTGCTGCAGCTTAGTCCCTGAATCACAATGAGACTGAAGCCTTCCTAAACAGAGAATTGGAAAGAGCCTTCACCTCAGTCTCTTCCGTTACAAAAAATGAGGTGTTAGCCATGTATTCTGGGTTATCCTCTTCATGCAGGTAATTTGCAACAGGATCCTCATGCCTGTGAGCTTTATTGCTTTCAGCTATGTTAACAGCCACAGGTGTTGATACATCCGTGTGAGCTTCCTAACAGCACTCTGTATGCCAGTGTAGTACTAGGGCAGTTTGGGTTTGATGAGGTAAATTTTTTAAGATAAAAGGAGGAAAAAAAAAACCCAAACAAACAGAAAATGAAAGTGTAATATCAAGTTTCCTCTATAATTTTCAACTAGATGATAGCTCACTGAAAATTTGCATTTGGGCAAGGGAATTTTCTCATAAAGGGTAAAATTTCTTGGAATATTGAGAAAAACTTCTGTTGTAAAACAGTGCTTGGGCATTGATGTCCATGAGTTTGCTATTGCAGTTAAAAGCCAGACAAGGGGTAACCTCCATACTTGATAAAGTAAGTCTGAAAATCTTTGGTTTTTAATATCCTATGAGTTGAGCTGCTTCCAAGCCACTAAAGTAGATATACGTGCTTGGTGACAGTCAGTTGTTCTACTCTTCAAAGACATACTTGAGGCTGGTTCCTTCATCAAGTTCCAAGAACATAGAGTTTTCTGAAGATGTAACCTTCCCATTCCCATGGCTGGGTGAAATCACCAAGATTCTGGGGCACCATTTCCCACACTCCTACAGCCCACAGAATGTTTCATTCTGCCGAGTCCCTTGAACTGATGCTAATGGAGAAGATGTTGACAAAATTCTATCAGCTATACTTAGCTGACAGAAGGGAATTGAAATGGTGCTGCTAGGAAAGCCACAAGGCCTTTGCCACATATGGCCCAAACCATCACTGGAAATGTGAAAACTGCAACTGTGGATGGATCAACCATTATGCAGGAGTTTTTTATATGGAGGTTGAGGCATATTATGAGTTCATTGGTGGAAATATTCTCACCTGAATAGTCTGAGGATTTTTTTTTATTCCACAACTGAAATGAAAAGTTTCTTTAAGAATACTGATCTGTTCTCAGGGTAGATACTAGCAACCGCAATTATCAGCAAGCTCAGCTCTGAGTTTTGCTACTTTTGGTAACCTCAGATACTGCAAATATTTATTTGGGCTTGCTGGAACTATTTTGATTAAGTATTAGAACTTTATGTGTCAATAGAATTGTTAACTGTTATGCTGTTCTGAAGAATCCTTCTCCAGATCACTGTATAACATAATGCTCTCAGTTGTTAACTTACTAAGTTTGCTCTTAAATTTTATTATTGTTGTTCATCTTAAAAGACTGTCTTCATTCTGAATTGCCTAATTGTGTACTTGCCTGTAGTGGTTTGTTACATATGTTTGATATATAATGGTGGATTCTCCAGTTGTCAAACTAGAGCAAGTTTTTTAAAAGTTCTGTCCACCATTCCATGAAAATGAATTAATGAGTGATATTCTTCCCAACTAAGTTTTACAATGTATCAGGAATAGATGGTCTCTAACATTAATGAATTTTTAAGGGATATGCACACTATGGATGTTCTAACATTACAAGGTACTAGTCGAATAAACAGTAGAACTTGGATGAAACTATTTGCTTTTCTCTTGAAAATAGGTGAAAACATAGAGATCTGAAACAAGATTCTGTTTCTTTTTTTGTGACCCCAAGGTTAAATAAAATGCATATGTACTTCCTATTTTATGAGTTATACTATGATAAATTAAATCCTGCTTCAAAAATTGGTATGCTTACCCCATAAACAAGTTCTCCCACCATCCCATTCCAGATTTTTGTCTCTGGATCCCTTGCTCCATATTTTCCATCAGGAACAATGGCAATTTTGTACTTGATACCAATATGTTTTGCAATTTCTGATGCCAGATCTACACAGTATCCTTCAAACTTGTCATTCCCTTCAAACGTATCATGGTTTTTCTTGAACATAACATATGGGGCTTCCTATAATGAAAGAAGCAGAACTGTAAAGGAGAAGTGCACCGAATATACTCTGAAAAAAACCCCATGTCATGTACTGACTGAACAACACGCACTTTATCAAAAGTTCATGGGTAGTATTAGCACATTTAAATTAAAATGTATGAACAGAAATCCCTCTGGAAAGGTATACTATTTACACTGTAATTTGGCTTATACATTTCACAAGATTTATCAACCTTACTTTGTTTTAAACGAAAGACCTTAGTGCAGTATATGCTAAATTTAAAGCATAGAGTAGGGGTTAAACCTATACAATGCAAAGGACCGTGAGATAATGAAGGTACAATGTACATTTCTGACTTCAGTAAGTAAGCATATCCTCTAACGTAGTGTGGTTACTGTCTGTGTAATTTCAGATGCAGAGCCTGAATGACTTGCTTTCTTGAGGTTTAGAATGCATAACTATTAAGAGGCTACATACATTTTAGTGAGAACATAGACATATATTCCCAAGGAAACATGTATCTTCTGCTTCAAATAAACACTGCAGATTCTGCAAGGTCTTTTAGGATGAACCTAAGCGATATGCATGGACAAGAATGGTATTAAGTTGACAGTGACTCTACATGTGGCATGAAAAAGAAGTACTAAAATATTTTCGAGTGGCGAGTGTCACTGGAAACAAGTAAAACCTGTCTTGAAAAGTGGATCTTGCATTCCCTGTGTAAACCATACCATCACAACAGCGAACATTACATTACTGGGATATCAAGGCTACATTTTTCTTTTTAGCTCTGTGGATTCAGACTTTAGTAATCATTAAGAAAAACTGTACTTTCCAGTGGTATTTTAAATCACTTCACATAAATTCATATTTATATTCATATTAATACATTCATATCCATTCATATAATTCATATTTTTTTAATATAAATGGTGACTAAAGTCACCTTTTGTTCGAATTTACATCTCAAAATACTGGCAACTTAAGTTTTCACTGTGCTGGCCCGGGCTAATTTTGGGTCTTTTGACACTAACATTGGTAGTACTCTGCCCTATTCACTTCTTTTCTACAGATAAAATTAGTACAAAAATAAAAATAAATATAAACGTAGTATGACAATGTCTGCTTCATTGAAACTACAGGAACATCAGTTGCAAGCAACAGCAATTTTGTAACCTCTATTAAGTATTTAACAAGGGAAGATACGTGTCATTATATGAGTGTCTTTTCCCATAGAGGGAGAAAAACAGAGAGAATGCATTCTGCCCTTTCTTTGCAGTAGATGTTGATTTTGGGAACTATTTTGGCCACATGTATCAATTGTTCCTCCCTCATGTAGGCTTTTTGTTCCCATGAGAGGAAAACCCAAAATCAGTGTCTTTCTACATGTGATTGAACAAAAGTGGTTTAAAATAAACAGAGGCAAAAATCCTATGCTTCCCGTCTGTGATTTAGCCAACTGCTAGCTAGAACTACAGTCAAGTCTGTCCAGTGTCCAGAATTTCTGAACTCTCCTTGTAAGCTTCAGCTACATTTGCTTGCTGCACCGCAAAAGCAATTTTATTTTCCAAAGACCGGAGCTGGTGACTGCTAGTTCTTCTGATTCAGCCATAAATCTCAAGCAAAAGGCATACAATTAGAGTCACACCAGGAAATAATAACTCTGGAGATGAACACAAAGAAGACAGACACAGAGGACGCCAGGTCAGCCTTCTCCTTCTTCCAAAACTCAGACACCGTGCATCTGCCTGCACCTCACCACTGACAGGGCTTCTACAGAAAAAGCACTTCAATTGTTTCTGCACAGCAAAGTGACAGATGCGTCATTTTTCCTGTTAAAGGTTAAATGATCTTCAGCCCTCCTCCCCAGGAGTTCTGTGAGGGACCAGTGAGAAGGGAAGTTGGAGGCCCCAATTCTGTCCTTGGTAGGTAAGAGCAGAGGCGATTCCATCCAGTGGAAAGACAACTAAGTGAGGACTCGGAAGGCCTGAGTTCTGACAGGGATCTGACTTGGGTGACTTGGAGGAATTGCATTGGTTCTCTCTCCCCATCCACTTTCTTTTCTTCGCACTGATCATACTGATTTAGAGCAAAATACAGCCAAGAACATTTTTTATAATGCAATTATCTTATAGCGTAAGGTAATACCTCTTGCTGTGACTGCTTTAAAAGAAGCAGCAATTGAGCGTGATCTGTCAGTGTGAAATTATACAAATAAAGATAACAGGAACACCTACTATGGTTTGCTTACTATGTTCTTTCCCTCCTACCTATTTTATACAGAGTAAATAATAGTTTCTTTAATTGTTGTGCCTACGTTACCTGCCAAATAATGAGATATCTATTTTCAAGGCAGAATTTGATGGGGGGATGTGGATGGGACTGAATGTGAGTTTCTGATAAAGACTGTCTTTAAAAAATAAATCAAATAGCAGCACTACTTTTAGGTTCTGTAATTTCAGACTTTGAGGGTGTTTCAAACTGAGGTGTGCAGATGTTATAATAATAAAAGGATACTGAAAGGCAAGCTTTACTGGTTTACTAGCAAGTAACTTACACAGATTACTTTCAAGGTCAAGCTGCAAAGTCATGAAATATCTGAATTGATCAATAGCATGTTCTCAGCCATATCTTGATGCTCTTTTCTAGCTGTGGCATTAAAAAAGACCTTTTTTTCTGTATAATCTATTGCAATAGCATTTTCTAAATTAGTAGTAATGTTAGTGTAGCCATGCTAGTCTAAAGGTAAAAGATATGCAAGACACTTATGGAGAGATGTCTTCTATTAGGTCAGCTGAAATAGCTGAAAACAGTAGGCATACTTTTTCACTGTTTCCAGTTATAGCATCTTGTCTAATATAAAGATTATCTCTCCCAACCATCTTTGTATTTACCACATTTTTGAACTATAAGCTCTTAACCTACTGATGTAAAACACACATCTGACTTACTGCTAAATGAGGTTTAACACGGCAATATTTGCAAGATTTTAGCTGCTTAAGAGTATTCTATAGGGTAGTGAATCAAGGAGAAGTCCACATTGAAATGATCAATGACTAGCACGGAACAGGTATTAGAGATGGTGCAAGCTTTACTTAAATAATTCACAATTTCATAACAATACTTAACATTTGTAAATACAAGTTGATGTCTGCAACAATTACCTTTATAGATGTAAACAAATTATTCCATCACATTGCCACAAATTCATATGTACAGTAAAATGCTCAAAGCTGATGGATGATTCATACTATAAGGGAAGCTGGAGAAAGTAACTAATCCAAATACCAAACATCTATGCTTGGCTTTCCTATTCTAAAGTTGATTTCAAATGTTGCAAAAATAATTTGTAAAAGTGACAAATATTTGTGCAAGGAAATTTCTGCTTTTTACAACAGGACTGGTACACATTATCACACTTTATTCTGAAAGAAATTTTTTTAAATGTCAATGGAAGGTTTTTATAGTGACCTTTTTTTTTTCTGAATAAAGTGTCCAGGATTCGGTTTGACGTCTTTTATTATTGTCATGCAACAAACCTCTTTTTTTACTCTCCAGTGTACTGAAGAATTTAATTAATAAAATTTCTAATGAAAAAATATTTTTCTATTATGAGAAAAAGTTTATAATTAGAATTTTTGAGGTAAGTCTCTATCAAGAATATATCAGTCAAAAAAATTAGGGTGGTTCTCAGTCCTCTAATGAAAGGTACCTGTCATCTGAGATACCCTAATGTATTTGACCCCAAAGTGCCATTCTGCAGGTTCTTTTGTGCTGCCCCTTTACAGATAGGTAAATGGGGGACAGGCTGTGCATCCTACAGCATCTTAAATGTCACTGAATGCAACTGAATCAATATACTTTGTAAAGTCATCTACATTTGGGTGACTCAGTTGAGAACTGGATCCTGCCCTTGAAACTTAATCTGCCAACACCAAGGATATCTCATTAAAATATTGAACTGGAAGCCACAATGCAGATGCAGCTCATATCCATCAAGCTTTGGTTCTAAAGGATTTTTGTGATTTTTAAATTTTGCAGTCTCAGAGTAAGTACAGAGTTGGCTCTATCATGAAATGTATCTGAGAGTTCAGATTAGTCTTCCCAGCCTACTTCCCTATATTCTACCTTAACAACTTGTCACTAATACTTCTCAACTTGCTAAATTAGAGATGATCATTCTTCCTAACTAGACAAGTCACTCACTTTATCTCAGTGTTAGAGCAAGGCTGCAAATGGCATCCCTTCTCTGGTCATACAGGGAGCCTACTGTGCATTTGGAGGTCACACCTCGCATCCTGAAGGGAATGCTTCTGCACACAGGTAGAAAATCCGTCCTTTCCAGATGTGCAGGAGGCTGTGCATCATATAATAATGTGCAGAACAGGAATTATAAAGAGCATGGCAGCTGGTAAAGAACACCAGCTGCCCTTGCTGCCTTCCCTCTCTGGGCTGCTACTTCACCACATGACTAATTGGGGGATAGGCTGAGTGTCTAAACAGAATATGTAAAATAAATTCTACACGCTCTCACTATGTTACAAATGAAGAAAACATTTTGCCAAGTAGAAAATACTGTACTAAGTTCTTTGAGTGCAGAGCTAATTCATTATAATGCACTTTCTATGCAACAGTTTTACAGTCACACTACAGCAAAGTAAGCATAGATTTGTGAAAAGTGAAGAAACTGAGGAAAATCAGTTTCTGCTATTTGGCTTCAGGCAAAAATTAAAGCGAGCCATGCTGAAAACTTGTAAACTTTTCCTATGCTGCCATGCCACCTGTCTTCAAAGACTGAAAAGCCTGACAGCACTGTTTGCAGAAGCTTTTCAGTTTAATGTTGGAAAATATGCATGCAACCAAAATTAAATGTATCATCTACAATGGTTCAACTTCCCTTCAATGTGAAGAGGGCAATGAAGAGGTGAAAAAGTCTCTCTGGCATTTGCAACATGAAAGTTATTCTAGTTAAATATATCTTTTCTTCGAGTGTGTGATCATATGCTTGTGGATGCTAAATACATGGCCGTAGCAGACCAATAGTAAGAATCATGGTTCTATTCTGCCTTTAGCATCATGTGTGCAGCTCCCAGTGGAGTGGATGGGAGACAGGCATGATAAGGCAGAAATCACCATATATTCTTATTCAAACCAAATTCTGATATATTTCTCTTGCACTGTGATTTTGAAACATGGAAAGGGGACACTTTTGGTCAAGAAGCAATGCTGCTTTCAATTATTTGCATTTATCCGAAAATGACATGCTGCATAAACATAGGGCATGCTTTGGAATATTAATTCAGCTTTTTGGTTTTGCAAATGATCCCACCAGTCCTTTCAATACAGGGGCTGGAAAAGTTCTTTTGAAGATAACATTTATTATGCACATCAAAATGCTTCAATGCAAACAGGACAGGCAAGATAACACATTTTAAAAGGTTTCTTGTTTTCCTTGTTTTCCTTTCTGGCAAACAGGAACATTTTATATTACTTTTCATTATTATATTATGCTTCTCCTAAGCTTGGAGCTATTTATAGAAATTACAGTATTCATGTATGATAGCTTCAGTCAAAGATATTAGGATTGGTATGAGAGGAAAATTTCGACTGAAAGCTTGTTATTCACATCGTTCTCTTCTCAGCTTGGCAAAGTTGAAGGTTAACGTCATCTGTTCTACACATTTCAGATTAGTCACAGAACTTTTCTTGGTGGTTCAGTGCCTGGTCATCCAGTCAGAGGAACAGTAATCCATATGGAAAAATAAGCTCAATGCTACTAGACTGGTGGTTAATACTTGAGCCTTAGTTAGGAATGTTCGCAGCATCTTGGGACTCTTTTCTTCCTTGATCAATTTCTTAAAATAGGATTCTTCATCAGAGGCTGAAAAGAGGAGGACTGTACTGAAGTATACTTTTTTCCATCACCAAGTCTTTTTTTTTTTTTTTTTTTAGGAAAAAGATACATATATTTAAAATGTCCCATGCAAAAATAAAATTAAAAGTTACACAATTTGATTAGGAGTTGCATTCTGAATTCCTGTATAGTAGTTTGGTTGGCTTGTGTCCTGGAATGATAACCCTCAACAGATTTGTTAAGACATACTTAATGTATAAATGCTGATACACACTGCTGAAAATGTGGTAATTAACTGCATTTTTACTAAGTAAACGTCTTGATGCTTTCCTTTGGATTATTTTAAACTCCATATTAGCTTAGAAAAATTATTTCTTGACAACACATTCAGAATGTTCCTTCCCATTTGAGACACAGTTTATTGGGTTAACATGTCTAAGTGAAGCAGGTGAAAAGGGCAGTGAACTGAGACGTAAAATCTTAAAAGCGGTCATGTAAAGGTCACCCTTTGCCAGTTAGCTTTGACAAACATCAGCTTTAAAGGGCATGTCTGACTTCAGAGGAAAAATTGTTAAACATTTTGTTTAAAACAGATATTTGTAAGAAACAATTGTTTTGAAAAACTGTGTATTAAAAATGTAAATGAATGAAGCAACTGCATTCTTCTTTGCAAACACTCTTTAAAAACACCATTATCCTGGAAAATCAAACCACAAATCTATTTAATTTTATTAAAATGGAAATTCTATTGTAATGCTGAAGAAACATATTAAGAAATATGTCCAAATGCATAAACAAAATTCATGTTTTCATTCACAATTAAAAGTAGATAATCTAATTCTGATTGGTTGACCGAACTTAGAATTTTAGCTCTTGATAATGTCAGTTATTGAGTTTATAATTTATCGACAAAAAGGGACACTGGTATAGTCATCTCGTTTTATACCCTCTATTCTATTCTGTCATTTGAATGTTTTCGGTTTTTCTTTTCTTCTAGTTTCTTTTGAGTTAAGATTTGTCAATTAGAGGTTATAAGAACTTGTATTTCTGAGACTTACTTCAGTAAAAAATGGAAAAGACTGAATAAAAGAAAAAAATTATCACAACTCAATTTTAAAAGCCTGATTTCAAGTGAATCATTATATTGCATACCAAAAAAACCTCTGTGCAGACATGACAGTCAGTATAATTAAAATACATGGCTCTCACCCTCCCACTAACCTAGGAACCGGCAGACTAAATTAGATCATAACCAGAAATGAGATTGTGTCACACACTAGTATAAGTATTAAAAAAAGAAATACCTTACCAAAATTGTAGTGACAACTACTGTCCTATTCTCAATGGCTGCAGTGTCATTTCCAAGTGTAGGTTCATGCTGAATCAAAACTAATTTATCCATGTCATTCCAATAACCAACCTGAAAAATAAAATTTATATAATTTACAGTAAAACCTGCATTCTGCATAATTACAAACATAAATAACTATAAGAACAGCAGAGTGATCCAAAGATGATTTTGTGCCAAAGAAAGTGCTGTCACATTGGATACAGGGGTACATATCTAACACTTTGAGTGTACCACTTAGCACCACTTCTGCACAGAGAGAGATGTGATGTCACCGCCACTGAGCAGACCCTGAAAGATCTGAGCTACTTACTTCAGAGGCACAAGTTAAATCCCATTTTCACTCATTTGAAGCCTTGCTGGGGCATAAACAAGATATATGAAATTTTGCTCTCCACAAGAATATTTTCATTCACTAATCCTCCAGATCTTCCAGTGTTAGACGGAGGAGTGAAAGACATCTAGATGACAGTTTTGCAACCCCATGGCTAATCTCAATTCCTTGCTCCACCACGGGCCTCTCAGGAGACTCCAACCCAGAGACTTGCACCAGGTTTTTTCCACCCAACTGCTGGCACTGACCTTTTAGTACCTACATTAGAATCCCTGTTATTCAAGCTTTCTTTACACTCATGGGACAGACAGCACCAACAGACAGTGACTCAGCTCATTCAAAATAAGCACCTCTCCTAAAAAACTGCTTGTTTTTCCACTGACTAAAGCATGATGAGAGTGAATTCTCTCTAAATATATCTCTAGGAAGTGCCTACAGGGAGGTGGAACACCACATCCACCTTTTTTTCTCCTTGGCTTCAGCTAGGCTGCCACAACCCTTCCCAGAGCAGTCTTTAGGTGAAACAGCTGCTTTTGTTCATTGCTGGAGATGAACTACTCTAGAATCAGATTTGAATCAGTCATTCTTCTATTCCCATGGAGGAAAACAACTACTCTCTCTTTTCTCCTTCTTGCCCATTTCTCTTTTTTGCAACTAGATCATGGTTGTCTGTGCATCCACTGACAAGGTTGCCACGGAATGGCTCAGTGGCTGTTCCTCTGACCCAGGACTGACAGCACTCAACTTCATGTCAAATGGACAACATGTACACAAATGCATCAGTAGAACAGAGTTCTAATCCTACCTAAAGGGGCTTCCCAGGTTTCTGGGAACCTAACGAACTGAGAGACTTATCCTTCTTCCTAGCATGACATAACAGACACATGATTTAAAAGGTTCCTATCAAAGAGATGCAATTCAACCCGAGACAGCTCAGTTTCCAGAAGCACCTGGGGACCAGTCAGAAGCAACTGCCCCTACCCCACTCCCTTGATTAATTAGGAATTCATGAGACCAAGAGTTGGGAGAGAAGAATGTCTTGTCCATCTTACTAGAAAAGGGAATTTTAGTGGAAAGTGGGCTCCAGGCAGAGCTCCAGTGTAACTGCCAAAGGACATTCTGTGCCTTGGCTGAAAAGATTTCAGTATGATGGAAATTGGCTAAACAATCAAATCAATTATGCAGTCAATATTATTTCTAACATTATTGTAGAGTCCTGACTAAAATTCACCATCACATAGGATTTTGCCTCCATTATGAGGAGAAACGTCTTATTCAGTTCAAGGCAGTGATGTGATATGAGAGTCTAAAAGTGCAGGGGAGAGCTTTTGGTTCCTAGTCTCATATGCATTATATATATCCTCTGTACTCTTAAAAGAGTCAACCTTCCTCTTGATTTTTACATTTACTATTTCACTAATTATGGAGAGACAATTTGGTTTAGCAGTCCCTAGAGCCATATGGTTGAACATGAGCGATTTTTTTTTTTTTCTACAGGAAACATCAGCATTGCTGATATAGTGGAGCGGGAGGTTTTCTTCCTAGTAGGATGCCCTGCTAAGAAATATTCTTTTTTATCCAGAAAAACCATACAGTCACAGATACAATTGATTACTGAAAATTTCAAGCTCTTGTCAAAAACTGTGATCAACTAATGGCAGAATAGGTGCACCAAACCCTGGCAGTCTGGGGAATTCACTACAATAGTGAATAATTGTTTTTCATTGTGCAATTCCTCATGGCTATAAAGTTCAGAAGGAAAGCAGAAAATGAATGATGTACTGCATTATAAAAGTAAGTATCATATGAAAATTCAGACAGAGATAAAGGCATTTTTTGAGAAATTGCAGGCATTTTTTAAAGGAACTTTAGTTTGTGTGCATTGGTGTGAACACATATGTGTTCTGTTCAAACCTGTGCTAAACTAACTTTGGAACTAGATTACTGAATAAATATGAAAGATATGTCATGACACTTGTATATCGATTCACAGTCACTGTGAGCGCACTAAATAACAGTATGCTTTCCTATAAATACTTCAAATCCACAAGGAAAAAACTGTTCAAAGGATAGGATTGAATTCAGCTATTAAAGTACCTCTAATTCTATTTGTATTGCAATTGAATTTCATAGGAGTTGCATCCACTAACATGGAGGCTGAATTTGTCTTATAGGAAACAATATTGCAAAAATATCTGCCTCAAAGTAAATTTGTCATAACAGTTTGGCATTTTATTGAATAGCGTAATTTCTGAAGGCCTGTGCACCTTGTAGCAGCCACTGAAGTGCTCCTGCTGAAGCTCACAAGTCAACTAAGGGCAAGAGAATACTCAAAAATTTTGATAATCAATTTTCATGTTGCCCAAATTGGAATTTAGAAGTCAAATCTTAGACTGGCTTGTGCATGTACATGTAATGCATAATGCTTTGTTTAATTTTTCCTTTCCTTTTTTGTTTTTTTTTTCATTTTGGTGACATGATGCATGGTGAATGACACAATCAAAGAATGATTGAGCTGGGAAGGGACATCTGGAAGTCATTTGGTCAAACCCCACTGTTCAACCTAAAGCCAGTTGCCCAGGACTGTGTCTGGATAGCTTTTGAATATCTCCAAGATGAAGACTTCACAACCTCCCTGCACAACCTGTGCCAGTGCTTGGTCACTCTCAGAGTCAAAAAAGCATTTCCTAATGTTCAGGAGGAACCTCCTGTGTTTCAGTTTGTGCTCATTGCCTCTAGTCCTGTCCCTGAGCATCAATGAAAAGTCTGTATTGCTTTATTGCAACACTCCAGTCACAGGAGCCAGTCCATTCCATCTCTGTGATCCTTGCCCTCACACCCTTCCCCTCACCAGCAGATTTTGATATAGTTCTACAGAGAAGAAGTAAGTAAGAAATGCTGCATAAAAGAAACTAACATAAGCATTGGCTATTTTTTTCCATTTTACTAAACTATATGGAAGTCTGTCTAGCTGTGCCATTTTCTAATGATCTGTTCACATATTTAAAGCTGTGGGCAACAAAAATCACTTCTAAAGATTAGAGCCATGCACTACTCTCTCTGGAAAGGCTAGTTTTGAAAAGATATTGCTGAGTGACTCATAAGTCATGTTATGTAGGACATGAGAAGAAAACATTAAAAGTGAAGGCCTCTTAGTTCAATTAAGTATAGTCATTTCTCACGTATTATATAGGATTTGTCAGGCTGGACCACAGAGTTGGTCCAGTGATCACATATAAAGCACTACCTAATACATGAGAAATAGATTCTTGTGAGTAGCCAGATCTGTCAAAGCTGTTATGACTTGTTATATCAAAGAGAGGTAATGGCTTAAGAGTGGCAGAGAGGCATGGCTGAAAGGTAAGAAAAGCACCTTGGGCCTTCTAGCACAACACAGACATATTTGCAGCCACCTTCCCCTTCAACTGCAGGCAAGAAGAGAGGATGTGGACATCCCTGTAGTGGTGCCAGCCACACGCATCTCCCAAAATAGGTTATAAAGACTGAAACATCAAACCTTTTCAAAAGTTTGCTGACACGCAAATTCCCTAATTAGTTACAGAAGCTGTGACCTAATTAACCACATCCTTTGCACCTTGCCTTTCCTCCTGTACAACTGAGAACAGAGGATGCAAATGGCATATTTCACCATTTGCCTTTGATGTATCCCAGCCACCCATATATCCTCCTAGGTGCCAACAGTGTGGCACAGAACCAGGAAGGAAGCAGGACTGGTAGCAAGGTCAGACATGTTGCCTGGCAGGAGACAGTGGACTTCCCAAGAGAGAGGGAAGACAAACTCCCCTTTCCCAATCTATTTTTCAGCCATCTGTCATACTTTCAAAAGACAAATGCACCAATATGCTTTATACACAGGCACATGCTTTTCTTTGGTATATATTACTCTGTATTGTGAAATATTGGCAATTTTTTCATCTGAGTGTATAATTCTGCTCTGGGTCTGTGGTTTAACACTCTGCCTCCTCAGCACTGTGGCAGGTAACTGTCTCTGGGGACACACAGTTTACCTGTGGCACTATTTACTGCACTTGTCACCTCTGGCCCAACAGCAGAGAGCTGTTTAATTCAATTTTGATTGCTTTGGCCGTACTCAAGCAGCCATGAATCCCCTATTCACTATCACCTCCTCCCTTTTCTTGTTCTGATGACCTCACAAACAAAACATGCCACGGTAACTCCAAAGGAAATAAAATCCATGAGCCTGTGTACATTTTCTGCATTTATTTGTTTAATACTATGACAAGTGGACAAATTTTCAGCACAGATGAGAAAGGGTCAACAAAGTACCCAGACTTATCTTTTTAAAGTGATTGGGCTGAGTGATAATGAGCATTCAGACATGGAGGATCTGCTAAGACATATATTACTGTGCATTTGCCTAAATTGCTTACAAGCAATGAATCAAGCATGCAGGATTAGATACTGAAATTAATTTCAGAAAATGTAAGTATTCAGGGCACTCTCTTTTCCTCCTCTTCTCTCCTTTCACCCTTAAAAACTCTATGTTAGTAACAGCCTGTGATTCATGTTTACACAGAATGTACAAATTAACCTGCTTAAAAATGCCATAACTTTAAAGACAGAAATCTCTGGATAAGATACAAAGAATATCTACTGTTCAGAGTTCTGATCATTTTCCACCACCTAGCTGCCTAGCAACATGCCATCCAGCTGGTTTTCATTAGTATGCTTGACTGACTGACATCCCACCACTCCAAGATGCACACTTGTTTTTGTGTTTCCCAATTTGTTGCATTGAATAATAGCATCTAGCAGAAAATGCAGTTTAAAAATACTTCCACCAGAAATATTCTCCATGTATTCACTGTATTATATCTTTTTAAACCACAGAGTCCACTTTAATAGAAGTCTGCATAACCATTTCATCATACGTAACTCATTTATACAATATGAGGATAGTAAACATTGTCAACATGTACCTTTCGAGGCCCTGTGTTTTTCAGCTCAAAGACATCCATGGTGTAGTTGACTCTACGACCATAGTGGTCAAACTGAACATTTCCTGTCAATCCTTGTATTCGAACCTAAACATGGAGAAAAAAGCATCATGAAGATCCAGTCTTATATTCTTTATTTCAAACGTCACAGAGCAGTGCAAGTTATCCTGGCTACGTCCTTAGAATACCATAACAACACTACTGTAGAACAGTCAGGCATTATAAAGCAATACATTTGGCTACTTTTATTTATATTCCTTTTTCTTGTCAGACCATGCTCAAAACAGGCTTAGGTATGTCAGTATCTAACTGCTAACAAAGACACACAATGGACCTCGTCCTTTTTCATGATGTGCAGCTCACCATCTTCCAACTGCAGGTTCTAAAGAGAAGTACATTTTTTACCATTCTCATCACTCCTACAGAGTATCTAGGGTCATATGAAAAAACCTAAGGGATGTTTTCGCCTGAGCTCATGTATCCTTTAAGCTCCCACTCTGGTGGATTAAATGTACAAATTGAACATACACTGCTCATTAATGTAAACTTGACAACAACCTTAGCCCCAGTAAAGCAACTTACTATCACAGAAGATGGGTGACATGCAAAGGGCTTGAAAAGACTGTTTTAAAAGCATCAGAGTGAAAGATAGATGTAAAACCATAAGATTGGGAATTTTCCACCATGTGTCTCAGCTGAAACCAGAACTCTGTTTTTTCTTTCGGTATTTTACTTAGCCACCAAAGGATGACACTACACTACTACACCAAACTGTTCTCCTCATCCCAAAGAAGTCATGGCCATATTGGTGCTGGCTTTGATTGTATCTGGCCATGCAAACCACTTTGGCTGAATTTGAAGGTTCATGCTGTCTGCCCAAACACAGAAGTCTGACTTAATGCTTCTCTCAATTGTTACAGATGTGTTCATCTGCAAAGAGTATGTGAAGCATACAAAATGCTTTATTTCTCTCCTTAAGAGTCAGGATGCAGACTTAAATCACTTACTCTTTCCCTCTGTCCATTTCTATCTCTACTGATTCTTCTGCAGGGCTGAAACCTTGGCTTCTAGGCACAGAGCTGCCAGCTCTGTCAGCAGTCACTTCTCCTCAGCAGTTTCTCCTGAGTGCAGCCTGCTCATTTGCAATGATTTAAATTCTACTGCAGGATTTTTATTTTCTTACTGTCCCATTCAAAGGAAAGGCTAAATCATCTTGACAGAGATCTGGAACTTTCTAGGCATCCATATTCATCAGGAATTCAAAATCCTGACATCAGAGAACAATGGCTCTGGGTTATTTCTTCTTTAAAGGAAAAAAAAATTACTACCTATGTGATTTCCCTGTGAGAAGTCTACTTTTATTGAAGATGACAGAAACATATTTTAAAGACTATATTATGTAGCTATATCTTTTTCCTTAAATGACAATATTTGTAAAGCCAGGTTATTTGCAATAGTAACAGATGAGTTCACCAGTTCAGTGGAGGAAGTCCCAACTATCTTAAAAGAATTAACAGTAGTTTCAAGTAGTAGTAGTTCCCCTCTGCCTTCATTCCAAGTTACAAACCAGAACAGCCTGAACAGCCTAAGCTGTTTCCAAATGCCAACTAAAAAATAATTTCTCCTTCTCCATTACTACCCTTGTGCATACTATCTTTCAAGTCATACAGCGTGCAACTAGCATCCAATATTCAAAAAGATCACTAGAATAAAGCCTCCCTTTACCTGTTTTAATGTCCTCTCCATATCAATTCCTTGACCCCATGGGGCTGCAGGGTTGGCAAGACAATCACCGGCATTTCCTCTCCTTGAAATATCAATTTTCTGTCTTCTAAGATTACGGAAAGTTTCAGCCATCACAAGTACTCCATCATATGTCAGTGCAGATGTATACTAAATAGATGAACAAACACACTGCATCAGAATTGGCATGTCTTTAAAAAAATCACCTGTCTCAAGTATTTCTATTTTGATTCATTATGCAGCAGTTTCTACACCTTCATTTAGTAAAAAGCTCTCCTCAAAATTAAAAGCAAGTTTGTCTAAGAGACAAATGCAGGACATTTCAGTAGCTCCAGTTTAAAAACTGTATTTCTTAAGGGTAGAAAAATCTGCATCTTAATTAATAAAAGAAAGAAATTGAACTGGAGATACTAAAATCTTTTTTTTCCCATTTGTCTTATATATTAAGGAATAACCCCATCCACTCAACTTACTCAAAACAAAAAGAAAGAAACAGCAACTCATTGCGAAAATATAACTGAAAAAATGCATGGTTAATGAGCAGACATCCAGGCTACTGGAATTGTTAAGAATGATCAAAAGTAGGTTCTTCCTATTGGAAAACCTGTGTTGGCTCTCTACCTGACACATACACTGAATGGTCTGTGTTTCTGCACTAACTACAGTACCTGCTTTAGGGTGATAACATGCCAAATGAAACGTGTACAGCAAGTCTTCGGCAGATGTTAGCCTGGAGCCACATAAACAAAGGGGTGTTTTCTCAGTATAGTTCTCTATAAACATACTGTATCAGAAGTTGTTCACATGCCCAGGGCTGCTACTGATATGCCCTGCAATATACAAAATTTAAATTCCCTTATTCAAGTCTAATTTCCTTCCTTTCCTTTGCCTTGCATATAATAAGCTCTTTGAGACATGGTTTATCCTTATAATCTCAAATTTTGGTTATCTCTGGGTGAATTAGATGTGATTCAAATTAATCATGCTGACTTCTCTGAAGAAGACAGCATCATCCTGTTGATGTGGCAAGAAGTCCTATAAGTTGAATCGTTCCTGTCTTCAGCAATTGGGGATGTCTGCACTCCATGGCCCACAGCATCCTTGTTTTTTGTTTTTGTTTTTTTCTTCAGAACATAAATTTCTGGAATGTTCACTGAATTATGTAGCTATGTTTTGTAATAACCATGTTGATGCCTTCTCCAGACTTTGTCAACCTACCCATTTCCCAGCCAAGGGAGGACTAATTGCTTATCTTTGCATAGTGCCCAGCACAAAGGGGGCCAGTGTCAACTAGGTCTGATATGCCTTTGTGCATATAATAACAGAACTCTTTTGATGAAGTCATATTTAGAGCTATACTGTGATTTGCCTGCCAGGAAAACTATATGTGAGAGAAATATTTTGTTATCAACCTGTGAGGGATTAGGATAGAGGAACACTGGGATGAGATTTCACTTTAAAATCATGCCTGAAGGTGATTACTACACCAGGTTTTGAGGTGGAAAATTTCCAGAGGAAATTCCATAAGAAAAAGTAAAGGTAGTAAATTTATGAGTATTATCTCATACACAGAAGAATTCAGCTGTTGGGAAAGCTCTGTAATCTAGATAATTAGATTAATTAATGTAAATTTTATTGAAATTAAGTTGTCAGTTAAGCATTTGACCCTTAATTGCTGTCGGTAAAGGGGTGAAGTTGGAGAATAAGTGACAAAGGACACTCAAGTACATCAGCAAAATGTGCTGCAGTTTGTGTTTCCATCATACAAATGTAAGGATAGGCATGATTAGTTGCCAATAATAGTAAGATCAATTGCCTTCTCCTCTGCCTAAATATTCATTCATGTATTCAACAATGTTAATTAGAAATTAGAACACCTGAGTGATATCTTTGGTAGTGCTTCAGATCAGCCAGTACCTTTGGTGGGGTCTCAGATCCTGGGTATTCTCTCTGGTCCAGCTTCTTCCAACGCTGCATCAGCTTAGTTACCATCGGGGTACTGAAATCTACTAGCTGAAATCCAGTCACATTGGCTCCTCCATGCATAAATCTCTCCAGAGAAATATCTTTGAATCCCTAGAAAATCAATTTAAGATTTTGTTTGCCCTCCTACACCACTGTGGGTCCAATCTGTTCTAGGTCAGCGCAGTAGCATAAAGAAAGCACAACAGCAGGATTCCATTAGAAGGCAAAATTTAAAACCAGAGTAATGTTGAACCTTCATTGATAATTTCCTTTCGTGTAATAAAGAAACAAAACCAAGAAATAAATTTCCCACATTATTGCTAGGGTGGTCTTGACAGCTAAGCAACACATTGCTGGGAATGGCAGGCACTTTTTGAAGAAATGCCTTTGGCAAATCAACTGAAAACTGCCTGTAGAATATTAAAACCTTAATCCAATTTCCATCAAAGTTGGCAGATTTGAATGAGCACTGTACTAGTGCTTTAAACAATGCATTCCTCTTTCTTTGTATGTTTGAAAAATGAACACTATTCTGTAAATACATATATTCCAGGATCCCAAATCTTTGTTCGTGAAGCCTAGCCATGATATTCCAGGATTCATTGTTTAGGCTGAAAATGTCTGAGATAATGAGATAATGCAGTAGACATTAGAAGGCAAAGACAGCACACGAGGATCTCACTATTAGTGCAAGGAAAACATAACACAGAATCACACTTCTGTGAAATAGGAGTGTAGTAGCTGTCAGATCTGCTATATATTGAAAACCCAGACTGACTCTCAACATTAAAAGAGAAAATAAAGTACATATACCTCCTGACTTATCAGTTTCTCTGGCTAATCTGTTCAGCACATATAAAGACAAATTCTTTACTAAAATATGCTTTTAGGGACAGAACTGAACTTCAAGAAACTGCATAATGCAAACTGCTAAAGTACTTAGAAGCAAGAATAAATCTTTCTGCTCCTTTCCTAGCTGCTATGTTTAAGACTAGCTCAGAGTTATCTTATTTTTATTTTCTTAAATTCCTCTGATTGGTATTTATCAGTGAAAACAGAAGTGTACACTTAACTTAGAAAGATTTAGGAAAAAAATTTGTGGGGTATTGACCCAATATCCCAAGGGAAAAAACCCTGTAAAGATGGAGATTTGATTTATGTCCTAAGGGATACTGACAGTAAATATAAAAGGTGACACATCAGGTCATATTACCCACATTATTGAACAGACAGTCGATAACAAAGTGTGCCCCTGCTGAAGCAGAGGAGTAGATGTGCCTGTCTCCCCTGAATATCCCACTAGCAGTTCACTGCAACATCCAGTTCCTTGTTTACAGCAACTATTTTGCATGAGTAAAATTACCTGAGGAACAACAAAATTGTAATGTTGAAAAATTTAATTTGTAAGACCTAAGAGAATAGACATGTCTCATTTAAAACTTCTGATGCCCTAAAAATAATCTGAAGTGATCTTAAGTTAAGGTACAAGTACAGCAAAGCACAACAAAACACTTCATGTCAACTAAAATTTCTTGAGGGAGAGTGGAAAGAAAACAGTTCAAAGCATACATTAGACTCTGTCCTACATTCACTGTGCTTTGCCAGGTATGTTTTTGGCTTAAAGAAGGAGTTATTTGAATAATAAAATATTGAATTTACTCTTTCTTTGCCCTCTTCTGAACATTATCTGTGTGAATGTCCAGTTTAGACTTAGAGTGGAAATACCAAACCAGTAATTTGACTAGAAATAGCTGAGCTTACATGAAAATGAATGTTCCCTGGAGAATGTATAAAAGTTACCTCTAGAAGTGTTACATTACTAATAATAAAAAGATGAGTCAAAAATCAGTGTAGTTCTGCAAATTCTAATTCAGCCACAAGATACAGTCCTAGCAGTCCTCTATACTACACTGATGATTTTTTTTTAAATTTAGGAGGGTAACATTGTGCCCTTCATATCTAGATGGCTGTAACAACAAATCCAAGTTCTTTTATGCATCATAAAGGATATATTCTGTACAACCACATATTAGAGACAAATGGGAAATGTTGTGTGAAGTGCTATAATTTTTAAGTAAAACTGAGTGTTTCACTTACCGAGCAGGGGTATAATTCTAGAAAAGTATCTTACCAGGTTGGCAACAATATAGTGGTATCCTTTAACATGCTTTCCCACGCTAACAATCTGTGAGGGAAAAAAAAACCAAACACCAAAACAATGTCATATTGTTTTCTCTATCATAAGTTATATAAAGTTGAGAGTCTAATAATGTAACTATAACTTTCCAGGGAAAGTTATATCATGGAAAAAAGTTATATCATGGAAAAAAGTTAACACTGAAGTGAGTAAAGTAATGAACTGGTAATCTCAGTGTCTTCTGTATTGAAAATGTTACTGTGATATACTATTTTATCAAATAAAGCAATTATCTATGGGATACAAATTCAGAAGGAGGACATCACACATTAGCTACAAAGTCTATCCACTGATGTACTTTCTGATTTGAAATAAGTGCAGAATTTATGAATCACACTGAGTTTTCATCTCTTGGGATCAAAGCTGTTCGCCCTTGAGGTGGTCAAGTACTTATGAGTGTTACTCAGCTCTTAGTAAAACAGTAAAGACTTCGGGAATGAGCATGAGCAAGGACAGAGCAATATAGTGAGGCTGTCTTTGAGTGTTTAACCAAAATATAGCAGGAAGTGATGCGAGAAGGCAAAAACCATGATGTGCAGCCGCTACAGTCCTGATAGGACAAGATCAGCCACAGAGTTTAGATAAAAGCTATATCAACCTGCCCCTTGTATCAGTATTATTGCAATTTCTATGATGTAATGACTCTTCTTCAATGTGCTGACAACAAAAAAATGAGATAATATTTTGTCAGTAGAAAATGTTGATAATAGATTCATTGCAGACTAAAGCTGCTTTTACTAAAGAAACTAAGAGCACTACCTGTAAAATGCAGTTTGCATTCAATACCAGTACAGTCCCTTGAACTCTTATTTTTGATAGTCTACCACTCATTTAGAAAAAGCCTGCTTGCAGCCCAAATATTTGGGGTTTTTTTCCTCCTCGTGTACTCATCTCCACAAAGCATTTTAGCTTCCCTCCAAATGAACAAATAAGACACAAGTAAAATTTTTCCATGAAGTGCAGGTTCACTGCAAAGTGGAAGGGAAAATCCAAGGGATGTGGCATAAATATGTTGTCAGAACTGTTTTTAATTTCATTGTTTTAAAGTAATAAAGTAAATAAGCAATTTTTCTTTTATCCTTTAACTAATTTCCCAAACTTTACTTCATAATTATAGTCTGTAGCTAAAGTGTTTGTATTCAAAAAGAAAAACAAACTTAAAAAGCCCCAAAAGACACCACGCCCCCCCAAGCCATGATTGTTACCCTTCATATAAATGAATTTTAGACTCAATAAAACTCCCATTGATGGTTGCTACCATTTTATTAGGGGTGACAGAGAGAGAGAAGATACAATTTTTCCTGTTACTAACTCAACACATGTGAGGATGCTGCTGTTAAGTAATTTTTTTGCATATAATGAAAAAGTTCTAATCCCAACTGGTTTAACAGCTTCAAAAAGGAATGTGATTCCTCACACCAATAACGCTTTTACATCTCTACTCATTCAGCAGTACATGGCAATGAAAGTATTTGCCTCTGCATTACATGGAAACTGATACAGATAAAAAAATTTGCATTTTTAAATAAACAAAGCATCACAGTTTGAAAGTTATTAAGTGGACTGATATGACTTAAGATCATGGAATCATGACAGGGTTTGAATTGGAAGATATCATAAAGATCATCTAGTTCCAACCCCCCTGCCATGGGTAAAGATACCTTCCACTAGATCAGGCTGCTCAAAGCCCCATCCTGCCTGGTCTTGAACACCTTCAAGGATGGGGCATCCACAACTTCTCTGGGCAACCTGTTCCAGTGCCTCACCACCCTCCCAGTGAAGAATTTCTTCCTTGGATCTAAGCTAAATCACTCCACGTCCTAGTAAAAAGTCTTATCTTCAGCTCTCTTGTAGTCTCCCTTCAGGTAAAGGAAGGCTGCAATGAGGTCTTCCCAGAGCCTTCTCTTCTCCAGGCTAAACAACCCCACCTCTCTCAGCCTGTCTTCACAGGAGAAGAAGAGCTCCAGCACTCTGATAATTTTCATAATCCTTTTCTGGACTTGCTCAAACAGGTCCACATCTTCCCGCGCTGAGGTCCCCAGAGCTGGATGCAGCACTCCAGGTGGGGTTTCACCAGAGCAGAGGTACAGAATCACCTGCCCCAGCCCGTTGGCCACACTGCTTCTGATGCGGCCAGATGTGGCCAGCTCTTTGGGCTGCAAGCGCGCATTGCTGGGACACAATGAGCTTCTCATCAACCAACACCTCCAAGTCTTTCTCCTCAGATGTGTTTTTAATCTATCCACCACCCAGCCTGTACTTGTATTTGTACAAACACCTGTCCCTGGTGTAGGAGCTTGCACTTGGTCTTGCTTGAACTTCATGTGGTGCGCACAGGTGATGTATGTGACATGGTAACTGTGTATCAGATCCTCAGCTTAGGCAAATCAGTGCAGCTCCCTTCGAGCTCTGGGAAGTTGACCTAGTTTTAGCAATTAATACCCTTAGTGATCTGTTCCCTGGTTTGGTTTCATAACACAAATTTTGATCATCACTGCTATATATCAGTCAAATAAAACAAGGACACAATTAACCTGTAGGCATTGAGGTACAACAGATAGATGTCCATTGTTACAGTCAAAATGAGTAAGTAATGTAAATGATCAACCAGATTTACTTCTGTCCTTGTTCCTAGGAAATGCATGTAGGTATCACTGCAGAATTCCTGGATTTGATGTGAATAGTACATAACATTTTTGAAAAAAGAAATTTGAAATTTTCATCATATTCTCTCAAAACTTGTTTCTTAGGGTAAGTGATAAAGTACACATTTATGTATCATCTAGTTGTCTTAACTTCCTTTATGGTCTGTGGAAAAAGCAGGCACTTTGAGAAAATGATTCATCTTATTTTAAAGCACATGCGTAAAATTAATTAGACGACCTGTGCCCTGAAAGTACCTGTTTTTCTGCACTCACTAAAAAAAGATTTGATGGTGATTAGCTCTGATGTAGACACCTACATTTTATATCCCTAATGTTAACTGAGATGAATTTCACTCTAAAAATGTTGATTATGCAGACAGAAAAGAGAATAATTGTTTGTATTTTCAACTAAGACTGGATACAATTCTGATTTGGAATTTGAAAATTCTTATAGTTATTGATCACACACAGTTTGAAAACCAGGAATTGGTTATGATTTAGAAAAAAAGTGCCTCTTTAGTGAAACAGCTGTGAATATCTCATAGTTTTGAATATCCAAAATACACATAGTCATTTTTTTTTCTCAGTACTCAAAGCTGCAGATTATGATCTACAAAACAGGATATGAATTCTTGCTACCTGAAGAACCACCTTTCTCTACACTGCACTTCTACCCTGAGATAAATTGAGCCAATGAACTTAAGTCCTTTGTAACAAGGGAAGGAGTTTGACAGCTACTCAGTCTGGAATGCAAACTCTTACAGTTTCCTTATCTATTCTTTAACTGGTTAGCAGTTTCTGGAACTTTGAGAGATGAGACCTCAACCATTCCATATATGTAAGAGTAGATATTACCCAGAACCAAACACAGGCCTGAGATTTTTACAGATGAGATAGTGTTCCAGAAAGCCTTTGCTATAGAAGTTTATTAAGTCTGGAGGTACCTAAAACCCTGGTACTTCCTCGTGCACCCCTAAATTCAGACCAAAAGGCCAAGCTCAGTCACAGGCCAGAGACAGGGTAGAGTAGCATTGTCTAACATCTACATTAGCGAGTAGGGCAGCTGGTACGATAAGATCCATACAGCAAAAGCTGTAGTGTTAAGGAGTTGGCATCCACAAGACACGTTTCAGGAACTTACTGTGGACTCTCTAACCTTGTCACTAGACTGAGCTCACGTTACACTTCTGGGCACATCTTGTTTGGCATCATCCAAACGAAACCTATTTCATGTATTTTGAGTCCAATCTTGATGTGAAACTCAGTAATCTGGAGATTCACTGTAAAAAAAGCACATTCATGACACCAATTAAGATACTCTTGTGTGCCTGTGGGCCGCACTTTCTTAGACAGGCTCTGAGCACCTGTGGGGTAGGTGGCATACTCATGGAGCACAAGGTTGAGCAGTGAGAACTGCCTTAATTTCAAACCATAGGTCCTTGAAGAGAGAGCAGCACTGTCACAGGGACCTTTGGTGGCTCTGTCACGGAGCAGCCTGACGCAGCACTCACTGGGGTTGGCTGCAAAACTTCGCAGGGTGAGGCATCAAAGATGGGCTGTGCCAATTACATAAGCAGTGATACACCATGAAAGTGCTGATATGGTAGGTCAGGGTCATGATAGGTCAGGAATGACCCTTCATATTTATAACTGTGCTTTTCATTGCTTCAGGGTGCTTTGATTCAAAACTGTCCTAGTGCCAGTAACCTAAGGGAGTATGTCGTATTTACATACTATGTGCATACATACCTATGTACCCCTTATGTAGTACTTCTTCATTTATGCATTTGAAACAATTGGTTTTGCCCTATACTCCCACTCTGACTTCTTCTTAAACACCACACCCAGATAGTGCACCAACCTTTTGTCACAGTGAGAGTTCAAGAAGACCTCAGTTTGCTCAGGGAGATATTGGGAAGAAAGTGCTGGGAAAGGTGAACTTTAACTTCTTTGGGGAAAGGCTGCGAGCACGTGAAAGCAGTATGCTGCACTTGCTTCTGTATGTTGATTTGCACGTTTTAATTCAATGACCAAGGTGACTAGCACCTAGAATTGGAGCTTTATTATACTCTTATTTTTAAACCCTGAGAAATTATTAAATAATCATCAGTATTAAGAAGAATGAATAAGAAAATGCAACCTGCTTCCCAAATTACCAGGAAATTAGAGAAATTACAGGAATGACAACAGTTACTCCACGCATTATCCTGTAGTCACACTATTAGTGCATATCTCATTTCTGTAAATGCGACAGAATAGAATAAAAAAAGCGATATATTAAGGCCATTGGGCTATTAAGCTTATTTCAGAATCTAACACAACTCTTTTTCCCCCCCCAAATATTATTGTTTATGTAAGTGTCTGTAGAAAGGTGAACTTAAAAAAAACCAAATCAGCCTTAGGCTCTAATTGCATTACCAAATGCATTTACATATAAGAAACTAAAAAGAACAGTGTGAGAATTTTTAGTTGCTGATCTAACATACTGCAATTATGAAAATACCTTATTCTGATTTCAGGATTCCAGTGGTAATCAAAAGTAACTAGAACTACACCACTGATTGTTAAAGTGCAGTAAAACCAGGGCCAGTGAGATGTGAATCCAACTCAGGCTTTAGGCACAACTCTGAACTTTGTGTCTTTATCATACGACGCTGTTCTTTCCATTTAGATGAACAACAGCCTAGCCTAGGAAATTCAGAAACTATTCTACTACTGAAAAGAAGGGCTACCAGTGTCTGCTTTGATTATTTTCTCTCTTTTTTCCCTCTAAGTGGCAAGTTCACTGACTTTGATAAAACTATTTGCAGACTTACATCAGCATCAGAACACAGAATCTGACCCAAAGTCATCCTCTGTTCTCTACTACTGTGAAATGGATATTGTATATCACTCATTTTAAAAGAATGCTTAACTTCTGTAGCATGAAATGTCCCTCGTTATGATTTCCAGAAGATGGAGGTCAGTACAGCTGGAGTGCAAAGGACTTATTTTCAGTTAAAATCTTCAAAGGGTGATAGCTGTGCATTACCAATTGGACTTTAACAAAGGTTTTCCTCTTTGCTATTGTGTCACAATCCACTGCCTTAAGAAAAAGAACACCTGCAATAAAATGAAGTCTGTCTAACACAATATAAAAAGTGTGGAGACTTGTTAAAGAGGGAAGATTGAGACCTGACCTGAAATATTGCAGCAGAAATGGCAATGATACAAACCACAACTGAAATGGGATTTTTATACAATATCTGAAGCCAGGATGAATCTTTTACAAAGCCATAAAAAAGCAACTGAGAAACAAGCTTAATTTTATCAGCTAGGACTCAAAAAAGGACATTGTTGTTGGGGAAAGGGTGAACAAGTATCAGAGAGGATGTCAAAGGCAACAAATAAAGCAGAAGTGGCTCTTTCTTTCTTGTGAAGGCAGGTGCTGAGCCGGAACAGGGGTGTGCACACCTGCCCCTTGCACAGTTGAGCAAAGAAGGATGCTTCCCACACAGCCCCCTTGTCCACCACCAGCTGGACCAGCAGAGTCCTGTGCAGTGCAGGAAGTTGCTGGGAAAGAAAACCTGTAGAGGAGACTCAAAAGTCATTAACCAGTGCCCTGAGCATGGCTAGTTGCTTCCTCCTGCTGTTAAAGTTGTTTGCATTCAAAGTCTACTCCCATGAAAGGCTCACTCAGAGCTAAATAGGATATGCAGAGTTGTAGGGAAAAAGGAGGCAAGGAAAGAGAGGAAGGGTGTAAGAAGAAAGCTCAGTTCACCGATCCTTTAAAACATTTGTATTTGTCCTTTGTCTCCTACTGCCTATTTGTTCTTTCAGTAACTGAAATAACATATTTCTCATGCCCAAACCTCATCAGTTGTGTGCTGCAGTGACAAAATGTGTTCTTATTACTGTGCAGTGTGGGACTAATACTGTGTGCAAAATCCCATCTGCTTTACAGAAATGAGGCTATGCAGAGCCTCTCCTGGCTCTGCGGGGTGAGGAAACTGCTGGGGGCAGTGCTGGCAGCTGGCTCCTTCAAGGAGAAGAACTATCAGTTTGCATTGACATTATTGTGTTGCATAGAAGCAACTCTATAGACCTAAAGAGGAAAAAAAAGCATGAAGAGAAAAGAATGATGAAGAAAAGGCACTTTATGAATCTTCCAATCCCTCTGGGATTAAGAAGAGATACACACAGAGCTGCTACTAAGTCCCTGAAATAGTACGAAGCCCAAAAATGCTGCCACCAGCCCGAATTCCTGTGTGCCATGCACATACCAAATTCTTTGCCTAATGATTTGCTCCTATGGCTCTGTGGAAGCAGAACTAAATGTCCATTTTATTCATGCAAATCTAACAGACACAGAAAAAAAACTGCAGACATGCTATTTCTGACTCAAGAGATAAAAAAATCTTCATTATGCCACTAAACTACATGCAAAAGCAGTGCCATCTCTTGATGAATACCTATCTGTGTTGTGCTACTGATTGTTTGCGCCAACATGCCTCTGTGCTCATGAAAAACAGGGAAGCAGAAGAAACTGTGCAGGAATGCCTTTTTAATCCATATGTTTGGTTAATTTTGGCCTTCCTGTAAGTATCATGTTGCAATTTATTAAAATATGCATTTATTATTATCTTAAATTAAGTATGCTAGTGATCTAAATATGATTTGCAAAAATGTCAGTTGTTATCTTCAGCTAGTGGACACACTGGAAACTGAGATGAAAAAAAATGTTTTTAAAGCCATCCACCTTTACAATTTGATCTATTTAGAGAAATTCAGCAGTGAAATTCAGCATTAACTTTTCAAGTTTAGCATTCCTATGACAAAATATTAAGGGCAGATGGAGAATGAGTGGAATATGTCAGCTTCTGTACTTTTCTCCGTACAAACATTCATTTACTTTCATTTTGATGGTAGTAATAATAATAATAATTCTTGGTGTGACAGCTCACTCCATTTTACCCATCAGAGACATTTGGTTTTCAGTGCAAACACATACATGATACTTTCAGCAACATATCTCAAGGCTCTTCCTCAGAGTTAAGAAAGCTGAGGATCAGCGATGTCAAACAACATATCCACAGAATCAGAGAATTTGCTGAGTTGGAAGGGACCCCCAAGGGTCATTGAGTTCATCCCTTAGCCCCACAGGACCATCCCCAAGAGTCACACCATGTGCCTGAGAGTATCATCTTCTCCTGGAGAGTCTGTTCCAGTGCCCAACCACCCTCTGGGTGAAGAAACACTTCCTAATATCCAACCTAAACCTCCCCTGACACAACTTCAGGCCATTCCCTTGGGTCCTGTCACTGGTCACCACAGAGAAGAAATCAGCGCCTGCCCTTCCTCTTCCTCTCACAAAGAAGTTGTAGACTGCAATGAGGTCTTCCCTCAGCCTCTGCTTCTCCAGGCTGAACAGACCAAGTGACCTCAGCTGCTCCTCATACAGCTTCCCCTCAAGGCCCTTCACCATCTTTGTTGCCCTCCTTTGTACTCCCTCCAACAGCTTAATATCTTTCCTATATTGAACAACTAAATTAAGAGAACTAGGAACATCATTGAAGATACTGTGCAGCTACTTTCTTACCATGCTTATTAATAACAATTGTTAGCTGTTATTAATTAGAGGTTATTGGTTTGTAATTTTTACAAGATAAGATTAATGATACTAGTACTTTACCACATGAAAACTTCACATCCATGTTTAATTTTTAATATTACACAGTACAATGTGCATTCTTTTTATTATTATGTATCAGTTAAGCTGTGTACATTGAAGCATTAAATCTGTGCCAGATGCTGCGTAACTATTTTCACCTCTGTGTTTAAAGGCAAATACAGCCCTGGATGAGCAGCAAGGCTTGATCTTGCTGATACAGAGCACTGACAGAGATGAGAAAAGTGCCCATCGACTGAGAAACATCCCATTTAATTCTTATGGGCTGGGGAGGGTAGAGAGCAGGAAAAAAATACTGAAATTAGCCTGTCTGGTAGATCAGGAGCTAAACTGATGATGTCTGACAGAAAAACTGATTCACTATGCAGAATTCAGAAGAAAATGCTGCTCACAGTGAACACGTTGGAAGGCTTTGAACACACGGAGTGCTGAGGTTTGAACTTTCTCAGATGGAAACGGGTGGGAGAGGATAGAGCTGCTACAAATGGAAGAAGAAAGGAAATCCACTGCCATTCGTGCAGAAAGGAGAAACATTTTTTTCTGAATATAGTCCTCTTTATGTCCAGTGGATATATTTATGCACATATCTGTGTGTACGAATATAGAAACAAACACTGTAAATGTAAATGTTACTGTATATGAAAAGCCTGAGAAAACAGAAATTAGGAGTACCAACATTCTCTTTCAGAAAGAAGTAAACATAAAGGTCCTAGGCAAATGCAATTACACTTAGCTTGTGTTTCCAGTTTGCTCTGCTGAGTTATGCATTATGGAGACACAATTAAACTAAATTTCTGGTAAAAATTTGCCCAAGAGGGTTATTGGAAATAAGGAAGAAATACTTAATAGCAGAGAATGAGGAACCAAAATGCTGGAGAAGCATGTTGCCTGGCTTAGTGAAGGATTTTTTTAGATGTGGTCACATAATGTATCACAGAGATTGGTCTGATCACCCTGGTATTCCTTCTAGCTGTTTCTGATGCAAGCACATTACAGGTTTGCAAGATTCAATGCAAGATGATACACAGGTCACTCACTCATAAGGTATTTCTATCTCAAAAGCTGCCTATAGGTGTGAAAACAGAGTACTGGGAATCAAAGGAGCTCATCTGTGCACATCTGTGCCTTATTTCATGGCCTGACTCTCAACCTGACTCAACAAACACAGCAGGACAGGCTAGGTACACACTGGATAGGAATAGGCTTTGCAGGAAAGCTCTTGAAGTTCTGGTAAACGACTTTACCACAAGTTGTTCATGCACCCTCATGGCAAAGTAAGCCAACAGCCTCTTGGACTGCACTGCCAGCTGGTCGAGGGAGCTGATCCTTTCTCTCTGCTCAGCTCTGGTGAGGCCCACCTTCAGTGCTGTGTCCAGTGTCAGGTTCCTCAGTACAAGAGAGACATGGACATACTGAAGCATGTCCACAGAAGTGCCACAAAGGTGATTGAAGCATCTGTCATGTGAGGAGAAGCTGAGAGAGCACACTGTAGAAGAAAGATCTCAGGCAGATCTTAGCAATATGTAAAAATACCCAATGGGATGGTGTAGGGAAGAGGGTACCTGACTCTTCCTGGATGGGAGGAATAGGACAAAAGGCAAAGGATAAAGGTTGCAACACAAGAAATTCCAGCTAGTTATGAGGAGTTTATTTTTTAATATGAGATAGTCGAGTACTGAAAGAGGGAATAAAGTGCTTGTGTGATCTCCATCCTTGGAAGCATTCAAAATTTGACTGAATGAAAAACCTGATCTAAGCTTGCCCCCTCGAACAGCGAGAATGTCTAGATAACCTTGAGAGGTGACTTCCAATCCCAATTCTGTTATTTTGTTTTTAGAATTGAAGTGTTCATGTCAGCACTTCACAGCCTGAATTTCAAAAATCATTCCAAAATCTGTCTAAAAACAAATCTCAGAGCTCTAAGAATCCAGCTCCTTTTTTTCTGGTACCTTATTTTCTCTGCAGTGCTTAATATGTGCTGACAATGAGAATTCTGGCAGAAAAAGAAATGGGGGAACAAAACTTTTTACTTCCAATTTCAACACTTCATGCTTTTGAAAGCTTCCTTACATAATTTTACATGCCCTTTTCATATAGATTAACAGCAAAAAGAAAAAATATTGAAAGACTAAAAGAAAAGGGCTAAGTATTTATAGTTAATAACATCATCCCTCATGATCTAAAGGATTCTTACACTTTTCAGTTTTATTATCAAATCTATTTGGAGTACTGACTGTATTGTACACCTGAATACATTTCTGAGCATTGCACAAACTGAAAGAAACAGCTGTTAGATCAGCGATGGCTGAGCAAATGACAGTCTGCTTCTCCAGTAATAAGTGTTATTAGTGTCTGAAGAAGTAAAATGAACAAATACAATAGCTGAAAAAATAAAATATGTTTTCACTGAAGTATTCAAAATTATTTTCTGTGATATTCTCCAAATCTGACCACAGTTTCATTGTTTTATTACACTTCAGTATTGCCTATAAAACAGCAAAGAAATAATGAAAGAAATCTATGACATGTATTTACTGAAAGCAAACTATCCCAAATAACTAAATGCAAGTACAACTTAGGAGACAGCGACATGACATTTCCTTAAATGTGTGTTTTGCTATACATTGCTACACATTTTCAGTCATCTTTCCTAAGGAAATCCCTTTTGTGCTACTGAGCTCTCTGTGGGTCTGTCTACCAATTTTTTAAAACATTTGGCAATTGCAGCTATATTTGAAAGGAGGACAATGCCTCTAAGACATTGTCTAAGACATTAAGTCTGTACAGTCCTTATTAATACTGGCTGCTAGGACCCATATGTTTTGGCCACCAAAAGCATAGGAAGCACCCTGGACACTACACCTCCTGTCTGACAGCTGCTAGTCAGCACATGGGTATTGATGACTTCCACGTATTTCGTGATTAGCCATAGGAATTGCTATTTCTTTCTTGCTCAGTATACTTCTGGGAAGAAAGAATTTATGGTGCTTGTGGAAGTGGTGGTCTAGGAGAAAAACAAACCCACATAAACCAAAGGGGTACATTTCTTTTGTCAGTATATTTGTTTTGAAACATGGATTCTGTATTTCAGATAGATATTTAGTAAACACAGTTTGAAGTAATGATTTTCTAATTTTAGTAGACACACCCTTAAGCCTTAGGCTGACTCGACTTGTGATTTTCGGTAAATAAGCAAAAACATACACTATTTGGAAATGCAGGAAGAAAAAAAATTAAAAGAAGGAGTAAGAAAATAAGCAAAACTCCCAATGAAAAGTGAGAGAAACACACATACTGTGCCATATGTAGCAAATGAGTACTTTGGCCTGGATAGTTCAGATGCTGTACAGTTTGCTGCTGGTGTTAGTGGATTAGTTGGAAGGAAATAGAAATTGTGTTACTATGGGTTTTAAACATTTGTTTTGTCTTAAACAGAAAGTTCTTCGTATTAAATTGAGGGGAGCACTTTAGAAACACGACTTGGAAAGAAGAAACACAGAAGCAGAGAATTTTCCATGTCTCTCACTGACTTGCATCCTGTGATTCAAACAGAATATTTTTGTGCTTTTAAAAGACCACCTGCTGAAAGCATCACGAAAAAAGGGATGTTGATAAACAAGGACATAACGGTCCTTGAAAGAATATGAATCACCAGAAATGTATTCTGCTATATAAGCAATAACTGTTGCATAAAACTCTGGAGATGTCATTTTATCTTGCTGTGTCTTTGTTTTAACTCCGTTTTTCTATCTTGTCCCAGTAAACTGCAAAGGTAACGGTAAAAACAATTCCTAATTTTATGCCTTCAGGAAAATTGAACTTCATCTCTGCTTCCACTCACTTATGCAATACAAATAAAGGGCTACTATAGTTTACTTTTTGAATTAAAAACTTGTAGCACATTTTTTATTATGGCTGTGTCTGAACAGATGAAACAAAAGGCCAGGTAAGTAAACTGGGGACACCCTTAATCAGATTTGGTGAGATTACATACAAGGTTCTAGAAAACTTTCTGTTAAGTATCAGAAGTTGTCTGTAACTGTTAAGTATGGATGTGCTTTCTCCAAAATGGAAACACACCTTCTGGAAGCCATGCAGAAAGCTTCATAATGGGTCAGGGCATGCTTGCCCTTCCCAAAGACAAGTCATGTGTATATCACTTAAAATAGGCAAGTAAAGAAAACACTTTTGGCAAAACTCTTGATGATTGTGTGCTTCCTTTTGGAGCCTGGAATTGCAGGATTATAAGGTCTGCCAGGGGAATGTAAAGGAGTTTCACTCCCAGGTAACAAAAAGGTTTTCCCGGTTATGGCTGCTGTAAGATGTTAAGGAGGTAGGGTGTTCTTTTACCACCCTGAGAATAATGGATAAAAAGGAGCTAAAATTATCCTGGTATGCTTAAGTTAGAGCAGATTCTTGAAAGCAGGTGGAGAACTGCTGACTCAGACAGGCTGAAGACACTGTCTGTCTTACTGATGAACCAAAACAATAACTCTGACCAGTGCAGAAATGAATGTCTTGTTCCAGAGTTGCATTTAAACAGGGATTTGAGCTGTTTAAACAGGGATGAGTGCAGTGCCAACTAGCCAACTAACACTAATACCGGAACCAAGCAAAATGTTTCCAGTAACCCCCAGATATCTCCAGTTGCTACAGGAGACTGTATAGTCTTGTGTGAGTGAGCATGACCAAAGTAATGGAGCATAGCTTTAGTAAGAAAACCATCACAGTCTTGGCATATCCTCGAGAAGTAAGATTGAAAACCTTTGCTGAGACTAAGACGAGATGGTGCAATCCAAGCAAATCAGGTACAAACACTTGTGTGCAGCCTGAATACATCTCCTGGATTTAATGTAATGCCGGCCCTACTGCACCTCTCTAAAATTGAAATCGGAAAATGAAACTCCCATCTCTCTATACTTCACCACAAAAAGAAATACAGTCTTGGCCTTGCCCAAAACATCAGTCTCACCATAGCAACATAAAACCTAAAAGGAAGATCGCATGATGAAAATGTACAAGCAGGGTTGTGCACTGAGGGGGGGGCGGGGAGGGGAGTCTGGAATGCCTATACATCATTGGGTTCCAGAAGAGAAGTTTTCTCTGAAGACAGATCTCAGGTACAGAGTGTGGAGGCAGCTACTATATACACCAGGGCACACAGAGAGGAGAAAATAAATGAGAAAAGATAATGAACTAAGAAAAATATAGGAGACAAAAAGAAAGAGGAAGTGGTGACATTAAAGTCGCACAAGAAGTGAGGAAACAACAAGGTGCTGATTTTCTCAGCTGGGCAGCTGAAGTGGACAGAGAGGAGAAGACATCAGGTCAAATAATTGGGCCCCCAGTATGGTCAGGGAAGGAGCACATGAACTTCTTGATTCAGCAAGTGAAAAAGTCTCCAGTCTTCATTGCTTGAGGTACACAGTCATGAGAAGTGCGAGTGCGTATATACATGGGCAGTCACTTGAGAAGAAACTCACAAGCCCAGAAGCCAGTTTCCCTCCCTTCATTAGCATAGATTTAAGGGCAAAGCGCTTTGAGTTACAGTCTCATTACTGAGATTTAATTACTTTTCCTAAATGTTCTGCAGAACATTTACTTGTACATTGCAAAGTATTACAGTATAGTCACAACTTAGGCTCTCAATTACAGGAAAACTAGGCAGGAAAGAAGTTGAGTTAATTAGACTCACTGAACTTAATCAATTCCTCTGTGTATGTAGGAAAGAACATTCCAACTTTTAGTCCATCTGTGAAGTCACCTTCCCTGTCTGCTACAGGTTAGTAAAGCCTTCATGCAAAAGGAAAAAAATCGATGGCTGATATCTGAAAAAGGGTGTCATTTTGCATTTTCTACATTAGGCTAGTTCATTTTTGCTTCATTTATGTTTTTGGCAAACCAAATGCTTTTGTGTCTGAAACTGCTTCTGACTGCCCATCCTTAAACCAGCACTTGGTCTTTGAAGGTCATATTGGAGCCCCAAACCAGCACTCCAGGCCCACTTGTATGTAGCAGTGGATCTGATGAGAAACTTGTTTAAACATGTCTTAGAGTGGCTTTTGGTGGTCTCTTAGCAAACAGGTGCTTCTTCTTCCCAACACCCCCCAGCAACTGTTATCTCCCATGCAGGAATGTCCTGGGAAGATGTCCTAAGGTGTTCTCATTGGACCTTGTTAACCCCTTCCTGTGATTGGGTGTTCCTGTAAGACCCTTGAGACTTCTAATTGGTTACTCTGTGATTCCTCCTAACCCTGTAAATGTAACCCCCCCAACAATAAACTCTCTCTTGCCTCCTCTCCACTCCGGTGTGCTGTCTCTATGCCAGCCATGAGACCACGTGGGTGGAAGGAGGGGAGGGCACCTCTCCCCTCCAGGCTCAGGGCCTAAAGAAACCCCTGATGCTGGAGTTCCCTTTCCCTATCCTTCAAGACGTCGGAATGGTTCCTCAGATGGAAATGGAACTAGAACTGGACCGCCCCACGCCATGGGTGGGGAAAGGGATCCAGACTTGTAGGACAGCCTTTCTCGGAAGACCAGGACCTTTACAATGGACAGTAAAGCTGCAGCTCTTCTGCATACTTTGTCTAGCTCGGCTATAATGCGATTCCTGCTTGACTGTCCTTTGGAAGGATGGAGGGAATCTCCAGGCACAGTGGGGAAGAAGGGAATTCACATGATACATGAATTCCAATGTAATTAGGTCATGTTAAAAAAATTAAAATTTATACATATATATAATTATAATACATAGAATATATATATGGGCAGTCACTACTGAGAAAAGAAAAAGTCCACAAGTCCACAAGCCAGTTTCTTTCACTTCATTAGCACAGATTTAAGGCCAAAGGTTTTACACTTAGGCACAAATAAATGCAAGTACAAAAAAGGTTATTTCCTAGGTAAAATTTATCCCACCCCAAATTAGGCAGTAGCCAGATAAATCACTTCCTAAAAGTGATATAAGTATATTGCATGTTAGGTGTTAACTCCTACCCCCAACCCTCCCTGTGCAGTTAATTAAAAGAGGACTCAACTAGCTTTCAGGTTTGCCCTGTAGAGGCGTGAGACAAATTCTGATTCAGTCTGTTGTGGCCATGCACTTGATTTTTATAACTTAGCATGCCTGCATTAACTCCCTGTCTTAGGCATGCAAAATCTAGACCTATATGAACTGACCATGCAGGTGCCAATCTAGAAGGAAAATGACTAGCAGCTTCTGGGTGCAAATAAAATGTACATGTGAGATCAGTGAGATCCAAACATGTACTCAATGATTTCATTTTCCTTTGAAATGGAGAGGATAATTAGTAGATACACCTACACAGGATGGTGGGTGTACTTCAAGACTTATGGTAATAGAACATACTTTTTTTATGTCACATTTGCATGCCATGTGAAAGAAATCAAGTACATCATGTACACACACACAGAGCTGAGAGAGAAACCGTTTTTCTGAATGTATTTTACAAGACCCTCACATGGGTGTTCTGTTTTACTATAATATAGGATGAACTCAGGGAGGATTTAATTATAAGCTATAGAAAGTATGTGTCAAAACATAATGCCATTCAGAATATAAAACAATATAATGGCCAAATGAATGTCTGTAGCAATATAGCATTGTCTGTTCTTCTCTTCGCAACAGTCACAGAAAAAGTTATTGTTATATCAGCCACGCTATTAATTCTCAGTTTCCCTATTTACCTTTTGCCAGTGAAAGAAAAATTGATGTATATATGTCAATGAGTACTATTTTATGCATTTATGAGTACTATTTTATGAATTTCTGTATTGAAAATGACATTTTATTTTTCAGTAACTTCAGAGGCAGATGCATCATGAATGTTTTTGCTAAAAAATCTTCAAAATTCTCTAATCCACTAGCCAAGAGTAGCAGCGTGGTGGTGGAGGGTGCAGCACCAGTAGATGGCATTCATTCCCTTCAATTCCTGCAGCAGCAGTATGTACTGAACGGTGAACCTGCACCACAGCAATGTAATATCTGGGATCAATCGAGAAGCAGATAGTTAACCATAAGTTGTTTTCCTGTCATTTGACAAAATTTTCCTTTCAAGGCACTACTTTATTTTTCCATCATTCGAGGAAGAGCTTATACATAAACACTATATAGAGATAGATTTGCTGCATCTGAGTGGTAGGGTTTGATATTCACTTTGCACACTGGTATAGATACAATCCAGCGCAAGCCAGTCTGTCTGGTCCAGTATTTTCTTTATCTAATAGCAGCTTTCCATGATGGAAGAACCTGACCTCCCTTCCCAGTTCAATAGCACCTTTATTCTATCATTCTTCATGTTCCTAAATACTGTGCTAAGGTAATAAAACTATCAGTTTAAATATTTGTAACAATAATTTTAAAGCATGTTATGGCTAGAAATACGCAACCTATGCTATTGGCAAACAGAAAGAATACAGAATTTAACCAAGCTTTTTTTCTCCCTCTAACAAAACTGAGCTTTACCCCCATGAAGGTACAGACTGATAGCATCCTGGCAATTCAGCAACACAATGTTGTTCCACCAGCCCTATGACTGATGCAAAATGTATCAGTCACGGAGGTTGCTGGGAAGCGGGGCCAAATATGCAGCTACCCTGATTTCTGGCACCCTTTGCCCACAGACCTCCAGAGCAGGAAAGGAAGGGCTCACTGCACTGACATGCTGGCTCCTAAGACAAGTATTAAATATGAAAAGAAAATGGAGCAGGCAAGTAGACATACAAATATAGGCCCATGAAGAAAAACAAAAAAGAAAGAACAATCAATTTAATTTCCATTGAGAAAATAAATGAAATGTTATGCATAATGGTGTCTCATATGGAGTTTCAGTAATGTGCTTACAGTGACATTAAAACCAGGTATTACCTGTTCTAAGAGATTCTGAAGCCTCTCTATCTCACAGTCTATTACAAATTTCTTTTCTTGCCTTCGGTCCAGATCTTCTAAAAGCCGCCTGTAGCTGGCATCATTAAAATTCTCCACACAGATAGCACTGACTTGCCAGCTATTTTGTCCTGCTTTTTCCATAATAGCTTGAAGTATTGAATAACCTAAAAGAAAAGGATAAGACACACTAGTAACACAATCATTGCATTTTTTGAACAGAAATTTTCCTTAATCAATATTATGCCTCTTAATATTTCCTCTTACAGAGAAGGGAATAAAAGAATATATGTATTCCTACCTTTGTTGCTAGTCATGATCAGAACACAGTATGCAATTAACAAAGTTTACAACTGATGTGATCAGAATGCTGGGAGTGACTAACACCATGATGGATAATCTTCGTATGATTTATAAACACCAAAGTCTTTCAGTCAAGCATTCAGCTTCTCAGATTGGTTTTGTACAGTTTCTGTATCTGGGCATTTCACAGCACAGCAAAGAAAAAATTTGAGCCTACTCATCCAGTGGAAGTATTTGCATACCACAAAAGTATTCAAATGTTTTGCTTTTTTTTTTTCTTTTAACAACATTTAATACAAGCAGTTTTTAATGCTTCTTAGTAACAATTCTTTGTTTCATTTAATTATACATATATATGCCAGTATAGACATATGAATAGAAATCATATTGATGTGTTTCAGAGATTCTACATAGTTTGAATCAATGTATGCAAAGAGATTAGAGGTTAATGAATGAAGGGCACCATGGAAGCATTAATTGTTACTAATGGTAGGACTATTACTCTTTATCAGTAGCACTATTTGTTGCCCCCTTTGTCATCTTTGAGCCCATTCACAGAATGGAAAGGTAGTGTCCTGTCAGGGGTCACCACCTGAACCTGCAGGGCAGGCTCTCTGCCTTCAGTCTCAGGGTATCTTGGCCCACCAGCCCTTCACCTTCTTCCATCTCTTGTTTTTGTGTTGGTTTTTTTTTTTCCTCACTGGGGATGTGCAGCACAGAGGTAGCAGAGGAGCTTATGACATAACTTAAGACAGCTTGCAAGCCCCGTATTGACTTGCTCAACCAATTCCCCAAGCAGGAAGCACATATTATTCTATCTTTTATCCAGAGTAACTTGTTTAAAGCAATGAAGATTGTACACCTCAGATGCAAGTTAATGTTTGAAAAAGACAAAAAGGACAGAAGGACAGATATGTTTCCCAATAATATGTTCATACAAATGACACAATTCAGAGAAGGTTCCCCTGTCTAGAATCACAACAAAAAGTATTGTGGCTTTTTACTCATTATCTGGCAGAATTTTTTTCCACTAGCTTTAAACAAAAGATTGCACCTCTTAAAAATTTTCTTTAGTGATGTGGCTACTCAGTGGTAGCCTCTTTCCCTCTTCAACAAGAGGGTCCCATCCATGAGTGCAGTGACCCCCAGATGTCATTTTAATGCACTTGAAAATGCCATTGCATGACAGATTCCCTGTAAAAGAACTGTGAGATATTCTCACAGATTTCAAGAGGAATCTTCATAAGTTACATTTCAGAAAGAGCACTTTCCAGTGTGCAGTTGCAAAACAATATCAGAAGACCTACAACATAACTGAAATCTGAGTTTGCCTCCAGTCAAGTAATAAGTCAACAACAGTTTTATCAGAATATGAAGATTTTAGGACACATGAGAAACAAATTCTCTTGCAAATCTAGGAGTAGCTATTTTTCTATTGGATCCTGTGATATTTTCAGTCTTTGAAATATTAACTTAAAATCTGTATTTTCTCATCATTATGGCATTATGCACCAGCACTCAAAAAGAACATTTATTATGTTTTTGTCATCCAATTCAGACCACACATTTTAGATAAAGATACAAATAAATTATAATAAATACATAAAATGCAGAACATATTTTATCTCATAAATGAGACATTTACTTTATGAAACAGTATTTTATCTCAGGAAATGAATTCAAATACTTGATGTATTGAGTATTAAAACATTTCTGTATTCAGCATATATTTTTAACCCAATGACTGTTTTTTTTTCAAAGAACTATACAGCTTTCCTGTTAATTGCTACATAATTATTCTGCTTTTCCTGTTGTTATATCCAGTTTCCTTTTTGCCTGTAATTATCTCTCCAAATCATGTCGAGATTCTTTCCCAAACGTTGTATTTCTTGCTTCGTTTCCTATTCATTTCCATGTACAGACATACATTAAAACCATTCCAATGTTACAGAAGTTCCTGCTTCACTTACATGGTAACTTTGATTTGATCTTTGCTACAAAGGCAGTCAACATTTACTTAATTCAGCTTCCTGACACTAATTAACATTTTCTTTGATTCAGAATGAATAGTGTTTGAAACAGCAATTGATATCCCCTCCTTCCTTTCTTATTTCACTTGGACAACTTTACTAAGATGTGTTTTGATCAAACTGGTAATTTATCCCAGCATAAAGCACGGGATATCAGACAAACACATAGGAAACCTTTTCTTCTACCTTGGATCAAGGTTTGACTTGCCACATTTCATTAGCAACTGCCTTCATTCATGCATTTGAAGCTTCTGTAGCTTCTTGTTAGTAGCTGGCACTTAGATAAGGGGTTTCACGTATAGCATAACACAGCTAAACAGTAGTAAGTGGATGTAGTGCAATATTCTCCATCAGAATAGTTCAGAATCCCTACACAAGTAATCAGTGGTATGGTCATCTATTCATTGTGCAGGAACAATTTTTAATATAACAGACTGACAACGATGGAGTTTACACAGAATGAATAAAGGCATTCACAGGCTCAGTTGGCATAAAAATTAGACATGCTGTGGAGAATGCTTATTTGTCCAAAATAATTGGCTACAGCTGACAGGGAAAAAAAATTAGTTACTGCAAACATTTTATAAGGCAACCCCCCCCTGAAACTAACCTGGTATAATACTCAGAAACAGAATGCTACATTTCCATTCAGACAAAATTCTTAATCTTTAGAAATATGTTTCCCAAGTAAAGACAGCAGACATGAATATTACAGCTGTCATCTAAAAGGTATTTATTTTCTAGTTATCTGCTGTTTATTCTCAGTTATGCTACAGACAGATGAATGATTCATTTTTGGTAATACATTATGTACCATGTATTGTGGAATACTATTTATTGCATAAAAGCCAACTAAAAAAGCCCTAGGCTAACTCATATCATCTGAGCTGCACAATCCATGCTTTTCAAAACAACATTATTTAAAAATTGTTTAGGACTATGTCAATACATAAAAGTAAGCTAAGTTCTTACAAATTTTTATAGTAACCCTTCCTCATCAACTAATTCAACTTTGAAATGCAGAGAGCTCATTTACGAAAAAAATCAAATGGCTGTGCACAAGCATAATTTGTTGAAGCCTGGAAATCTGTGTCAACAAGGTCCTGGTCCTTCATGGAGTTTCTTCATCTTTTCTTTTTTTAATTATCAAATCTATGAACACAAAACACCAATGCAACTGCCTGGAAGGTGAAGTCCTTCCCAAATGCAAGGACGTTATATGCAAGAGTGGCTTCTTTTTTCCCCTTTGTGTGACTAGATTCTGGGGAATTTTCCTCAAATCACCTGTGTTGAGAAGTCTGCAAACTGCTTTTTGTAGGTCATTGATTAAATGTAGATACTACTAACAACTGCTTAAGGACCAGTAATACCAATTTCACCTCAATATACTGGAGCCAAGGCAGAGACAGGGCAAACCTACAAAGATTTTATTTTCCTGATCCCTTCTCTCCTTGCTCTTCTGTTCTCTAGTCAGGTGGAATTGTGATGATCTTGTGATACTGCTTTCCCCCCCCCCAAAAAAAAAGCACACATTCATAATGTTTGCAAAAAAAACCAGACATGAAAAGGAGAAGGCACTTCATCTATTTAATATAAAATCAGAGTTGGAGGTGCCTACTGCAAAAAACCTACATATTCAGGTTGATACTACAGCTAAATACCTCAGAAAAAAAATCCCATATTTTTTTAAGCCTTCTTCCCTCATTCCACACTCCATAGGCATTTTTTCATCACAAAACACATCAGCCAAACAAAAATAATACCAGATGTGCACCTGGTGCTGTATCTGTTTAGAGTGAGATTAGTACTTCTTCAGAGTCAGATATCTTCTGGAGGCCAAAGTGTGTAAAATGAGCAATTTTGTAGTTCAGGATTCTTCCTACTCACTGCAACAGTGCCATAATTGGAGCCTATACACAACCTTCCTCCACCCAAGTAGTTGAAATCGTGAGTAATATTTTTGATTTTAAAATTTCAGTTGCCTTTCAGGGTTTTTTATTTGTTCTCTGCTATACCAGCTAGGCTTTACCTTATCCAATTTCATTTCAGCAGTCAATCATTTATGTTCATTTATTTACATTTAAATGAAAAGTAAAATCTGATATCTAAATCTCTTCAGCATGTTTGAAATAAACTAAAGAGATAAAGGAGCATTGTCTTGAGTTATTTTTCTGCTGAAATGCACATTTTTGGCTCGTTTCCTTATCTTGTTTGTTTGTTTGTTTTTCCCTTCCTTGCCTGCTTTGACCAGAAAATATTTCAGTGGTCAATTACATGATATAATTAAATTTCAATAATTTTCATCTTTCAGCTGCCTTTTCATGCTCGGAAAACATTTCCCCAACCCTCTAAGCACATTCCTGATGGTCTTGCCAGGAGATAGAAAGCAAAGTGGCTACTTGCTCCAAACAGAAGTGCCCTCAAAAAAAATTCTCATTTTGAAATTTTTGCAAAGTTACTTATTATTAATTTTCTACAATGAAGAGGATGCAATATTTACATATTATGACTATTTTACTCTCGCTACCAGGCTGACAATACTGAATCACCAAGTTAACAGGTTAATATGGTTGGAAGCCGCATATGCAATACATTTGTTATGGCACCAGGAACAGAAGACATCTCTAATGAAGATAGGTCTTTTCCAAAGATGGGCATCCCATACTGCATGTTACTGAAATGCAAATTCATTTGCTTCTCTTTCTAGTCCAATTAATTTTCAAACAGGAACAGATCCCATTCCCAAGATTAGCTGTGATCCCCAAAGCCCCAGATACTGCTGGTTCTACTTTACGAAAGCTACTTCCAGCTACAAGAATTCATATCAGGATGAGTAGAAGAACTAAATTTTTTATAAATCCAACATACCACAGAAGTGAAGAATAAATGATCGAGTCATTTGGTAAGGATAAGTCAATATACTTGATAGTCAGGATTGGATTAATGTTGCTTAGCTCTAGCTATGGAGTAGTTGTCTAAGTTAATCACCCAAGATTTCAAAGGAGAGATATGTATCCCATTAAAAAAAGGTAATTTTTTGGTCTGAGGTATCTATCTGTCTATCTATCTCAGAGGTACTTTTCTCTCTCTTCAATGAATACTGAAGGAGTCTAGACGTGAGGCTTAGTGAAACCTACCACTTATCTAGCCAAATCTTGTCGAGATGAATCCAGACAGCACAGTGATGAAAACCATAAAAGAAATTTACAGTATGAGTGATTCATGACTGTACATTCCAACAATAACTAGAACCACTCAAACTCTAAATCTATTTTAGTTTCCTCTTTGTGATTAATACCTTTTTATTAACATATAGTTTTGTTTCAAATTTTTGGTGAGCATACAGCTTCCAGAACTCAAACACAATCAGTAAGATTTATAAACTCTGTCATTTAAATTTTATCATATGATAACTAACTTATTTGCATCCCCAGTTTTCTCTGCATTTTCAGTTGGAGTCAGAACATTCAACAAAAAGTACATACAAACAGGTCAATTCAGATGACAGAGTGAAAGCTAGAACTACAGGTGTGTTCTGAGTCCTTCTTGTGTTTAATTCATAGAAATTATACATCGACTGGAAAATGACAGGGAACTCAAGAAATAATTCCATCTATTCCTCTCTATTCCTCCATCCCCCAGGACATATGAATTATATTTAAAACATTCTAGACAGATATCTTTCTTTGTCCTTAAAAATCTCTAAAGAGGATTCTGTAACATCCTAGGTAATATATTCATTGCTTAATAATACTTATCATTAGGAGATGCTTCCTAAAGTCTAACCTAAGTCTCCCCTGGCATAATTTAATGCCACTCATTCTTGTCCTATCTCCAGTAGGCCTGGAGAACAGTTTGTTCCCCTCTTCTTTAAAGCAATCGTTTATGTAACTGAACACTGCTGTTACATTTCTTTTCTGTCTGCACTTTCTGAAACATGACTCTTTCAGGTTTTCCTTGTGGAAAATGTTTTAGTCTAGATTCTGGACAATTTTCCTTGCTTTCCTCTGGATATGTTGCAATTGATCCAAGTCTTTCCTGAAGTGCATTGGTGAAAATGAGAGGATTTTTAAAAATTTATTCCAGAGTACACATAGTTCTCTTAAATTTTTATCATCTGCAAGATTAACAAATGTATTTTATATTTCTCATACAAATCCCTAACAAATATATTGGACAAAAAACCTGGAACAGATCAATACTTAATACCTCCTTATTTGACAGTGAACCTGATATACTTTTTTCTGAGTGTGACCAGTTTTTTATAGATCTTCTAGAAATTTCATCAGGACAAAATTTCTTTAGCTCATTGCTGTGGGTTTACCTTGGTAGGCTGCTGAGTGCCCACAAGGCTGCTCTATCACACTCCCTCCTCAACCAGATGGGGTAAGGGAAAATACGATGAAAGGTTTGTGGGTCAAGAGAACGACAGGGAGAGATCAATCACCAATTGCTGTCACGGGCCAAACAGTCTCAACTCAGGGAAATTAATTTAATTTATTGCCAATCAAATCAGAGTAAAATAATAAGGGAAAAAAAGGCTTGAAACACCTTCCCTCCACCTCTTCATTCTTCAATCAGCCATATGGTTGTAGAAAGCCATTCTTGCCCAGAGGAGTTGCGGACTCCCCATCCCTGGAGACATTCAAGGCCAGGCTGGATGGGACTCTGAGCAACCTGGTCTAGTGGCATGGCAGGGGTGTTGGAATTAGATGATGTTTAGGGTCCCTTCCAACCCACACCATCTATGATTCTATGATCTGCTCCAGTGTGGACCTCCATGGGCTGCAGGGGAATATCAGCCCTGGACCCTGGAGCATCTCCTCTCCCTCCTTCACTGACCTTGGTGTCTGCAGGGCTGTTTCTCTCACATAATCTCACTCCTCTCTCTGTTGCACAGGGTTTTTTCCCTTCTTAAATACTTTATGCACGAGGTGTTGCCACTGTCGCTGATGATCTTGGCTTTAGTCTGTGGCAGGTTTATCTTGGAGCTGGCTGGCATTGGCTCTGTTGGACGGGAGGAAGCTTCTGGCAGCTTCTCACAGAAGCCAAACCTGTAGCCCCCTGCTACCAAAACCTTGCCATGCAAACTCAATACACTCATTTAGCAAAATTTCATGGAAGCTGTGTAAAAACTTGTACTAGAATGAGACACTGATTTTTTTTTCAATATCTACAAAACCCATTAGTTTGTAATAGAATGAGAATTACTTTATCTCACATAAACTAAAAAATCCATGTTTGGGTTTACTTAGCTTTCCAAATTCTATGTACTTTCAGGTGTATCTATTGTGATGTATGTTGTGAATTAAGCCACCTATACTGTCAATGATCAGAACAATTTAATTACAGATGGTTCTGAGACAAAACTGAGGAAATAACGGATCCAGTTTAGCCATCTCCTCTATTGCATTTTTGCTTCAAATATTTCAGAATACTTGATGATAAGGGAAACTATCTTTATGATTTATGTTTCTTGCCTCCCTAAGAACTGTGATATTGAATATTTTCTGGGTGTTGAAACACACCTCCAAACCAAGCTCTAGGTTTACAGTCAGACTTTCTGCCCTTCTCTCCCTTAGTCCTGTAGAGACTGATACCCATGCAACTTCATCTGCAGTCTTTAATAATCCTTCTTTCCTGAGGACAACATAAAGCTACAAGAAAATGCTGTCAATATATAACAACCATGACTTCTTTTAAAAAAAAAGTTTAAAGGGAAACAACAACATCCAAGTTATGTGCTTTCAGGGAGCAAATGGGAGGAGGTTTGGCTTACACCACAATGCGAATTCATGATCAAAGATTCAAGCTATGTCAGGTCCCATTTGTGCTACATCTACTCAGCAGCAAGATTTTCCCCTTTCTTTGCATTTCAGAGTCTGCAGCCTTCATACAAAATACACTGTAAAGGTAGTCTCATCAAAGTGCCAAGTGATAGAGCTAAGTGGGAACTCGAGAGGGACTGAAGAAAAGCCTTGTTTTTGAAGCCAGTCTGATAGTTTCGTTTGTACTTTCACAGTTTCCAGATACCATTACCCTTACCATTTCACTAAATGCCTTCAAAATAATGTCAAATTCCCATAATCTTTCTTATGACAAGCATGCACAGAGATGAAAACATCCAAGCATATTTACATCAAAAGCAAGTTTTTGTACCTTGTTAGCATTTTATATATTATTGGCTTTTATTTGTCTATTTTTAGCTATGTCACAACTGGCTCAGGCGAGAGTACTTTGGCTTCTCTGTAGTTTACAAGCAATGAGGAAGCCACATTCTTAGCAAATTTTAGCAAATTCTTACTACAGAACCCTGAATGCTAAATCAGAAACTGTATGTAATTACAGTGTTATCAGAACTTCACAAACTATTACCTAAAAACCCCCAGCTATTAAGCCAACAAGTGGAAAAACAGGGAGGTGAAAAAAAAAGCCTGTGCTACGCTTGCTCTCTGTCAAATCAGCTACAAAGTCTCTCTAAATAACCAGTTATCTGATATGTCATCTTGGAACTATCATTAGGGCTAATGTGCATCAGTATTTTTAATGAAAGGGCAGAAAACAGGAAAAAGTGAACTTATTTTGGAAGAAAATACAGTATGTTCAAATATTTAACTTATTACCTTTTTTCTTTATTATCATTATTACTATTTATTTGACAAATATCCATTTTAGTTGTAAATGTTCCTTGCTTTTATACATTATAGCTTCAACTTTTCTTCTTTAGTGCAATGCCTTAAAGACAAAATTATTAATTTGACAAAAACCTAGTCTGTAACACTATAGGTTAAGAAATTATCTTTCTTAGTAAGAAATTGTCTTTCTTGCACAATATCTTCATTGTCGTATAGCTATTTTCCAGAAACTGCTAGCTTCCCAACAATGTACCTTTCTAGTCTCAGTTTAATAGGATTTAGTTTGCCCTGTGATGATATACAAATGTACATAGACATTTGTGCAAATAACATCTGCAAAAAACACATCATAGAATATTAAGGCTGCAAGATAAAGCTCTCAAGAGCTGATATATCTTAAAATTATCAGCACCCTAATGTATTCTAGTATTGGTGCCATCTTTAATTATATTGTCACATATTACTTTTCCCCACAAAGCATCTGTCTCAGTAAGATACCTGTGCCCTAGGACAGAACTGACTGTGGGTACTAAACGAAGATCTTGATGTCATCTTGATGCCGACACTATCAGCAGTGTCATTTCTAATACATACATGAGAGAAAAAAAGAAAGAAGAATCTTCAGACTGAAGTAACAGGCATTCACATTAATAAGCATTGATATAAAGACATCAACCTTAATTCTATCTCTATGCACTTGTGGCCATGTCCGTATTTACTGGTGGCTACAGAGCAGGTAATAATGTAAGACTTTGCTCCTTCTGTAAGTTCTATTTGTAGGTCACAGACACACTATTTCTGATTTTAAATTTCAGTTATTTTAAGATATTTTTGATATTTTGATATTTCAAGTATTTAACTTTTTTCAGAAAAATGTTACATATCCTGAGAAAACAGGACTTAAAATTTGGATGCTATGATTACAATACGAGTACTGTTTGTTTGAAGTGAGTCTGAAATAAGTCTTATCATTTCTTTTAGACTGACACATGGACCACAAATTTATTAAAAGTTGATTGCCTCCCCCGTCAAAAATCATCCAGCAATTTGGAAATAAGCCTAAATATCTTTGATTTTCTTCCAGTTCCTAAAATTGCTCTTCTGATGTAGACCAGAATTAAGATGAGGCTCTTTCTTTTTGGGCTGGAGCAGCAATTTGTGAAACATTGAAAATTTCATATAGTGGCTTTTATTGAAGTGTAATGACAGTGATCATTCCCTTGTACCTGACACTTGTGAGACTGCACTTCAAATTCAGTTTTGGGCCCCTCACTACAAGAAAGACTTTGAGGTGCTGGAGTTTGTCCAGAGAAGGGCAATGGAGCTGATGAAGGGTCTGGAGCACAAGTCTGATGAGGAGCAGTTGAGGGAGCTGGCAAAAAGGAGGCTCAGAGGAGACTTTCTTGTTCTCTACAACTACCTGAAAGGAGGTTGTAGTGAGGAGGGGGTTGGTCTCTTCTCCCAAGTGACAAGTGACAGAACAAGAGGAAACGGCCCCAAGTTGCACCAAGGGAGGGTTAGATTAGATATTAGGAAACATTTCTTCATGGAAAGGGTTGTCAAGCATTGGAACTGCCCAGAGAAGCAGCTGAGTCACTATTCCAGAAGGTATTTGAAAGACGTGTAGATGTGGCACTGGGGTACAGGGCTTGGTGGTGAGCACAGCAGTGCTGGGTTAATGTTTGTACTTGATCTTAAAAGTGTTTTCCGACTGAAATGATTCCATGATTCTATGATGTTGAATAATCTTGCACCTCCCAGGCACTTCCTCTGATGGACTGCAAATATCACTCTCAGCAAAATCCTGAAAAATGCTTAGAATCTGAGTTTCTTAAAAAGAACCAAATCCTATAAGTAAAAACAGAGAAACGGGGAAGAGAATAATATGATCTTCATAGAGGACACTGGACTACTCCTACATGACTAAATCTCTTTTTGGTGTCCACATTTAAAAAATTAATGTTAAAATATTTGACAGAGGTCAAAGAAGCAAATCAAAATGATTTGAGGACAATACATAAAACATGCCTCAAAGTAAGAGACTTATGAGAGAATTTATCTCAACTGAAAGTTTGCTGGCTAACTCTGAGCTAGTTACTCCAGTATCCTTCTACAGGCAGTGGAAGGAAATAGGCACCTTCTGAAGGCAATTCACCAAACCTTCCATCATCTGCCTCATGTATTTTCAGAGGAGAAGAAATTCCTCCATGTTTAAAATAAAAAATCCCAATATTACTATTTCTCAGGTTCAATGCCATGAACACTATTAATATAGTATCGTGCATATCTAAAAAGCAGGACCAAAAGCAACCAGCAATGTTATCCAAATATCTGCTACTCGCATGCGTTTTAATTTCATTTTTCTATTTTGTATCTATATTTTGCATATAAAGATACAACATTTCATTTAAGTAGACTTAAAAGTTTTTAATTTAAAAAGTTAAAAGCTAAAAGGTTACTTTTATGCTTCTCTTGTGGAGGATGGGCAGTTACACATAGGCTTCCTTTGATTATTCTGGTGAAGGGATTTGCATACAATTACAGACACAATTTCACTTCCTAGCAGGAACAAACACAGGATGAAGTAAGTACTCACCATATGATTAGACTAATTTATTACATCCCACTGAGGAAAGCTATATGCCAAGAAGTAATCATAAACTCATGTTCAAAGCTCCAGTAGAATGAATATATTTAACAATTCAAATTAAACCTCAGCTGTAGGAACTGACACTTAGTGGGAAACATGAAAATGGGAAAGGTATAATGAAAAGATAACAGGTAAAAGAATACAGACATTAAAAGCTGTGATTGGCCTGTCTGAAAACAGACCATGACAGTAAATTGTGACTAAAATCTTGGGAAGTTTTTAGTATGTTGACCTGGACTTCAGTTAGTTTTAACTGACCTTAGCATTAATGTCTGAAAATGAACACAGTGACCAGTCAATAACTGCTCCATAAAAATTAAGTGCCTGTGACGTTTCATTATACAATGGTACTTGCAGTGACCGTTTTGAAAGCAAATGATCTTAAGAAGTTTGTTCATTTTAGAACTGGGTATTTTTCTTCCCCTGAACAGCTGTTTATTCACAGAAAAGCGCACTCTGGTAACATCCCAAGTCTTAATGAACAGGAATGAGCATTTCTGCCTTGGACTCACCAGAAGAAAAAATTATAAGGGTTTCAAAAAATGGAAACAGCACCTAATAAAAACGGATGTTTCCAAAATACTTCCATTTAGGGTATCTTCATAAATAGAAACAAAAGGCACAATTTGGTATCTGTAAAACTGTTACCCAGGAGAGCAGTGGTAGCAAGATACCCCCTTCCCCGCTGAGAAAGCATTGGACTGTGCATGTGTCACTGGATGCCCCTGAGTCCACTGTGTCATGATCATTAGGACTGAGAGTGTCCTGCGTGATCTCGTCTAAACCTCTCCATCTGGAGCAGCCTCACAGTATAAAAACAACGCTAAAATATTCACCAAGGAAGAGAAAAACGGAGAAAATTACTCTGCAGAATGGTACAAAGAATATTTATCAGAGAGGTGGGAAACTTTTATTGCAATCTTTTTCTTCATTAGCTAAGTAGTTTATAAAGGAATATTTGAAAAAGCTGCAGAAGATGTGGGAATTGGCTGCAAAAACTTAAGGAGGTGAAAAATAAGATGCAACAAAGGGATTTTCTGAGAGGGATGAGAAGTGAGAATTCAGTAAGTGCTGAATAGATCTAAAATACTTTTTAAATCTAGAACATATGTCTGGCATTTTAGACTTGATTTTAGGTTGAAAATAAGATTGTAAATAGGGTCTGATTTCAGTTGTACTAGTGCAAACCCAGAAAAATCCCACTTTCACCAATTTTTTTGAGGTTTCCACTGCTGCATTTGGAAATTAACATTTATTTCTGAAAAAGCTATAGGAGATGATAATCCATCTAATTATATAATGTTATTTAATTTTTCTGACACACTTCTGCCTGGAACGAAACTCTCTATGCTTATTGCTTAAAAAACACTGGGAAAAAACCTACCGCCCACTAATACTTCTTTATATATTTTGGCTTCTGCTTCCACTATCCTTTTCGATGTGACTGATAATTTATTACTTAATAGAGTATCTTAAATACTAGAAATTCTCTCAACTGTCTTATTTTCCTAAAGAGATACAATGTAGATTTGAATTTTCCAGCCTGCTTAAAGTAGTGGTGTCCAGCCTTTTCAACCTGAGCACTGAAACATTATTCCAAAAAGATCAGTGGGCCACAATTAATACTTGAGGGCATTTTCTCTGGAAGCAGAGTGGAAGGGAGCAGGCAGCACACCCGGCTCCCTTGATGGGGATCCTTAAGGGTCTCTAGGAGACCAGGCTGCAGCTGTAAAATTGAACAGAATTCCTTAAGCACAACATGTTTAGCCCATAATACTGAATTATGCCGAGTGGCACCCCGAAGGAACACTCACGTGGCAGCTTTGTGCTGTGACTCCAGGCTGGGATGTATGTGGTACAATGTCCCAAAGTACAAAAGACAGGGTGACCTCATTCCTCTTGCTGAAGTTACCTGCTAAGTCAGGTTCCAAATCATTGAGCCAAATCTCAGGCTAATTAATTGCAAATAAACAAACATCACCATTGCAGAAACTGGACATTTGCCTATATCCCTTATGAGAGGGTTTCATAAGAGACAATTTGCACAGATATAAGCAGAAACAGGAGTTTCCCTGCTGAGCTGTTAACACTGGAGATGATACGAGGACAAAAATCTCAATACTGACATGCTGCAGGACATTTACACCAAACAACCTTGGAAGGACGGCGTAAATTTGCAAAGTCCTCACATGTGTGGTGGTGGTGTCCATCCCCCCCCTCCAATGACCTGTCTTGGGGCCAGGCTGATTCCATGGGCTGGAGCTACTCTGAAGCACCATGTTGTGTCTTCCACGGTTGTTTGTGACAGACACAAAGAAGAGATTTTTCCTTAATATAACAAAGCAGACATAAAACATCAATTCATGGAAGAATACACTATACCAATTTTACTTACATTTAGCATTCTACTGATGATGAAACCTTGACTTGTGTATCACCAAATGAACACTTTAAAAAAACTTAATGGTTTAATTTAGGATGTATTTGTGCAAGAAAAAGAGTTGTAATTACTTGATAGATATTTCTTTAATGTTTTAAAACTATCATGAAATATAAGATAGGTCTGTACAATACAACGTACAGTAAAGAATGTGGTTAAAATTTTCGGCACGTTGATAGGAATAACTTCATTTTCATACATAATGTTGTGCTCAAAGGCCTCATTGTCCCAGGTACTGTCCAAAGTATGTGGGCAGAAAAAGTCTTGAAAAAGATGACAATGGAAACCACATAGACTCGGAGGTAGGAAAGTTGTTTATTACTACTTTTATTTTTAATTGGGTCAACAAGATATTTTGAAAGCATTTTTCATTCTTATTAGTCTGAAAATAAAACAACTTGCTTACACACAGATATCCAGTAATTAATTTTAAAATAGGATGATCAAAAATATACAAATATAAATTAGATATATATTTGAATACATATATATTTTTATTTCTATTAATATTTGTTTCTTTCGAAATATGCTTAGGAGCAAATTATTTAGATAATTTACTTGGCATTTTCCCTTCTGTCATTTTTCTTCAGCATAACAGGTAAGTTAGTACATGGTCCATATTCTAACTTGAATTTTCTCAGAATATGAACTGGACAAATACTGGAGGGGGTGTTAGGGTTTCTTATAAAAGGCAGGAAAAATCCTGTTGCATAACTCATAAAATACTCTTATTGACTTTAGTTGGAACCACTCATGGGAGAAGAAGTTGGTCCAATATTTGAAATCTGATGTAATTAAAATTTGAGAGCATTTAATTCCAAACCTCATTTAATACATTCACTGAATTTTAACTGTACAACAACTAATTCTGTGCCAGGTGAAAATGTAAGTGACAAAAAGAAGGTAAAGTAAAAGAACCAGATAAAAAAGAACCAGATACATAAATGAGACCCCAGTATGCAAGCAACAACTTTGCAGCTGAAAGGAAGGCAGGCAGGAAGGGAACACTTCTTTTTGGATTAGTACTATACACTAAAACGGCTGTCCTGTCCCAAAGCATATTAAATGTTGTAGGTGAATTTGGGTAAAACACATCACAAATCACAGTCTGGACTGGAACTGATGTTTTGTCCTTATGTTAAATCTTGTCTTGATAAACTTTTTTCCAAGAAATAGATCTTTTCACTTTTTCACCTGTTCTGTGCAATGTTCTTTAATATATCTTTCATATACATGCAGTTTCACAATTTTGGGGTGATCACAATATGTATGGCATAGTTTTGGCACATCAAAAGTATGGTTTAAAAAGCTACTGCATATGTCTGATGATCATTTCAAAAAGATATGAAGTGACAGATTTTGATTTTTAAATGACACGCCTTATTTGCAAACTGAACACTTAAAACATGGCCAAACATGTCTACCATAGATAAGCATAGGTTTTTCTCTTTAGAATTCATGACATTTCTCACAGTTCATCATCAGCATGCCAGTATGCCAGTATTAGCTATTTCCTAGCTGAGGAGAACTAGGAGGGTGAAGTGTATGACACACTCAATGGACTGCAACAGCAAAAGCGCTTTTCCTGCCTGGAACCAAGTCAGTCACTTAATATCCAAGATAGTTAATAGCTGGCTAGGAAAGAAACTTTAAAAAAACCCCAACCTACCATGCTAACAAACACTACAAAATATTTACCAGGGAGATAACTCGCAGGAAACTGATATTTCACCATTCAGTTCGAAAAGCAACTTCCATTGTTTGGTATTTGCTCCAGGCACGCTTCAGGCTTGCATGTCAACTGAAACCCCCGAGGAACTGAACACCTGGTCTTGTGCCACTCAAAACTGGTACCAGAAAAGGTCTTTATGTTGCAATGCAGTAATATTCAAATCTCAAAGCTACACTGTTTTAAAATAACTCTTCATATCTGTTACACTCTGTCTTCGGCACTCCACAGGTTTTCGGTCCTGTAGATTTATTACAATTAAAGTTTTACAACTCAGCTATAGATATTTTGACTTGATGCATCTAAGATATATAATTAAAATGGGGCAAAATACCTAACTTCCCTATATTAAGAAGGCCTGTGCCAATGCCTATGTCATCCCTGGGAACTCCCATTTATGTCCTGGTAAGATTCCTGAGAATCTGCTTTTGTACAGTAAGTCAAACAGCAGCAGACATGTCCAAACGATAGTTCTTATAAATGTCATAGGTCAAATTCCAAAATAATACAACTTGCAGTACCAACTGCCTGTATGGGATAAACTCATAAAGTGTGACTTATAAAGAATGAACTTAGAAAGTACTGTCAATCACTTGGGATTCCTGAATACACTTAAAAATTAAATTTTATACTAGCTTGGCACTCTCTGAGTTTGTAAAATGTCTGGATTTGCTAACAAAGTGGAAAAGAAAATTTACCAGGAAACACAAACAAAGACTTAATCTACAAACGTAATGTATTGACATCAAAAGGTAAAAAATTGTTGGAAAGTGTCCAATAGCTTGGGAAATAACCCTACATTCTATTTTTGTGCAATAGCATTAAAGACAAAAATCACATTCAGTCACTTCTTCCTCATTTTTTAGAAAACAGAGTGCCAAGCTACTCCAAGTGTCTAGCTGCTCCAAGGCTGAGATTAAGAATTAGCTAAGAACTGAAGTAATCAAGTTCAAAGATAGTGATGATAATCATATAAAAATGGTGACTGTTCCTTATTATGTGGCGCAAGTATACTTCCTTGAGTTAAAACCTCCTCCAATTCTCTAGAGCATTCATTGTTGTTATCCTTGCCCACACTCAAACATGCTGAATTAAACCTTTCTATGCTGTTTGGTCCCACCTAATCTCTAACAATTCAATACAGAATTTCATCTGGTACTTTTGCTTGCAATCTAATAAACACAGATGGCTTGTTCCTGGCATTAGTAAGCAGCTGGGCCTAATCCTGTATGCCTTCTGAATCGTCTTTGTCATTTCCCCACAAGCAGGTCTTTGTACCCATCACTATCCCAATAGGATATGGATCCCGTGCCCACTATAGATGAAAAAAAATAACCTAAATCCAGACTATTTTTTTAACACATAGTCCCGATGAAACCCAAAGTGCTTCCAGTAATCTACTGGGGGTATTCAGTCCATTATATGGCAATACAGGCAGAATACACAGTCAGTAAGACAGAAAATGCTTTTTAAAGTAGCTTTTGCCAACTAACAGTTCAATCTTTTTTTATTCAAGAGGCTGGTTCATTTGATAGGTTCAAAATTTCTGGTTTTGTGTGTTTTTTTTGTTTTGTTTGTTTTTTTTGTTTGTTTGGTTTTGTTTGTTTGTTTGTTTTTTGTTTTTTTGTTTTTAAATCTGACAAGTAGAACATAACACCCCAAAAGAACAGCAAGAGACGAAAAGGTCTTCCTGAAAATATTGGTTAGGTATTGGACATGTGATGAAATCCAAAAGGAAACTAATTCATTTTCTAAAAGCCCTGTCAAAGACAGGTGTAGCTAATAAAGGAGAGAAGTTACTTGACCCGAACAGTCAGAAGAATTCCACTCCAGACAGTGAGACACAACTAAAAACATGACACTTCTTGTTTTTTATCTTCTCAACAGCCTGATCTTTCTTTTACCTTAGTGGTCTTTCCAGACAGGCAATATTACTGACCCTTGATTTACAAAACTAAATCCTAGATATTCATGGAGAATTTGAACAGGATCACTTTCTATTTATTGTGGAGTCTTCTTGGATTATTCAGATAATGTTGATTTTTCCTAATGGCAGTGACATTTGCAAAAGACAATTCAAAGCCTAGGACTGGGGGAAAAAAGTTTACAGCAAGTAAAACAGTAGAAGTTCTTATTTTGTACTATCAGTACTATGAAGCACATGATATTAGAACAAAACTTATTACCTTTTTCAAACACTAAAAGTAAAATTCATTTGTCACATTCAGATATGACAAAACATCTGAACAAAATCTAACCATAAGACAAGAATTATCACTTTACTTTTAAAAGTATGTCACATTCTTTTCTACACAAAGTTCATGTGATGACTGTTCCACAACCTTCTTCCACTTTTGCTTAATAATTTTCTGATTTCCAATACAGATTTGCTTTTTTTTTGCCATTTCTACACTGCTTCCTGTTTGACTCAACACTGTCCTTTAGCTTAAAAAGTTTTACTTCTTCGATTACTTTTATTCTCCTAATATATCTATGAAAAACAATAATTTTTCATTTACAGAAGAGCCTCCTCCCTCCTATGACATGAGCTGTGCATAGTGAAGATCATCCTAGCTGATCTTCTCAGAATCCCTTTCTCGAAGAGAAGCCACAAGAATTGCCATGGTTGAAAGTCTTCTGCACCTTATGTATATTTCAGTTTTTCATGTAACCCGTGCTCTAGATAATAATAAAAAACCTTTATTTATCATGATTAGCATTATGCACGTGAACATCAACAATCTCCTTTTCAAAGCACATACTACTTATATCTTGTAAGTTTGCATAGAAATACAAAACCACTAAAAAGTGTTAGGAAATGTGCAAGCTATTTAACATAACTGAGCATGAAATCTCAGGAGATAATCGTATCCTACAGCACCTTGAAGAGTGGTAGCCAACTAAATTCAATTCTCCAGAGGTACGATAATCTAATTTCCCTGACACTTGTCTCAGGGCTGTTTGAAGAATCTTTAATATGTAAAAAAACCCCTTAAATTTAAGAAGAAGATAGAAGAAATATGGAGCTCAGAGAGAAGAACAGTAGTTTCCAACAAATCAATGAACATCATAAGTTACGAACAGTAATTTACCACTCTTTAGAATGTTTACTAATAATGACATTTAGACAGCATTTTTGGTGGGGGTAGGGAAAGTCGTGAGTCATGCATGAGAAATACTTTCACATGCCTGTCAGATCTTCAATATTGCTTTTTAAGAAACCATTATGATACCTACTGTAAACACTAGAGACAAAGAAATACAATTTTTTTCTCCTCTTAGCAATGCATACAGACTTGAACGTGGAAGATTTTATACAGGTTCAAAATAAACCTTGTTGCCAAACAAATTACTCCTCCATTAATGTTTTGAGGAAAAATAACAAAAGGCATGAAAAGGAGAGTAAGGTGTAAAAACAATTATTAAAGAGACTCGAAAATGAAAATGTGCACATTTGTAAATTAAGAGATTAATTAAAACACAGGAAAATATTCTAATGGGCTTAATATAAACTACTCCAGTCTTTCTAACACAGTTCGCTGAGGAAGAAGAGGAGTGAAAACAGTGACACTTACAGTACACAACCTCATAACCAGTCCTTAATATGTCCCTTTCTCTGTCTCCCAAGTTCTAAAGGCTCAAAAAGGTAAAAATTACATGGAATTCTCTAAGGCCTTTGATACCATCCCCCACAACATTCTTATTTCTAAATTTGAGAGATACAGATTTGATACATTAACTGTTAGAAGGATGAGGAATTGGCTGGATGGCTGCACTGGACAAAGATTTACTGTCAATGGCTTAATGTCTAAATGGAAACCAGTATTGAGCAGTGTTCATCAAGGGTTCATGTAGGGACCAGTAATATTTAATATATTCACTAGTGACACAGGCAATAAGATTGAGTACATGCTTAGCAAGTCTGTATATGACACCAAGCTGAGTGAGTGGTCCAGTTGGTGTGATAGATGGATAGGATGCCATCCAGAGGGGCCTTGACAGGCTTGAGAAGTGGGCCCATGTAAAACTCACAAAGCTCAACAAGGTCAAGTGCATGGTCCTGCATCTCGGTCAATCCCAGTCTCAGTACAGACTGAGGGATGAATGGATTGAGAGTAGTCCTGTTGAGAAGGACTTGGGAGTACTGGTGGAGGAAAAAATTGGACATGAGTTGTCAATGTGCGTTTGCAGCCCAGAAAGCCAGATGTATCCTGGGCCACATCAAAAGAAGTGTGGCCGGTGGGTTGAGGGAGGTTATTTTGCCCCTCTACTCTCTCTGCTCTCCTGAGACCTCACCTAGAGTACATGTCCCATTCTGGGGACTCCAGCACAAGAAAGACATGGACCTATTAGAACAGGTCTAGAGGAGTCCCACAAAAATGCTCAGAGAGCTAGAACAGAGTCAGAGCCTAGACAAGAAAAGACTCTGGGTAGACCTTATTGCAACCTTTTAATATATAAAGGGGGCTACTAAGAAAGATGCAATGAGACCTCTTGCAAGGCCCTGTAGTGGCAGGACAAAGGGCAAAGGGTAGTTTTAAACAGAAAGAGGGTAGATTTACATTGGATATTGGAAAGAAATTCTTTACAATGAGGCTGGTGAGGCACTGGAACAGATTGCCCAGAGAAGCTGTGGATGCCCCATCACTGGAAGTGTTCAAGATCAGGCTGGATGGGGCTTTGAGCAAGCCGGTCTAGTGAAAGAGGTCCCTACCCATGGCAGGCAGGTAGGTTGGACTAGATGATCTTTAGAGGTTCTTTCCAATCCAAATCATGCTTTGATTCTATGATTTGGTGAAAATATAAGTGTTCAAACTACAGGCAACAAGACCCACTAGGAAACAAATAATATTTATTTCTCAAAAGGACCTCCGAGAATGTAAAGACCAGGATCAAAAAATATCAGAAAAATCCTACAGAAAACAGTGGAAATTATGCATCTGCTTTTGCAGACATACTCTTTCATGTTGAACGTGCTGTTGGGGGATGGGCTGAGCATTGTTCAGTGGGTGGCAAGCAATTGCATTGTGCATCATTCTTTTCTCTTGGTTTTATTTCCCCTCTCTCTCCTTTCATTACTATTACTATTGTTAATATCATCACTATTATTAGATTTTGGGTTGTTTCAAGTAATAAACTGTTCTTAAACAACAAGACATACTTTTTCTTTCTGATTTTTGTCCCCATTGATAGGTGGGCAGGTAGGTAGTGAGCGAGTGGCTGTGTTGTACTCAGTTACTGGCTTGGGTTAAACCACAACAACCCCCGAGGCACACCACCAACCACCAACTCTTGGCTGAAAATTGGGTTTTGTACTGATAATCGCAACCCTTTCAGCATAAGGATGCAGCCAATAGCACATCCACCTTATCACTCATGCATCCAAACTGTATCTCAGCTGTTGATAGCACAGGAGATAACATCAAAAGCCCAGTTAAGGTCCAACTAAACTCATCTACTCACAATATCTGTTTTTTCCTTTGTCAATGAAGCCAATATTTTGACCACAGAAAGCCATCAAATTGGTCAGGCACGGTCTTACCCTGATAAATCCATGCTGGCTATTCTAAGTCATCTCCTTGTCCTTCATATATGCAGAAATGAATTTGCTACATAACCCTCTAGGAGACTAAACTGAGATGAGCCTCTACTTCCTTAAATCCTCTTTTTTCCCCTGCTTGAAGATGGGCAAGTTTTCCTTTTCCCAGTCATCATGAACCACTCTTGAACAAGATCTTTCAAAGACCATAGAGAACAGACTTTAAATGATGTCAGCTGGTTCCCTCAGCACCCGTAGATAGATCCCATCTGGTACAATGGGATCTGTATAAAAACAATTGGCTTAAAAGGTCTTCACACAGTCCTTCTTCACTCCAATCCTGCCACGAAGCTCAGTGATTTAGAAGGCCTGAGGGTAGATCTTCCCACTAAAAATCAAGATAAAAAAGGCATTGAGATTTTTGTGCCCTTGGCCACTACTTTCACTGCTTACCGACCAGTGGACTCACAAGGGTTTTTTCCCTCCTTCTTCTGCCAATAAACTTTCAGATGTTCTTCATACCCCTTTGCTGACTTTCATTTTACTCCACAGCTCCATTCCTGAGTCATGTTTCCATAATCGTTCAGAGAATATGTCCCTATTTCCATCTTCAGTGGACCTCCTTTTTGCCTTGGAGCTCTGTCAGGAGTTCCCCATTCACTCATGCTGACTTTTTGCCATGCTTGCTTGACTTGCTGCGTATCAGACTGGACAGTCTTGGTGCTTTGAGGAAACTGTCCTGGAAGGTCAACTGCCTTCCTGGACCCCTTCCACTGCAGAGTGGAAATCTGCTGGATTATGCCAAGAAGATCCCTAAATGAGCTGCTTGTCTTAAGACCAGGGCTGTGACTCTTTTATTTGTCTTCCTTACTTCTCCGTGTTTAACTTCAGAATCACATAGTTCCTGCTTATGAGGCTGCCATTGCCTTGTACATCTCCAGCCTTGCTCTTCCTTGCTTGTAACTGCAGCTGCAACAAATCTACCCTAGTTATTACCTTCAAGAAATTATCTGGATGCACTTCAGAAATCTCCTACGTTGCTTGCACTCTGCCTTACTGCATTTTGGCCACATATCAAGGCAGCTGCAGTCCCCTGTAGATACCAGAGCCTGCACTTTTGAGGCTTCCTCCAGCTGCCTAAAGGTTTCCTCTGCTTTCATGTCCTGACTAGCCACCATTTAGCAGAGGTACCATCACACCTTCTTAACTGTTCTCTGCTCCTGACACCCATGCTCTGGGCCAGCTTGCCCCATAGGGAACTTCCTGCACACTGCAGCCACCCCTTTGCACAGAGCACAGCTCCTGCTGCTGTCCATCTCCTCCACGCCCTGTAACATTCACACCCTTCTGGTCATCCTGCTGATTTCTGTAATCCCACATAATGTCCTGACTTGTTGGCTGTACAGGGACACCTAATCCCACTTGTTTGTTCCCTACACTCTCTGAATTCAGGTACAGATAACTGAGATGGGACTACAGTGACAATTTTTTCACCAGGTGAGAGCATGAGAGCCTCTCCCACTATTCAGTTCCCCTGGTTCATGGCCTTTCAATCCCCACTGGGTCAAGCCCTCTGACCTTATCTTAAATAAACAGATAGGCCTAAAAATCAAAATTATATGCATAAGCGCAACAGTTCAGACTAGGAGTCAAATTAAGTTTTATGTTATCAGAACATAAAGGTGCCTCAAATTGTTACCATTTCTCCTTATTATCTTTTTCCTCTTTCCTTTACTTAAAATAAGCTGAGCTGATTTAGCTTACATTTTAGAAGTCAATTTTTAGACTAAAGTAAGGCCTCATAAGCAAATTTTAGACTTCTAATAATAGTATTATGAAAAAAATTCTGACACAATATTAACTGTTGTAGTATAAACAACAAATAATCATGGTATCTTGAAGCATCATTGCTAGGGAAACCATATTTGTGTTGGTCTCCATTCATTGTCCACTTTAGATCCTTATCAGAAATACATTATTTTGCAACACTTCTTTGAGTATAATCCCTGGATAAAGCAGAAAACCTGAATACTTGTCTGATTTGACTGGATTTTTTTCCCATATGAAAAAATTAATAATAGGGTGAAATTCAAAGTATCAAAAAAATATCTTATGTATGTTCCATTTTCTCTCTTTATTTCCCTATTAATTTCTTTCTTTTCATTTCTAGGCATTAAAAATGGTATAAAATGATCAGCAGTCAATGCAGTATGTCTCTAGTCTTGTATTAGCTCACATAGCAGGTCTGATAAATTGGCTATGATTTCAGGACTTTATATAGCTCTCATTATCTTTTTCTGAAACAAAGGAGGTTTAGAAAAGCAACATCCGTCCTCTTGCATATTGTACTCTAAATGTAATATAAACCAGTTATATTTGCTCTTACCTATATAATTAGTGGAACAAAGCTCTTAATAAAACAATTTAATACAGACTCTTCACACATTAAGTCAGTGTTATGCCCTTTTTACTCTCAAGGAATTGCTGAATTCTAAAAACAACCCACATACTTACTATAAAAATAAAGCAGCAATGCGGCTACCGTGAAAAAAAAAAAGTAATTGTGTTTGCCTTTGGAGTACAGCCCTTTTTTTATAAGCTTTTAAATATGCATATACCCTTAATACACATCAGTTATCATCCTCTCCTCCCAATCAGAACTTGAATTTGTACCAATACTATATCCATTTGCCTTTACATTTACTACTTCAATCTCCTTTCTCTCTAAGCTTTCTGAATCCATTACTTATAACCCCTTTAAATATATTTGTCTGCCAGGTCCCTCTCAGATCATCTCATCTACCTTCCCACCTACCCATCTGTATCAGTTAAAATTTCTGCTTAGGCGTTCAAATTTGCACTCAGTCCTTACTTTCCTATATAGCCATACGTATCAAATGGATAACCTATACATTTGCTAGCCTAGCCTGTGTTTTTGAAGACTAAACTTGTCCTCTGCCTTTCTACTGTGTCCTCATGAGCTCAGGACCAACATGAATGATTTTCTTTCTTGAGCTGCGTCTTTACTTTCTTAGACAGTATAAACACCACCTCTTATTTATAAGGCAGGCTCTTAACCTAAATATCAGAACTCTAAAAATTTATCATATTAAACATGCTAATGTACAATCTTATCTGTGCAGTTTAAATTCCTTAATATTTGCATATTGTATCCAGTGTGCAGTGCAAACTCACCATAGATTCCATCCTTTTTCTCAGCTACTCCAACATTATTTTATTAATTTCTGACAGACATAATTTTTCCTCCCTCATATCCATCCATAATGTTACTCAATTTCTCTTAGCTCACTGTTGTGGTGACAATGTCCATTTCTTTGTATTCATTTACTCTGCTGTTCTTTCCTTATTGCATCAAATTTAAATATTTCTCCCCACTTTCAAGGCCCTTTCTGACCAGTTCCACCATATTCTCATTTACTTTTGACACTAACCTCATGTCCACTGACTAGATTTTCCAGCATTCAACTTTCTCCTTTGCAGCTCTGTAGGCTGAGCAGATTCCCTGTGAGCATTTGCTTAGTCACCTCATTATCCTCCCTCAATTACCACTTTTCCATAACACCTGTAAGAAGGCTTAGCAATGATAAGACTGCCATGATGTTAAGAATACTTTTCATGGTTCCCTATATGACTGAATTCTCCATCTTTTGCTCTCTTTTTGCTGTCCTGCTTAATATGTAGATGTAATCACTTCAGGTAATGGTGATGTCTTTCTTTTGTGCTTCTATGTGTAAGTAATTTACTATAGTTCTCAAGTGCTATGATGATAGCAACAAATAATACTCAAATGAACGTACTACTTCCACTTTGTTGGTACAGTTTGTCTTTGGGTTGTTTTGTTTCAATTCTGTTCTAAAATTGTCATGCAATTAATCCATTAAGTTTGTTGAGGAAGACTCATTTTTGGAATGTTTCTTAAGCAGTCAGGAAACCTGCATGCAATATGATAAAAATGGTAATTTTGTTCTGGAAACTGTGGATCAAGAAGCCCAAAAAGCAATCTCCCAATCAAAGCATAACATGAAGTGTAGGCATAGCCCACATTGTCTTGACTCATTTCTTATTATGTTTAATGAATCACTTGTCAGCTAGCTATGTGAACCAATGAGTCTATATCTGAAAAGTTGAAATCTTAAAATCAAAGGTTTTGAATAATACTAGCTGAAACAATCACTTGGATATTTTGTTAGCAGCTATTCCATCCTACCGGAGGCAAAAAATAGTCTTGACTATGTCACACTCCCACATGAATTTCTTTCAGCAAATCTGCCATTTGTAAGTGAACACCATTTTGGGGACTGAATGCATTTCTACAGAGTAAAAAAGCCAGAGCACTGTGCAGTGGTTCTCAGCCATTTTGTACCTGGGCCTTGTTGCCACCTTCTTCAATTTTGCCAGGACTCTCTTGGACATCTCTGCAGCTATATGAAGCTAAAAGAAACCAAGCTCTATGCCGGAGTATACCAAGAATCAGAAGGAAAGGTTGGAAAAGCAAAGAAAATGAGAAATAAATCCATTCTTGTTCATTTGCTAATGCATAGAACTAGTAAATGTGTTTACCACTTAACAATGGTGTTTTAGTATTATCAGTATTTGTACTTTTTGTAAGTGCAAGAGAAGCCAGAAAGCCAAACAATGACTGCAAGGAAAACAAAGCAGGATGCCTCTGTGTTCTCCTCTCTATATATTCTTGCACGTCATTTATGGAATATATTTCATAAGAGGAGATAGAAGGTCATGGAGGAAGTTGCCTTTCCCATGCTTTGGAAAATTATACTTGATAGATAATGAAGTGAAATCATCCACATTTAGTGGTTTAGGCCTTTTACCTGTAGCTGACATCACTTTATTATTTTGGGGTGGTTTAAAAATAAAAACATGAGCACTTGTAGCATAATGAATAGTTCAAAAAAGCAAAAAAGGTGTGTCAGTTTATAGGATAAATTGGCTGCTGTCTGCTCCACTGGCTTCTGCCAGCTCCAAGGATGTGACTGATGGCATATAGACTTTATTCTCTCCATAAACAAAAAGTCATTGGCCATGTGAGTTGACAAATCACAAAACAGATGAAGTGAGAAATAAACCCTCTATTTTATATTAATTATCACTTCTTTTTGTAACCTTCAGATTCCTTTTTCATAGCCTTCAATAGTTTCTGTATCTCCACATCTCAAAATGTACTTTATTGCGCATGTTTTTGCAACGGAGAGCAGACATTAACTCCATATTACAGGCAAAGAACTTGGCCTTATTCACTTCATGTAATATTAACCTTAATACACAGCTAGATGCCAAGGCCTGATCCTCCATAGGTACCTAAGGAAGATGTATTTCAGTGATCCAATGGTAGGTATAATGTAGAATCACAGAACACTTGTGTGTTATTAATGTAACATCATTCTGTTTTCAAAACAGTATAAAGTTACTAATAAATAGAAATAATGAATACAAAATGATAAATAAACTGTTACTATTGAGTTATACAGGACAAATTTTGTTACTTTTATTCTGTGAAGACTATGAAGGCTTCCAATGATTGCTCAGAAATATATCTCTATGGGACAGGGATAATTTGACCACTGCTAAAAACCACCGAAATTCTCTATAAATGATTTTATTAACATGATTATTTTTCCTGTTTATACTTTTATGATTCTTTTTTTCTAAATCCATGAAAAACTTTTTGCTTTCTGATTTTTTAAATTTTCTTAAGATCTTAATTAATTTTATTATTTTTAAAAATTTAATAATATCTATCCAATTCTGATAGTGCAGCATCATCATTTGCATTTCCAAAGTACCTGTGAGTTTGCATTTCCAAAAGACCTGTCAGTCTAGACTAGACTGACATACTTCAGTATGCTCGTGAGGCAGCCTATTTCCAAAAAGGAGTCAGGATGATATTATTACTTCTGAATCTCCCTCCCTTTCAGGTTTTAACTTTGTCCTGGCACAATGACTCAAAATCTGATCTAGAACAAATACATCTATTCTAAAATTGTAGGCTGGCTGTTGTTGACAACGTATTGTTGAATAAATGTAGTTGTTTTTCCTTTCCCTTTAGTGCTTTCATCCTGAGTTCACAGAATTGTCAGTCTTTACATACAACAGCTGCACACAAGAAGCAGTGACAAGAAGAGACTTCAGTGGCTACAAGTGCTTCTGCTTCTTATTATACTATCTCATCATAATGTGCATTTTTGCAAAGTCACAATACAAATACATCCAAATCAGATGTTGACTCAGTTACAGAATGGGGCCTGATAGAAGCATCAGTTTCAGGGATAGGCTTCTGACATAATTACATAGCATCTTTCAGAAATGTACACTGTTATTTATCCAATTATCATCCCTTCTTTCCTTACTTTGCTCTGATTCTCCCTACCCCCCCCCCCTTCAAATCATGACCCACAACACTTCTCCATATACAGCACACTGGAAAAATTTATGATGTGACCATACAAAACATGGAAAATCTAAATTAACAACACGCAGTTGTTGTTTTTATTAAGTACAATAAAGCATCACTGAGAAGTGCTAAGTTCTGCAAATACCCAGCAAAAAGAAATTACAATCTGTGAGAAACAATAACTTCAAATTTTCTGGCACACAGACATCTATAATTGTCTGATGTTGGATGTTCTGCTTTAATATATTTATGGTTCAGAGGAGTTGTATTAAGATCAAAAATGTCCATTCTGCATAGTAATTCCTTCAGGAACAAAGATAGTAAAAGGTATTTCTGTTGGAGTTTATAAAAACATTAAGTTTGGTTATGAAGCTTTATGCTGTATAAGAGATGCTCAGCTTTTCAAAGAAAAATAAAGAGCTGTCTCTGTTGGAGGAAAGTTAAAATTATACAAGCAACCTATCAGGAACAATTATGCTGATTCATGTTGTAAACACTGCTACAATGTATGCCCACCAGAAAATGTGGAAGTATGACATTTAATGCATCCAATTTAGCTTTGTCATTGCCTTATCTATGAGGTAGAGAGCTTTGCACGCATCTCCCAGGAGAGAAAAACATCCAGTTAAACCCCTTCCAAAAATACCCCTCATTTATAAATTGAAAACCAAATTTCAGTTGAAGAAAGAATTATTTCAGAATTTTCTTTTCAGCATTTCTCTACACTCTGCTAAGACAGAGACAGAGTGCACTGCAGTTCTATAAAAACAGCCATTGTGCCACCTTATCTAATCACAGCTACATGAAAAGAAGCTTTGAAATTTATTTAGATCACATAGTCAGCATGATCCCTGAATAAGGAAAACGTGTAATTGCATAGCTCAGGGGCAGATTCGAGTGTGCACAGTGACCCAGAAAGTCATATTTCAGTCCCCTGCTTCCTCCTTGCAGTGGAGGCAGGGCAGGGAGCGGAGCCAGGCATGCACCAGGTGTACTGAGATGCCCTCCTGGTAGTTCAGCTGCTGTGAGAAGAGTGCTGTGGGTCAGAGGCACGGTGCTCTCTTATTTCTGCCTTCTTTGTACTTCCTCCATTAGCTCACATACGTGCAGCAGACCAGGGAAACAGACCCCATCTACAAAGGCAGTGAAGCAAAAAAAATTAGCCCTTAGCATTGTGTGTTTGCATATCTAAGAAGAAGGGGGACATTTCTATGCCATAAGATTATCCCTACTCCTTGTGTGACCAATTCTTCATGTGCTACCCACTGAAGCCAGGAACAATTTCAATCCTGACGCTCACTGGTTTTTCAAGAACTGTTACTTCATCAAGTGTCTCAGAAAAGAATGGGCTGAGGTGGAGGGGAGATGATAATCTACAGAATACATAGTGGAGCAGTGTCACAGGTTGTTTTTTCCCCTTCTAAGAGGGCATATAACCAGCAAAGTATAACCTACGATGCGCATTTGCTGTCTCTCCAGTTAGTTTTATCTCAAGGCAGACAAAAAAAAGCTTCTTATAATATTATACTATTGACATCATAATTAAGATTGAAAAAGTCTATTACTGCTGTGACTCCAAATAACATCCTTTACTCTTTTTGAATATCTATTCAAAATGAAGTGTCAGAAAGATACTAACTCTTTGGGGAATAACTGCTTCACCAACCTGAGGCTAAATGTATTGGGCTAAAGTCTTTCCTGGTTCACAAAGCTCAATTTAAATTGAGATAACTACGTCCTTCATAGTCCTCACACAAGACAGAAGGCAAAAACAGGAAGGGAAGGCTAACAGGATCTTACTGGTCTCTCCAGCTCCCTAATGGGAAAGTATAAAGGATATGGAGCCAGACTCTTCCAGTGGTGCACAGTAAAAGGAAGAGAGGCCCAACAGATGCAAGTTCCAAAACCAAAATTTCCAATTCTCATAACTAAGGTGATCAAAAGAGAAGATTTCTCCAAGAAGATTTGGTATCTTTATCCCTGGAGATACTAAAAACTGATTAGAGAATGGTTTGAGCAACCAGTCTAAGATGCAGTTGGCCCATATATTTGGGTGGGAGATTGGTCATATGACATCCAGAGGTCCCTTCCAACACAAATTATTATGTGTATCTGTGACTTTAGAAGGGCTATTGGTCTGTTTTGCTATTGACTCAGATGTGTGTTTCAGCGTTGTGCTGCCCTTAGTTGAAACCTGCTCTTTGGCCCTTCCATAGCCTTTCAGATCATGCCAGCTATGCCTCTGGGACTCCAGACTACACTTCCCTATGGAGTTTGGGTCAGCTGCCTTCACAAAAGCCATCTAAACATGGACAGACCTTTATTTATCATTGTTGAGATGATACCCTATATGTACAGTCTAAAATCTGGCTTTAGTGAAAGTTTTTGAGAAAACAGAAATCTGTTGGAGAAAATTACTGCTGTTTTATTTCTTTTACCTAAATTTATGTTCTGTGCCTGGGAAGCCATGCATTTGTTCAATATGCATGACTGACAAGAGGTATTTAACTAGAAGTATTCTTGGCTATGTGCAAAAATCAGAAAATCTTTGCCTCATGTATGACAGAATGCCCAGGTGACGAACACAGTCAACTAACTCATCTTTATAACCCCTCAGTTCTCATTGAGTCAGACTGATAGGAATGCTAAGACATGTTGCATTTCTTCATCATTTATGCGCTGTCTGTCAGAAACATGCTGCTTTACAAAACAACATAATCTCTCTCCCTCTTTTCATCTGTGGTCCCATTTTAAAACTGCATCAGATGTAATGAAGTAAAAAACTCATATACAGACAGAATACGTAAATGTAATCCAAGGTGAACAAACAATCCAAGACTTAGCAGGGGTGTTGATCAAAACTGCAGAAGCTATGGTATTCTCTCAATGAAGAAGACACAAGTTTCTCTTCTATGCTAACTGAAGGCTTAGAAGGAATTTACTTCTAATAGGGCTTTTTGTTCATTCATTTTTGCTTTTTTTTTCAGTTTAGCAGACAAATTAAGCCTTCAAAGGGGATATTCCAGTTTTTCCTTTTAAAACCACAGCTGAGGCAGAGCTCTCTCAACTTAAAAATCAGCCAAAAGCAAAATTGCATTTTCTTTAACTTAGATACAGGTTCTTTGATTTACTCTCACAAAGTAATTTGTACATGAGCATGTTCTCAAATGAATGTCTGTTTCTAGCCAAGGAGGTAAAAAATTAATAGGAACATATCATAGCATCAGCTTTCTAGTTAATATTCTTCCACTCATTAACAATAAATAGCATTTTTTTTGCAGACTCTTGATGTGAACTACTGCTTGGGCTGTTCTGATTATTTATACTTGCACTACTTATTATTAGGATGTTGTTACAAAGCACTTTGTTGTGACATTGAAAATCTGCAAATATGTATCTACATTATGTGAAAAAAGAATTCCAGAGGGCAGACTTTGGTCTATTTAGAAGCCTGAATGACAGAGTTCCTTGGGAAGGAGTCCTGAAGGGCAAAGGAGTCTGGGAAGGTTGGAAATTCTTCAAGAAGGAAATCTTAAGGGCACAAGAGCAGGTTGTCCAAATGTGCTGAAAGATGAGCTCTCTGGAAGACCAGCTTGGCTGAGCAGAGAGATTTGGCTTGAACTCAGGGTAAAAAGGAGAGTTTATGACCTTTGGAAGAAGTGGTAGGCAACTCAGAAGGGCTACAAGAATGCTGTGAGGTTATGCAAGGAGAAAATTAGAAGGGCCAAGGCCCAACTAGAACTTAACCTGGCTACTGCTGCAAAAGACAATAAGAAATGTTTCTATAAATGCATTAGCAACAAAAGGAGGGATAAGGAGAATGTCCATCTTATATTGGATGCAGGGGAAAACACAATGACAAAGGCTGAGGCACTTAATGCCATCTTTGTCTGTTTTTATTAGTAAGACCAGTTGTTCACCAGGAATCCATTTCCTGAGCTGGAAGACAGGGATGGGGAGCAGAGTGAAGTCCTCATAATACAAGGGGAAATGGTCAGAGACCTGCCACACCACACAGACACACACAAGTCTATGGGATGAGATGGGATGCTCCCAAGGGTACTGAGAGTGCTGGTGTAAAAGCTCACTGAGCCACTTTCCATCATTTACCAGCAGTCTGGGCTAACTGGGGAGGTCCCAGCTGACTGGAGGTAGAGTACTAATCCCATAGTCTTCTGCTCTATGCAAGCCAGCCCACTTGCTCCCAACGCAATGGGCCCTAACTCGGAGAGTAGCCCAGCACCAATGTCCTGCTGCTGACAATGGCTCAGCAACTTTTTGAGCAAGAAATGAACCTGAGCCATGAAACAAATACTGATATGTATACAATTTACACAGTAATAAGCATGATTTTGCTGTTACTAAGAAAAGATTAAAGGCTTTTTATTGCCCTAACAGTGTAGGTATCTAGACTTGCCTAGACTTGGCCTGAGACAGTTTTAGCTTGTTTCAGATAATATTTAGCAGTCAGTTGACTATTGTCTAAATACATTAGCTTCAGTTCAGCTGTGTATAGCTGTATGGGACAGCACCTATTCCTAATAGTGATAGTGATAACATGGTGCTTCAGTATAGGGTGAACAGTCCATGAGTTAGAATAAAAGTGTAATGTAGAGAAGTACAGGTAGAGGTGAAGTGCAGATGCCTGACACTGTAATCAAAAATCACAGTGGTCAGTGGCTGGTCACTTAGTGAGGTGAAATGGCTGTCAAGGATATCAAAGAGAACAGAAAAAATGGATAAGACAGAATTGGAAACCAATGAAGAAAGACCAAGTGAGACAATCTGTGTCATAGCAGTTTGGTAATTAGCCAGTTTATCACAAGTATTACTTTTAGAGAAGTGCACAAATACTCTTTGCTAAGCAATGTGCATGTGTAAGATCTGATAAAGACATCAGAGATCTGTGAAAAAACTTGTTTTAAAACTTCACTGAAAGTGATTTTAGATATATATCTATGCCTTGTTACATTTGATGTATGGCATTTTTGAAGTACTAGAAAACAGAAGAATTTTTCTGCCTGTTTTATGATTTTTTTTTCCATTAGACACTAATTATTTGCTACAGTATTCACAGAACTTTTATTTCTGTAGTTCCAAAAATAAGATTCTATTTTTTTGTGGGTTTGGGGGTGATGGCCATCCTAATCATGGAAGACCCCTTATCATGGAAGAAGCCCCAAAATTTTCTATTATATGGATACTCTTTTTTTTCTTCTTCTTCTTCTACATATTTGAATAAGTTTTTCACTCTACAGTAAAAGAATTTGCAGCAACTTTGACTGTCACAGCACCAGATATACAAGTATCTTTCACACTGCTTAGGCAACATAATGACAAATGATACAGAAACACACACATCCTTCTTTCTACTATTTCTTCATTTACATTTATGATTTTATTGCTCCCAAACCCAATAATTTTAGATGTACAAAAAGTACCTTGATATCTGGTTTGAAGCCTTTGAATTTTCCAGTTTTCCACACAAACATTAGCTAGCTGTACTACCTCAATGGCATCACCTGAAAGTGAGTTTTACAAGCTAACAGCAAGAAACATGGGAGCTGCTCCCTTCAAGGAAACTTTATATGATTCAGCTTGAGAATCAGAATGAAATGTTGCTTCCCTGCAAAAACTAGATTTTCACTTTATGTTGTCATTAGTTTTAAAGACAATTTATTAGCTTTATGGTAGTTTTTCACTCAGGAGTTAAAGGTTCATTATTTCTTAGCATTTGTTTTGCTGAAATCTCTTCTCTTATGTAGCTTATCTTAGAGCTTTAAGACCTACTGTCAGCTGGGATAAATTACCACAGTCCTACCACACTGCATACAATTGGACAAATTATCCAAGAGGAATTTTAGCCAGAGAATTTTGAAAGACAGGCTTTGTATCACTGTATTTGAGAGACATTGCCATAATTTTTACTTTACAGCATATAATATTTGACACTGAACAAAACAAAGCCCAATCCATCCAGGATCCTACCCCTTACACTACACAGCACCTGCTGCTTCACAAAATGGCCAGAAAGCAGTTGCTATGCATACACTGTCTGTCACTTTTATTATACTCACTTTCAGATGCCATGACTTAAAATCTGACATTGTCAGATTGTCTTCCTGGTAACTGTTCTTCTTTGGCTCTACTAGTATAACTCAAGACATTGTTACTCATTGCAATCTCCAATTGATAACTGAAGTATGCTGCAGTTTTGCCTTCAGCAGTATCTTGTATAATTTTCATAATGTAATTTTAAAACTGTGTCCAAAATTTTTCAAAAGTTTTGAAATTATGACCTCTCCATGGCCATTTCAATCTACAGTATTTACAGATCTATAAATCTACCATTATCTTTGTTCATATGCACTCAAATGGAGAAAGAGAACACCTGGCCTCTTGTAACAATGGCTTTATTTATTCTCTTTCTTAGATTGCTTCTGTATTTCCTCTGATTCATTTCAAAGGCAATGAATAAAATCCAAAGCCATCTGTCCCTGGGTATTCTCTTGGTAGTTTCTTTCCCTCTAGTGAAACTTTGATAGTCCCACAGTTACCACATTTTACATTTGCCAATGTTTGGATTCATCCCACTAGGCATTTTCTGAGCCTAGGTCTCTGCTCCCTGAAGTTCTTCTTTGGATACTTTAAAACAGTCTTCTAAGTAATTTTCCATAGGAGTTTTTGATGCTTAAAATCCTCATTCTGTTGGCAGTTCTTTTGTAATCTTACCAAACCAAAATAATAGTTTGATATCCTTCTTTTGCTTTCTTTTCACTAAATTTATTGAAGTCTTATTGGCTATTAAAATTCTGTTATTGAGTGAATCTTTTGCTTTCTGCATTTTAAGCACTCAGAATTAAGTGTCAGTTTGCACTTTGTATCAGATTCTTTAGAATAGAAATGTAACGGTACTTTTTTGCTAAAGATCAGAACCAAGCATTAGATCTAATTTGCCAAGGACAAGGGACAGCAAGAAAAAGATAAATTAAATGTATTATTAAATTTTATTAGCATCAGATAGTAACTTGCAGTGTTCACTATTAACCAAATATAATAATTATACCAACTTTTATGCACGTAAAGTTGAGGGCAGATAGAACAGTTTGAAAGAAATACCAGAAATTAAAGTCAACATTGATGTGTTTAACCCAAAGTCATCCATACTTCATTAACTAAAGAATTAAATATGTCACTAGTTATTGAAATTTGCAATATCTTGATCTGCAAATAAAGAAAATTTCAGGCAGTCTCTGGCATACATTTCTCCAATTTGTCTTCTACCAGGCAGACTTTGTCAGCATTTTCAGAGACATACACTTTCCTTTACAAAAAGGCAAAATACTGTGTTCCAATCATTTAACTGAAAATATCTTTGCAAAAGATCTTCACATCCAGTAAGATTTTTTTTTACTTTTCCAGTTTTTTCTCTGCATAAGAGCAGTGGCTAACAATGGCTCTACCTTCCTTCAGCATTAAAAAAAGAATAAAAATCAATTGCTTATAGGCCACTACTATTTTTATTTCATTCAAGCAGTGTCATAGTCCATAAAGAAATAATCCGTCACTGCTATATATTTTCTTCACAGCTATGACAATAAATTCCTCATTTTGTGCTCATCTTACCCCAGGTAGCTCCACTGACTTTGCTGGAGTTACTCCTGATTTTCATCACTGTCAGTGAAAGCTGAATCAAGCTGAAAAGGCACAGTGTGTGCACTCTATGAAGTGCATCTCTGAATCACAAAGTATTTTAAAAGATTTCTTCCTCTTATTGTATTAATTGAAAAACAATTCAGCTAGGACTTAATTTTCAGCCCTAAATGGTCATTTTAATTTAGAAGGACAAGACATGCACATATATTAGTCATGCATTGAAAAGCTTTCACATTTGTAGTGTTGCTATTAACTCATTGCTTACTGTGTCTTGTTTTGATTGATAGGAGCTGCTCTAAATTTCTTGTCCCAAAAACCAGTGGCAGACCAAACCTAATCCTAAAATGGAAAGATTATGCTCCATAAAATATAAACAGGAATAAGAAAATTCACCATAAATATTTATGTGTTTGTACTCGCAGTTTGCTGTTTTTACAAATCCATTATGTCTCACTAGAGTTCTTTAATATATTATTTTACTCTCAAATATCCTATTTGAAAATTTAAGTATATGTACGATTCAAAGTAAAGCCAAGCTAAATTCATAGATTGTCATTTACAATACAATAATTCATGTGGAAAAAGGAGAGGTAATAAGAAGATATATACTTCTATTTAGATGAGACTAGAATTTCAGTGTTTTAAGAGGTAACATTGACCATCACCATATGAAGGTCAATACTCACCAAATGTATTGTAAACCTCAATAGGCTGAAGAATGAGGAATTAATATATAAGGCCTTGTATTTTCATAATCATTTATGATAAATAATTAAATGCAAAACCAGTGTAGTGTTTTAATTCAGACCAATAATATTTCACTTTCCATTTGCACTCATTCTAATAGATATCATTACTATTCAAGTCTATGGAGATAAAACAGATGTGAAGCATCACACAGAAAAGAGGCCTGTTCTCAGCTTGAGTTAGACAAGTCACACTAAGCCGATGTGAAATTCTAAGGAGTACTTCTGTTTGCAGATACAGGGCACAATAAAATTTAAAGCACAGATATGCATGTGTAGATATGCATGTGCACACTTACGTAGGCACACACCTACTCGTGCACACATATGTATACGTGTACTTTTGTAATGGTAAGTGAAAGAATCCGTGGGCTATATCCTAAGTCTGTGAAACCAGCCCTCCCTCAGTGGGGATTCCCTTACTTAAGGTTAGCAAAACCTGCAAGCTCCTGGCACACTAGTCATGTCTGAAGGGAGCCTTGGGAACCATCCTTCCGAGGATAAATGCATAAACGCCTCTTTTGTTGCTTTTGATGACAGTTGTGAATCTAGTCCTCTTATAGAGTTACAATCATTTTTAAAAGCTAAAGGATGGAAACAGTTTATTGATGTGGCCACCACGTATTTATTACTATAGATTTTTAAAATATAAGTATATAAATCTATCTTCTTTGTCAAAGACTCCCCGTCAGCTCTCATATAAAGAAGACAGGAAATAACAATGCTGAATTGAAATACTTATTTCAATTATTACCTGGACAGTAAGCTACTCCGCCTTGTAACGCACACTGTACCATTTTTGCTCACAGCCAGTAAGAGCTCAGTGTGCCCAACACAGTAATGTCCTCTCCTTGTGCTTAGACTGTAGGATGCCAGAGGGAAAGATGTTTGCTCAGGGCGCAGAAATGCCATCCCAAACATCTCACCAAGTTTTGCCAAGGGTGACTCTGAGTACCTCTTGCTGGAAATGCAAAAGGCAAATTCACCAGTTATTCCAAGCTGGTACAGGCATTTGCTTCTTCTGTCCAGGTTATAAAAATTCTGACAGCTAGGCAAAGAAGGCACCAAGGTTCTGACAAAAATATCTCTCATTTACAGGAATATTATTATCTAAAAGATAAGAAGAAGTCAAAGAGAATAAGGGAGTAGGGGATAATCACAATGAATTAAAATATTAGCAATTGTAGATTTCATAGGATCTTTTGCAGGGGTTTTATTTTTGGGGTTCATTTGTTGGGGGTTTTTTGGTAGGATCTTGTTAACCAAAGTTTAGATAAGCAAAACAAGATCTAAAAATAATTGTTTGTTAGTAAAAAAAATGTATGAAACTAATAATAAAAAAAAAGGGATTTAAAGATAACAATATATACTTGGATTTCTGTTTTGTCCCCTAATTTCTGAGCCACTGTAGTGTTTGGGGTCACAAACATTTTTCTACAATGGAGGATAGAAATTTCCTTTTTTATATTTCCTTTTCAGACAGAAAGGAGTGCTGAGAGCTTCACAAAACCACCTGGCTCTTCGAGCAAGAGACTCAAGGTAGAAAACACTCATTATTGTTAGCTTTGCAATAAAGTCACATGGTTTTGCAGTATGGGGTGAGATGAAGGGCTATGAAGTCAAGAAAAAATAGGTTTGACTACAGCAAGCTAAAATGAGAACTGACTGTTTAAGAGCTCACGACAGCCTCCAAGGAAATCCATCTTGCCATGCCATGTAACTAGTTGTGGCAAAAAAAAAGATCAATTTTTTTTTCTTGTTTATAGCAATGTTTATCAAATTGTAATGTTACAGATTTAGTCATTGGACACTATATGGATCAGACACTAGTTTGCATTGTTTTTAACACCACGATCCGAAAGAAGCAAGGAACAGTAACCTGGAAAAAATACCTGACAGCATTAAACAGCTTTAAGGCTTCAGGTCCCATTAAAAGGCCTCAGGTCGTATTCTTCATATTGGACAACCTGATTTCAGGGAGCTATGTGTAAATCCATCTAATAGGATTTTTAGTTAAGTAGGTCAAATTTTATAACTTCAGTCTCTGCCAGAGAGTGGATTTTTCTTTACAAGTCAGATAACTTTTAGGCCTTCAGAAACTGTCTCTTCACTACAAATGGAGCAGAGAACCAGAAGGAATTTAGTGGCTTGTCCCAGGCAGCTCTTTCAGACATATCAATTTGTCGTATTAAGGTATTAACAGTGAAATAGATGGAAGACGGTCCTGCGGAACCAGGTGCCTCAAACTACGCGACCCTTTCTGGCCAGGACAAAGACGACATGTGGGACTTCACCTAAAAAGATGTTTTCTTTCTCTCACACTTCCACATCAGGGCTTTAAGCAGCACCTGAAGTCAGTTCATTACCAATGAGCACTGTTATCATCAAAGCCAATGCGGTATAACCCCTTACTAATAAAAGCAGTGGTTATATGATGTGGTAAAAAGGGAATGTGATGTGGTATATATATGCAGCTCACATGGTGAGGGCAGAATAAGGCCAAGGTACAGCCACTGACAGGTGAATGACAAAGTATTAGAGCATGTTTGCACTTCTATAAAGAAGTTTGCTTTTTACCACACTACCAGTAAAAGCTGTCTCAGAATTGCCACGCTGGTGTTTAGGGATGCCCTCGCAAACAGTTAGTGTTGTCCTTCCCAAACAGTAGATAGAAGATGTAGACTGCAGAAATGCAAACAAAAAGCTTCAGGACTGTTGCCTCAAAGCCTTCATGCCCAGGGGAAAACCAAAAGCACTGCAGAGAGCTGGAGATAAGCAGAGGATGCCATCCAAATATGAAATAAAGTTTATGATTGACATGTGTGATAGAAAGACAGGAGAGAAGGGAGGGGAGAAGATTACAGTGTACCAGGTTATGCTTGTTCCCCAGAGCACTGGGAAAGTATAACACTCAGCCAAAGCAAGCCACCAGTAGCTGCAACAGGAATGAAAGGTGCTAGGAAATAGGTGCCACAGCTGACTGGAGCATGATCCACTCCTTTGCTCCTGCTTTGCACACCACCATGCAGCTTGCAGAGCTCTCTGGAGACTAAAGGCCAAGTTTTCCTACTGACACAAAAATGAAACACTTTTTTGAAACCTAAAAGGAATGCTTGTCAGCACTTCTTGAAGGTGTGGTACTAACTAAGCACAGCTATCCCAAAGCATCTTCCATTTTTGACAGTTCATCTTGATGCTCTAAGATCTTTGATTCTGCTTCCAAATGGAGCAAAAAGGATGAAACAAGATGAAAGAAAGAGACAGGAGTTAAGCCCACATTGCAGTGGAAAATTACTGCTGAAGATACAGTACCCATGTACACTGCAGATATTATCAGGTATGATTCAGGTTTAGTAGTTTCTCCCTCTTAGTTTAACCCCCACTCAAACCCTTCAGTTATTTCAACTCCTCTGTTTTCAAGTCTGAAAATCAAAAGCTCTACTCCAAAACATGGATGTTCACAGAGGAGACAATGCCAACTATGGCCCGATGTGCTGCCCAGCACATGCACACACAGGGCTGAGCCCAGCCCAGGGCTCCCCTCCAAGGGTGGTGTGGGCCTGAGGCTGCACTGCCTCACATGCAACACCATGGAGAAGCTGTGAGGACACGAACCACGCTGCCCTTTCCCAGCTGCCTTCACGGGCACAAGGGGAAGGCTGTGGCCACTCGCCAGGTTTGGCTGGAGTCCATCCACTTTGCACCAGCTGAGCAGCATGACATGGACTGTAAAATCTGGCCTAAAGGTTTTTAAACGTTTAGAGCTGCAAAGGTAAAAGGGTAGTCTGAATAAATGGTGTGGCCCACCCTGACACACTTCTCAGCTCTGAGGGTATAAGAGATACTTCTTATTATCCGAGACGGGAGCTGAAAAATGACATCATACTGGAGGAATAGGACACAGGGGTTACTTTAGAGATGATTCAGATCTTGTTATTAATTCTTTCTACTTGGCAGAATGTTTAAAAACTGGCAAGGGAGCATTAGCATTGCTGGCAGAGCATCTTTACAGCTGCACAGGTAGAGAGAAGGCAGAAAGAAGCTCTTTCCAGCCTGATGAGGGGGGATAGGGAGCAGGAAAGAGTACTGGCCTCACATCCTAACGACAAAATCATGTGACAAAAATCAACAGAGGGTCGGTTAAAAAACAAACAAGAGTTTTATCCTAGAAGGTTGGCACAAGGTAACTGAAGCATGTCATATTTTGGTATTTGGCCTTTCTACAAAGCAGATGTCTTTTTCACAGGTCAGCCAGAGAGGGTGAACAATTGCTTCAATGGCTAGAAAAATGCTGAGAGAAAGAGAAAACAACTGGAGATGATCCAATGTATAGTAAGTATTTCATAAGTGTATGTGTAAGAAGGAGAAATAATCTTCTTCACAGTTTTTTTAGCAGGTGTTTAGCCTTTTTGGCATTGCCAGCAATATTTTGTAGCTACACAGCAGACATGCAGAATAAAATTCCCTTTCACACTTGCAAAAAATAATTACCCCTTATGTGACTTACAGCTGCTCCAGTCATTCATTGCTGATGTCCTTCTTCTCCAAATCAACACTAGGAAAGTATTGCTGCTTCTGGAATTTACTAAGAAAACTGAATAATCTCCAAGTTGTCTCTTTAAGAGAGTGACCAGGGTGCTACATTTGCTTTCTTTAAAAGGAAGATACTTTCCTACGAACACAAATAGAAAAATCTTGGAGGAAACAGTATGTCGTGTTTTGATGCTAAGGTGACAGGCACAGTTTAAAAAGCCCAAAAAAGACAAGAATCAGTGCACAAGTAAAATTAAAACACTCCCTTTGCTCCCTAACAAATTTTACTCCTGCAAAGGATTTTGTTTCCCTTTTGATAGGCAGAGAGGTGTGAGGACATCTGCAAGGACAAGGTCAAAGCCACTGGAAGCCAATGTTTTCTCACTGCAGCTGAGGTGAACCCCTCCCTGAAGTAACTGAAGTAGCTCAGGTCAGTATCCACCTTCGAGATAACCAATTCCCTGCGTAATAGCTTGAAAGTAGCTCCACAAAGATACCAACTGCTGAAAAAAAGGGTATCTGAGCTCTTACTGTGGACAAAACTGACATTAGACCTGCCCCAGTACTACAACTTCCTGTGAGGACACATGGATTCATAAATCCTGAATGAGCACAGAGTATAGGATATTTCCCGGGGAACAGAAAAACTACATAACATTAGACATTTAAACTCAGTGGCCCAATTCCCTGGCAGTGCAGGATGCTGTCAGTAGGTTATGTTCAGCTGCTCTGTCTAAGGATCTGAGCCCACATTTCCTTACACGTGAAAATGTTTCTCACATCTATGATGAATCCACTAACTGCACTTTCTGTTATCCTGATTTCCACATTTACTAGAACCATTTTATCTTCAAAAGAAATTAAAATATTCTTTAAAATATTGTACCCTTTTTTAGTTAGCTTGGATTTGATGTGAACTGTGTTTTTTAATAAAATCATATCACTTTATGCTAAAATAAATAATAAAATGGCAGAGAAATACACTGTATTTCATTTGGGTCCATTAGGCCAGCAATCCTGCAAGTGGAATGGACACTTCACACCAGCAATATTTTCTAGTGATCTCTAACCTCATTAGGCATTCTCACTACACCCAGAAGAGTAGTGTAAATAAAATACACTGTTTTCTGATGAGCTTTGATGAGCAGATGTTCAGAGTTTTTGTTGATTCATGTCTGGGATGTTTTTAAAACTTTTCTGCTTGTGTTCCATTTCCTGTTGAGGGAATTCAGAATGACCCAGATGAAAAGAGACAATTGTGACTGTGTCTGCCTGGATGTCGCCCAGGCCAGCAGCTGTGTGGTGGCCACCACAACGTGCCTGACTTGCGGGAGAAGAAATTATGTAATTCGGCATTTAGGCTACTTGTGAATTCATCTTTTGGTACAGACAAAATACTGCACCTCTATGCATTTCCTATTATCACTCGTCTGGTAGCCTGGAAGTGCATTTGAGGATACAAGATAATGCACTTGGTGAACCTCTCTTTTTGCCGCTTGGTGATTCATGCATTTTTAGCAGCGATAAAGAAAGTAAATCAAAACTGTAATTCTTTCTCTTTCTGAAATGATTTAAATTTAAAAAAAACCCAGTCAATATCTGGTTGTTGGGGCTTTTTTCATTTTTTCATGTCATTCAAACTGGAATACTGATGTATTAAAAGGATTGATAGTTATTTGTTCATCCTGGAGACAAAACTGCAATTTTTTTCTCTATGGCAGCCACAGACATAGACTATTACATAGGGTAAGTCTTATTACATAGGGTTTTTTTAAATTTTCAAGCTAAAAATCTTGATCTGTGATAACTGTGAATAGCAGAGATAAAAACAGGTGGCAGTGGGATGCTCCCAGATTCTCAAATAATGTATAAGAACTGAAAATTAATCAAGCTTACTGGACTGTACTGATAGAAACAGGAAAGTGTGGCAAAGGGAGTAGAAGAAGTTGTAGAAAAAAGCCAATGTTAAGCGATCAAGGAGGAAAAGCAAAGCAGAATCAAGTCAATAAATCTGGGCAAATATGTGAAAGCAGGAATGCAGAGGTCGATCCAGAGGTGATTCACAAGATAATGCAGTTGAAAATAGTTTAACTTCCCTGCAGCGTGGAAATGTGAGCAACAAAATAGCTGAGTTGAGTTTTGGAAGGCCCTACCAAACAGGGTTTTCAGCAGCAACCAAAGATAAAGTTGCTTCAGTTCTATACAGAGTGTATGATGCAGACATGGGATTCAGAACCCATAAGTGGATATTCTGATACAGAGGAGAAAGAAAGTTTCTCTTCTCACAAGGGGAAATGAACAGATCATGAAGAAGAAGGATGCATCAAGTGGGGGTTTTTGAGGGATGTTTCACAGGACAATAGAAGTCCTGTGCAGAAAGGCACACTGTGAACGTCACTCTTGGCTTCGAAACAGAGATTTTCATTCTGCCTCAAGATCAAGAGCATGTAGTTGCATTAGGAAATACCTGGCAGAATGCTTTGCTTATTTAAGCAGAATTTGGATGTGAAATCAATCTAGCACAAGGCAAAAACAAAAAGATATATACAATGACTTGCTGGTATTTTAAAACTTTTTTTAAGAAAAACTTCAGAAGAAGGATATTCTTTTCTCAGTAAAACAATTATTTGATATAATTAGCTGGGACATTTTCCCTCAAACTGTTTCTTTCAAAAATAAATATCAAAACACTTTCCATGGAAAAACGCTGGTTTAGATGAGTTTCTTGTTTTGAATAGTTTTGAAACAAAATAATGGAGACATTGAGACATACTAGCTGAAGATTGTAAAAGCAGTCTGGTTTTAATATAATGTTTAATAAGAATGAAAATATAAATTAAAAAGAAAATATAATCTAAAATTACTGCTAGAAGATTTTTCAGTGGTATTATCTGAACTTGTCAGACAAGATTTTTGATATTTAAATGACTTCAGCTGTTCTGCATCCAGAAGAAGCTAGGAGATATAAATATTATTAGACATATATATTTATATATATATACACATATGTATATATATAAACAAAATGACAAAAAGCCATCCACACCCTCAATACAAACAAAAGGAGATCCCCCACAAAAATAATTTAAAGGTCTGCGATTTGGGTAGTCATTTGTTTTTAAGGGTAAGGTTCATGACCTGTTTTGTACTCTAAATGCAAACTCTGTTTATAAGGTAATTTTGGCAAAGCAGCCTTATTTCACTATCAATAGTTAAAGATTCTTAAGAGTACTTTGAGTAATTTAGACCTATTTGAAACTATCCTTATCCTATTACATAAAGGACAGTACTTTGTTTTTTACAGGAAGGATTTATTTGAATACAGAGATAGCATAATATTTTGTTTTTACCAAGTTACTAACAAAGCAAACTGCTTCGTTTCCACTTGATTTAATTCATATATATAAAATCATTTTATAAAAGCATCTGCAAACACATTTCTCTGGTATGAGGGACTTTTTTAAAATATTGATCATTATCTTTCTGTATTTAAGACTTGTTTATTATGTGTATGTACACTCAAAATTTTTTATTTAGTTTTCTTATTCTGAACTCTTTACAGAGGAGAATTAGCTCCAATACCTTTTATGAAATGAAAGCATCTACACAGGATCTTCCAAAGCTAACTGTCCCATGCTGATTTGACTCTTCCTTAGGGGAGGGATGGTTTAGGATAGAAGTCCTTACTCCCAGGACAGTTTCTTTCTTTTTTTTCCCAGTGATGGATTAACATAAAATGCGTATTTGTTATAAGGACCTAGACTAGCAGCCAGTTTTGCATTCACAACCCTTCTCTTTGGTGACACTTTCATCCTTTATGCACAGACCTGAAAACTACATTAAATGTTCTGCTTGCCATTTGTAGCACAAGTCACACTGGAACAAAATGTATGTCCCTCGTCCAAAGGAAAACTTCCTGCTGCATCCAGGTGTGCATTAATATTAAAACCCACCAAGGTAGTAGTACAAAAGAGGGATTTTAAGACCTCAGGATTAAAGGACCCTTTGGTAAATCTCTTTCCAATTTCAAAATTCTAAATACCTCAAACATGCATTGCAATTTTGGTAGCTGTAAATGCTATTATCTGTAAATACTAGTGCAGGAAATTCCCTGTACAGAGGCAGAAATAGCAGCTGTAGTACTGTGATAAGTAGTCAATCATTTTAAAAGGATCTCTATAATTCAACTACTCCTTTTGGAATTGACCAAAGATAAATTATTTGTATAAATATGTATGCAAATAGGATTCAGCTGTAATTTACGAGGGAAACGCCTAAAATACATTTCACTTACAAGCAAAATGCATCTCAGAATAGTGAATATCTGAATATGTTGAAATATGCATTCTTTACAGAAGCAGAAAATGATAGAATGACAGTTCAATCAACCAAATCAAGAATGTGCAACTCCAGAAATGCCTCTGAATATAAACAGAGATTTATTCTTATGCAGAATTACCTTGACTTCATGCTCCAGCTCTGGAGAAGTAAGTCACACTACATAAGGGATAAATGTCTCACAAAATATGTCAGAGGGATCATGAAGAATAAAATCAGTCTTATACATTTTGATTCTTTTTTTAAACAAGGGTATAAATAACAGAATAGTAGGTTTTGATATTTGTAAGTCTATATTTTGTTTATTTTTATTTTTAAAAAGCCTTCTTTATAGTTGGAACATTCATCTACACATAGATAACGTTCTCAAAAGACAAGCTAATTTTTCTAACTAAAAACGCATTTAAAAACAAATTGGCACAAGTATTTGTTTTACATTCAGTATTAAACTGGCACTATGTCTGGTCTCTGGCAGCATTGACTATACTCCCCTTTGTTTGCTACCACTCTGTGCTCCAGCACTGAAGCCAACACCTGTGGCCATATAAAAGGCTATGTACAGCAGCTGCAGGACTCGGATGTCCATACTGAAAGAAATTTCTAAAGCATAAGCATTTGGATGTGTGGCTGGCTTCCTTGTCTGAGTCTTTTCAAGGCCTTCTTTGGAGGTCCACGCTGCTGGATGTTGTATCTATCAAATGTCTGCAGTGTTACTACTGACCAATGAGTAGTGGTGACATAGGAAAGCCTCAGACTTAGAAAAGATGCTCTTGGTTATGCTGATGTAAGGCTGCCACAGTCCCTTCACTGAAAATAGCTTTTAGAAGGTTCTGTCAATTACGATACCACTGATGTAGATATATGTAAGGAAGGACAGAGTCTACCCTTAAGATTAATATGAAAGCTAAATATCAGTGAATCACAACACAAATTTCTGCGTAATAACTTGTTCTCTGGAAGTAACTTGTTTAATTCACGGAAAAGATGAATACAAGGCCAATTAGTATGCGTATAAACCACCTCCTCTTATTTGGGACCAAATAATAATAAAATCAATTTTTAAAGCATGCAGTTCCTAACACGCAGTATTCAGACCTTTCATTATGGCTCACCTGTATGTGGCAAGTAACTAAAATTGCTACTCATTACATACTCAATATGTACTCACATACTCAGGTACAGCACATACACAGAAATGTGCTCAGAGTTGCTTTCTGTAAAGCAGAAAGCAACTGAACTTAACTGTGCTATGCAGACAATCTAGAGGAAAAAAACCAACACAGCGGCTTTTTTTTCAGAAAAAATGGTATAAAGTTACTTCCTTTCTTAACAGCAGTATAATGTCCTTGTATGGAAAACCTCTTAAATAAATGGGAAGAGATATTCAGAATTACGGACCACACTGCCCTGCTCTCAAGTAAATAGAGCTAAAAAACAGCTAAAAATATGTTTCCATTTAAAGGAATACGTTACATATGCAGGTAACAACAAATTAGCTATTTGTGCCAGGTTCTGTAAATGCAATTCTCTGATATTATTAGAACAAGCCAATGGAAGTAGTAATGTTATTTACATTAGAATGTTGGAATATAAAAGCATATAGAAGTTAAAAGCATACTCTTGAGTTACACATGTGCAAAACTGAGATAAATGCTACTAAGAAAAGAATTTAGTTCTAAGGATTCTACAACACTCTCACAAACAAATCATTTAAAGGGCAAAGCTGATTCACTGTCATGGCAACTTAAAAAGCAATATTTAAAATATCATGAGTCTCTTGTCTTCTCCATGGTATCCACTAACTCAGAGTAAGGAAAGCAAATTCTTCAGATCAGGAATATAATGAGCAGCAGCTTATTTAAGGTTTTCTGATTTATATATTTCTATGACATTCACATATTAGGCTGCACTCCATATTCTGAGTGTTTAGCTAGATGACCAAACACACAGAAAAGTTCTGATGCAGCTTAGTTTGATCCACATCTTACATGGACTATCAAAGTCAAGCGACTCATCTGTATACTTGATGATCAGCTTTTGATTTCAAAACCCATGTTTTCTGTTAATTTCAACCTTGATCTAATGTTCAATCATTTCAACCAAGAAGAAGAGCGCTTCTACTTAATAAAGCAATCCAAAAGCTCTTGGAAGATTTTTCACATATAGTGAATTAAATGATGACCCTTCTGGTTTACCATTACTGCTTCTCTTTGGTGGTAAGAAAAGGGGAAGGTGGAAAGTCACGGTATCATTACTGATGCTGATGTTAGGATTCAGTCATATTTTAGTTTCACGTGTGCGTTTACTACCTATATTTTCAAGCTGCTACCACCTGCTGAGAAGATGAGGACAGCTGGCATGTTGCTGGTATAATTATTAATGATCTAACACTGGCAAAACAAAATCTGCTTCAAACCAATTACTGATGAATAACGTATATTACTCTATTTCATTAAAAACATGGAATTTACTGTTATGGAGTACAGACAGCAGCAGATCATATGTCAGAATTAGTACAGTTTTCTAACCTCACTGATATTTGATAAAGCATTTTTTTCTCTATGTTTTGTGTATCAGTTCAGATTGGCCTGTGCAAAATTACAATATGACTTTGGTAAATAACAAACACAGTGGTAATGGGATCCTAATATGTATGACATGATTCACTGCCCATGTAGAGTGTTCGTTGAAGACAAACAGCTTTTTATCAAATCTAGTGAGTATTTTTTCCTACAACACAAGTGCCATCCTACTCCTGGGATGTATCTGGGCTACTGCAACTCCAAACCAGTTTGACCACTGTACTTAATCGATCTACTCTGAAATAGGTTAACAGCTGATATAGTGAAAGAACATGATTTTGACCTCAAGAATTGTAAAGACATAAAATATGAAAAAGTTCAAACTTATGGACCAGATGTTACAGAAGTCTAATAAACACTATGAGACCAGGTATTGGATGCTGTTTGTTTTCTGGAATACAAAATATCAATATTTCTGCAATGTCATGATAGCACTGATCTTTATTTCATAAAGATTTGGGACATAACTGCATGATGCAGGTAAAAACCTTTCATTTTTAGTGGGCACAGTCATGAACTTATGTTTCTCTTTTATTGTCTGACATTTTGCCAAAGGTCAGTAGGACAAAAAATCCTTATTGTGGGAATCCTTCCAAATTCTTCCCAGTGATTGTAATGAAAAGGAGACCAAGACCAACTGGATGACTGCGACTGAACAAAGCCAGATTCCCAACATAATCTTTACAACTCAGCACATAGCTTGTTTCTCAGGATTACCTGAAACACCCTGTGACATTCTAGCAGTTTAAGGCAAGAGCAATGCAAGTTTGGGCTTAACATTGCTATGCAGAAAACAATAACTAAAGAGTACTTGGTGTCAAAATAATTTTTTTCAGTATTATGTTGTACATTCACCTGCAATTTGCTTTTTTATTAGAAACACTTTGTCCTTGTAAATTATTTCACAAATAAGAGGCTTGAATCAGTATTTTTATGCAGATAAATGTGGAGGTTATATATTTATATTACTACTGGTTTTAGTAAGATTAGTTCTTTCAACTGAGGTATTGAAATAACTGTACAACTTGCTATTTTATTACCACTTTTTTCATTATTGAGACATTGACAAATTTGTTCAAAAGTGTAGTAAAAATGTCAAATAAAGCTTGATCTAGGGCCAATTCTTTCATTGCCTAAATGCTCAGCTAATGGTAACTTAACTTACTGAGTGTAAAATCAGGTTGAAGGACTATGACTACCATATTACACTTATAGTCCTTCAACCTGATTTTACAGTGTTTATACCTAGATCACTTAGAATGTTTTTGATCTGGGTTTTGAATAACAGAACCTACTAAATGTTTTACAAAGGCTATATAATTGAATAGCAATAATATATTATTGAAAGTCGCTCAATAGTAGAAAATTATTTTTTCAGTTTCCCAACTACTGTAAAGAAGCCATTCCAAATTTCCCAGAGAAATCATGAAAATTACATGAATATAAATCCTGAGGGGATGGACATAAGAGATCATCTGGGGTGGATGTAGCAAAGCAGATTGCCACTGCAGATATTTACTAACCTCTCCTTTAATACCTCTAGTGGTAACAATCTTACTCTAGTGGTAAGAATATCATCAGCTTATTCAAACCTTATTGAAACATTTTTTCCTAGTAACACTTTAAATATGTCTATATAATTCTATTTCTTGCCTTGATCTCAGTGGGTACAAAGAGTTGATCTTTGCTCCTTAATTGTCCCAGAATTAAAAAAAAAAACACCAATAAATCTCAATTTGTAAAGCTTTTTCTTACAGGCCATGTTTGGGTTTTTTTAAAAACATTCTTCCTCTCCTCTGGACCCTTGAAACATATCTGTATGTGGTGGTCAGTGACTACAGTGCCATGCCAGCAATGGATATCTGATCCTTGTGTCGTGCTTATACCAAAGGCCGTTGATATAACTGAGAACAGTACCTGGTGCTTTCTAAGGGCTAGGGAAAAGTGGTGGGACACACTGCTGCCATCAAGTTGTCCTCTATGTGTCTTGTTCACTTGATCACATTCTATTTATTCAGCTTACTGAAAATTTTTGATGTTTTCTTTCGCAGTGGAAATCTCAACATGTGACAAAGCAGCATAGCCAGCAATATGAAGAGAGAGCTTTCTTTTCAGCTTTCATTTCTCACATGAACATTCTTTTTCTATATTTCAAAGTAACAGCTACTTTATTGGAAACAATATAGCTTTCTGTACCTACATTATTCTTATGGATCACCAGCTCCTGAAACATTTCCCACCATACTAGTGCTGAGACAGTTACTCCGCACTTTGTATTTGTACCTTTGACTCTTCCCTACTTTGTTTATCCTTTGTACCACCTTCATCACATTTCACCTTCTTGATCTATCTATTTAACAGGATCACTTTGAACCCTTAACCAGTCTTATATCATACCTTGGCCAGGTTGGGTCCCCACCAAAGCCATTCTCTGTGCTGTCATGCAAATTCAAAGACAAATCCCTTGCACCTCACCAGAGACCAGTTCTTACTTTTGAAATGTGTAATTAGTAAAAAATTTGGGGTTATGGTTTCTGCTTTTAAAATTGCCATGCTATAGTTGAACCTCTATTTTCTTTTTTTTTTTTTTTTTTCTTTCTGTGAGAATGTCAGTCCTGAGGCAATATCACTGGAGTTACTAATCATGGATACAACCAAACCTAATGCTTACTGCTGGGCCAGCTACTCTTCCAAATGAGAAAATTAGATTAGCCTGATAAACTGATTATAAATAAACAACTCCATAATATCCCTCAATATAAGAGGGAGAGCTTTACATTTCCTGCACCATTTTTTGCCTTCTCCAGACATTTCCTGTTCTCACCTGGGACTGATCTATCCTCCACAGGTCCTTAGAGACAACCTAGAGATTGTTACACTGGGTACTGTAGGATTAATTCTAACAGGCCACCAGGACTTGCCAGGTTTAGATTGTCATAGAACAGAACAGTTTCAACTTTAAAGGAGTTGCTATAAAAACACTATCCAGAAATATGGGAAAATTAAATTTACCTTTTGCACAGGAGGTGAATTTTTCTCACCTGCAACCAGGACTGAGTTGGTTTTATGAACATGTAATTACAACAAGCAACAGAAAAAAAAAAGCATTAACAAGGCACATAGACAGGGTCACATGTGATCCCTAATTTCTAGAGAATATAACTATTTTACAGTCCTTGCCTCTAGTGAACCAACTGTTAGGCCAGCTGGTAGTTCTACTCTTTGTGCTACCGCTCTTTATCACAGTCAGGGGTTGAAAACCCTTGCTGGGAAACACAGCTGAGTTCAAATGGATGCTGAAATCTTGTGAAAACAGTTTCCAGCTTGCTGGCTGCCATCCTCCCTCATCTTCCATGTGTCCCATGCTGCTCTACAGCCCCTGTAGCACTCCACTCTGGGATCCCTTAGCTCTGGGTAATCTCTGCAGTTTTACTAGCAACTTCAGCCATTTCAGGTCTCACTAAAGTTGCACACAGTGTGGAAAACTAACACTGACCTCTTGTAGGCTTGATTCTTGCACCTCTCAATTCTATATTTCATATTGGCAATGGTAGGGTAATGTTTGGACTTGATGACCTTAAGGGTTTTTTCAATCTAAATGATTCTATGATTTTATTCTTTAAAAGCTTCTCACACCTCTCCAGCCTTCTGTGGTTTCAGGGTCCAAATTTTTCTTTCTGGTGCCAGAAAATGTTGTTGTCAACTATCAAAATCATACAGTAGGCACACTTGTGCCAGGTCAAAAATCCCATGGATTTGTAGATACACAGCTTCCTTTAATTGTATGCCTCTTTTTAAACTAAATACCTCTCAAACACAATAAAGCAACGTATATAAACTGAATGTTCTTCTGGTGTACTCATTTGTTTCTTTCACTTAATTCCCTTTAGAGGTCACATCAAATATTAACTGAACACTTCTCCCACCCTGGACTTCCCTTTCCTCTGGGTATCTCAAGGAGGCATAGTTTTCATTTCAGCCCTTTCCTACTATGCTTTGCATAACTCGGTGTTCTACAGTGTGCTTTTTCCCTGTTCTGTCTGTGTTCCTGGCACTTTGCTGTTAATATTAATTGTATTAAGCACCGGGTCATAATTAAACCTTTTTATGGAAGGAGGGCAAGAGAAAGAGGAATGTATTGAAATAAAAGTACCCTTCAGGCTTTAGCTTCCGGTGTCACTCTCTCCTTGCTCACTTTCCCCTGTTAAATAATGAGCTGAATTTTCCTTCATCTTTCTCTTAGGTCTAATGCCTTTTGAAAAACCTGTTCTCCTTTTCTGTAATGTCCCCTGCTAGATCCAATTAATTTTGTATTTTTGCCATTCTTCCTAGTATCTGCATCCTGTCACAGGACAGTGATTTTCCAGACTGTGAGTTTGGCAGAACATCAGAAAGGAAGGTTTAACATAATAGCTGAAGTCACCACCTCATCAGAGTTTGTGAGGTCCAAGACTACTATATGGTGTAAATTCCAGTGCAGTAAGTGGGAACAACGTGGAGAGATGTGACAAAAGTGCATTCCTGACCTGAAATGAAATGTTAACATACATGCTCCCAGTGGTAAAGAGTTGAATGGAATGATACAGCAGAGAAACCTAACTCAGTAATAGTACTTAATTCTTCAACCCCTAAGAGCAAGCAGTAATTGTATGCAACCAAACCAAGAAACAAGGAGGATGGAAAAGCTCCAGGAGAGCAGGTCTGAAAACAACATGCACTTGCCCACCACTGCTGATGAAGGTTTGCCTAAGTTAATTTCATCATACTGCCTTCTGCCAAGGATTTCTGCCTTTTACAGTACTGATAGCTGCTAAATACTGCCTTCTTCACAGACACCTACTGTGTTGGGCTGGAATCTATGCATATTGCTTACCTTCCCCCATAAGAGCTTATTCATAGCTTCCCAGTCAAGCTGCAGGCCCAGTAACAAAACCAAAAGCCTGAGGGGATTCACCTTCCTTCAATTTGCTTTGAGGGGGCTGCTCAGAGAGACAGGGAGACTGTCATCTGGCATGTAAAGGAAGGATCTCTGGCAAAAATCTGGACAAGGTTAATTTCAGGCCTCACTGACAAAGACCCTATGACTCAACATAATGATTTTTTTTTCTTTTTCTAGTTACTCTGAGAGTAAGAGATGATGCTTACTTTTTTTATCATATCTCAAGTCCACATTTAAATTTTCTCGTGTAAATGTAGTGAAAATTTATTCAGCAGTTATGTGTCTTTATATTAATCTTAATACCAAAAGATGCATTGAATCTTTTCTCCTGCATTAAACTGCATCACAAGACCTATTTAGAATTTGAGAGACTATCCAATGTAGCACCCTGTGGGATGATGGATAGAGTTAAACCTAGAGGAAATTCAGAATTTTAAGGTAAAAAGCAGCTGCAGCTCCCTGATGGACTGAGGTTGACATGCTCCCCAGTACAATGATAAACATCTGCTCACAGAAACAGAACGGAATGTGGAACAAAGTGGAGGCTATGTGGCCCCCCTCCATTCTAATCCCAACAGAATGGGAGAACACTGTGGTACTGAGACCATACAGTATCTGTCTGATAAGGGAGAATCAAGATGTTCTGCTGTTGAAAGCAAAAATCATGTCGAACCCCCTCCTCAGGTATCAAACCACGACCACTGCTCCCCCATTAAATACACCAATCAGAAATAAGTTATTTACGACTAGAGACACTCAAACTCCACCCAAACATAAAGAAAATAGTATAAAAGTAAGTTGGGGATAGGGGGAAAGTGTGAGAAGACCTCCACCAAAACTGCTGGGATCAGTCAATAGGCTGAGCCCATCTTCTCTCCCCTAAGAAGGACATCTTGGGTGAGAAATATACTCTATGCGTGTTAAATGCTGCTTTTTGGAGTAGAGCTTTTGCTTGTGCTCACCCCACAGCATATTAGTTAGATTGCTTCATATCAGAGCTTGTGCTTGCTTTATGTATGTATCAGTAGATTGCTTTAAAACGTATTTTTGCAGTAGACACTATCACCGACAACCTTCGAACCTCATTAATCTGTTACAATTTGTATTAATAAGAAGTGTTACTCTGTAAACTGTTCCTTGCAGTTGCCAGCAGTGGAAAACACCAGTTGCAGGACGCCCTGAGGGGTCTTGGCTCTGTTGAGTTCCCCCTAACAAGGAAGGTTGAGGTACCCTCTGATCTTGCAAATCTGTTGGCAAAGGGTCTCATTACGAGATGCTGACAGACTGTTGGGCACCAGGGTCTCGACTCTACCGAGGATACTGACAGACAAAAATCTAAACTCCCACTTTTCACATGACACACCTCCTGCATCCAAGCTGGCAAATGTCATCTCTTTATCAAAGACACGCTGATGAGTTCAGAGTTGCTGAGTTCAGTGCCATAAGAATCATTTATTAACCATGCTGCTATAGACTGCATTTTGAAACTGTCCTTGGTGTGATATCTCATGCTTAAAAATGATGTCTCAATTTAATTAGGGGTGTGAATTTGGATGAGAAAGGTTGTGCACTCCTTCTCCTAACAATTTCCTGAACTTGTAGGACCACATCTGTAATTATGTGCTTGTTTTCTTTTTACCAATAACTATATCTTGAGTAGAAATACTTTTAGATTCCACTACATTTTTCTCTTTCCAGTTATCTAATCCCAGAACTTCCTTTATAGGTCCAGCAAGAATTAAAAAAATATTTAGTTTAAAAACAACAAACAATTATGGAACAATATAAACTTCTTCCTTCCATATTAATTTTGTTTTAAATTCAGGTATTTAGGCAGTATATCAAGCTAAAAACTTGCTAAAATTTAGTGCTTGTAGATATGAGAAAATTGACTTCTATAGCCGTACTCAAATAATTAAACAGATTGAGTTAGGTTAACGTAATTCCCTCTTTCTACTGTAGAGTAATTATACTGGAATAAAGCCACTTTAATTCCAGAATATACTGTCCACATGGGAAACTATATTGAAACAGCTGTAGTAAAATAATTATTTGACTACAGCTATGCCGCTTGCTTCCCCCCTGAAAGCAAGTCATCAACATAAAAATCTTGCCTCTTTCACAGAAGCTCAGCTATGTTGGCTCAATCCTATTCCATAAACAAAGGCAGAAGGCTTTGCCAGCAGAACAAACACACAACTTGGAGTACAGATTTTACCTCTCAATTCCTCACTGAGTGGTGAGGTGTAGTAACGCACTTGTAGTTTTTTACCATTTTACCAGTTCTGAGATGCTCTGGGATGTGGAATGGAGACTGTGGATAGAGAGTGTACCCTTTTCTGTAATGAACTATGTATTTTATAAAAGTGTAGTCCAGCACAGAGAGAACTCCAGATGAAAGGAGTAGAAGATAGGCTACTGCAGCACTCTCTCCCTCTGCTGGCCTGTGGATACCTCATGCCTGGCAGGTATTGCCTCTTGCCCCCACTACTCTGACACAGCATGAGGGTAGACCCTTTCTGTGCCTTGACCTTCCAAAGTTTGGAAGTCCCACAGGCTCACTCGCATCTCAGCTTACACCAGATGCAGAGAAGTGGTTGTTCCTCTCTATTTCTTTGTACTGCTGTCACTTACAAAGTGAGTTGAAGAGTGAACAGTGCTGTAAAATTCTGCTTATTGAACTGTGTCTTTGTTTCACTAACATTAGTTAAGATGTTTTAGTATTCTAGACTTAAAGCACAGGCTTTGGCTGGTCGATTACATACTGTGTACATGCAATATCTAATTTTTGCAGAGAAAGGAATTCTAGCTTCAGCCACACAGCTACACAGTCAGAGGTATTTCACCTCAAAGGCCCCTTAAAATTTGACTCCCCAAGCTCTCAATGGGACATAAAAATTCACAGCTCTTGCAAAAGCCATTTGAACAATAAAGATAAGAAAGCTGGGTCACAACTTACCTCGGTCCGTGTCATACAGGAAAACAAAGCGGTTCCATTCATAATGATCCAGCAAGCTCAGGAGGGCTCCCCGCAGGGACGGCCGCAGCTGCAGCACAAACTGACTCTCACCCTCTGTGGGGAAACTTGGCGTGATGAGGGAGATGTGCAAGGCGCTGCAGAATGAGGTCAAGGTATGTACTGATCTCTTATCATATAGTCCAAAAATGGCAAAAACTCCTCTAGAATACTGGGAGCAAACTGAAAGAAATGAAAAACCAAACAAACAAGAGTTTAAGTCGTGACAGAATACGTTAACCTGTACTTACACATTCCAACATCCCCAAATTTTTAATTTGAAGATTTCCAGTTCTGCCTGTATAGCTAAATTCAATTTTCACATGTGTTTTGTTCTGGAAACCAATAAATGAATAGCTAAGTAACACTCTGTGTGTGACCTTTGGGTCCCATTCATAGAATGTTACAGTATCTAGAATTTTTGTTCTAAAATAAAATATAAATATGATGTATTTTTGCATTCAACATATGCCGTTTTAACCACAGCTCTGCATATTATCAGACATTAAGCATTTCCATTGGCTTAAACCAAAAAGTGTTTACATTCTAAAATCATAAAAAAAAGTTACTGACCTTGTAAGTGAAATTTGGACATTTCGAATTGTAAAAATGTAGAACCTTTGCTCCCTTTTAAGCAGGAAGCCCTTGTGGTACATTAAAACTTCTAGAGACATTGAGTAAAAACCTAGTTCATTAATAATCTCCTTGACTTTAAGAGGGCAGTTGAAGTAATAGTAAGTTAGTGTGAGCAGAATTTTGCCCCAAACCTTTTATTTCTGCTCTGTGTTAATCTCAAAACCAGAAAACAATTTACCTGAATATATATTCTGAGTTTTGATTTGCTCTTGGAGTCATTTAAGACATGGAGAAAGACTTTTATTGATCTCATCAGACTGGATAAGGACTTTACTGATCTATGCACATAAAAGAAGGCATAAAATCCTGCCTTTCTAATTCATGAAGGGTCTAATGAAAAACATCCCATTTTTTTTGAAGCACAAAAGAAGTTATTAAAAACTGTGTGATCATTAATAGTGTTACCTATTCCAGAATCACAGAAAATGGAGAAAGGAATAATCCATCTCGGGATCATTGTATCCATTTTCTCCTAAGTATGTATTTCCTATGCTCTCCTCTTCCAGATCCTCTCTTCTCACAATGCATTCTTTCACATACCCTAACCATGGGAAAACTTAAGACACACCCTTTTAACTAGATGATGGCCTCCTCTCTTCTAGCCTGGAGGTCACAGCCATCCTGTGATTGCAGCACAGTGAGGGTACAGTGCACACACCATTAGCAAATTCAAATCAGTTCAGCTTTAATTCTTTCATTTTACATTTACTGCATAAAGAGTTAAAAATACAATTGGTGCACTTCTCTCCTAAGATTTGGGTGATTTACCCAGTTCCGATGCCAGAACGGGAGCAAGTGGTTTGATGGTAGTTTTGGATTTTATATGCTGCTCCAGTGTTATGGGCCCCATCCTAAGGATTTTCATAGCCAGATTACATATAAATAAAGCTTTTTCAAAAGCTTTCCTTTCCCTAAGTTCACCTTTAATATATTGAAACACACCTCTTACAAATCCTCTTAGTATTTTCTTTGTTGGACCATACAACACACATTCCCTTAGACCCATCAAATAATTGGCTTGCCATTCCACTAATCATCTCAGGAAGCATTGTTCTGTCTTTCCCAGCTTCATCTCATCTTGCTTGAATACAGATGACTGACATATTGAGAGTTTCAGTTGAAGGTTTTCTGCTTCTTTATACATTACTTCCCCATCTCTACCATATTTCTGCTGACTTATCCTACTAGGACATTGCGTTTTTCTAAAGCTGCACCTCGGTGTGGCTGATGATCATATTGGGATCAAAATCTGCTCCTTTTTCCTTCTGGGTCATTGGCAAATGATGACTTTCTGCTTATAGCATAATATTTTTATTAGTCACTATTATTCATTTTCCATTATGTCACATCTATTACTGTACTCCTCAATATTATTTACTTCCACAGTTACATTCTTAGCCTGCTTATATCTATGTATTTATCTGCTTCTTCAGAAAATTCCATAATGGTACTCTGACTTTTTATCTCTGTGTCTACCGTAAAATTAGCCAACCAATATCTTCCTGCTGTAGGTGTGCTTCTCCAGCCTGGTACCTCCTCTTCTACCACCATTTGTTGCCGTCTTCTCCTTAGTTTCATTCCTGCCTTTTAACTCTCCTGTTTGTCTCTATTTTCATAAATCACTTTTTTAAAGAGCATGTCTATTTGATTTCATTCTCTTGGCAACTGGAAGATATGGATTAATCCTATACCTTCTACCTTAATAACTTCTGGTTGCATTTTATGACATTTTCTGTCAATAACCATATTTTAAAGCTTTCTTTCCATAAAACCTGTTCTATAACTTCACTGATCATACATATCACAACTCATTTAACAGCTCTACTAAGAAGCATCATTATATATTGTTATTTTATCTGTCCTTCAGCAAACCAATTCTTGAAGAAGCAGAGAAGAAAGAGGTCATTCCCCTATTCTCATTAGTCATCACACCTCTTTTAAGGTCAACATTCTCCTTGAGTGAAAATCAATGTGAAGTATCTATTAGTTTTAAGTCTCCAACTAGATTTTCCTGCTTTTCTGTCCCATCATCAATATAGAACAGCTTCAATTATTTTCCTATTTCCTGTATTTTTATTTAAATATGTAAATGACCTTCTGCTGTCATTGAAAAGTCCTCTAGAAGTTTCATTTTTCAGTGAAAATCCTAACTTAGGCTCTCATTTCTGTAGCAAATGTCCTTTATACTCTCTCTTTTTTTCAACACAATCTTTCTTATTAATAATCCTTTTTAAATACTTATTTCTTATATCTTCCTTGTATAATCATTCATTCAGTTCTGGAGTCACATCCTCCATGCTAGTTTCCTCTGCAAAGGAATTTCTCAGTGTTTTAAAAGTGTTTCCGTGAGGATATGGTAGGCCTCCTCTATTTTCAAACACAGTGCAGTTAACTTTGCCAACTGAAATAACTGAACACAAATCTCACATATGTAAGTGGTAGTTACTTAATGTGTTTTCTGTTTAGAGAAATTCCTTCCTAAGGCTCTATATTGTCTTACTTCTTTGAAGCTTTACAGGGGCACAGGGGCACTTTTGTAACACATGGTCCATATAGTAAAATTCCACATAATGAAAAATTCAAGAAATCAATGTCAAGCTGCAAAATTGTACACGTAGTGGAGTTAAAGCTCAAATTCATTCTCAGGATGAAGAAAAAAGTAAAACTTGAAATTTCATTAAATAACATTATATGACCTTACAGTACTTTTAACTAAAAGTATGAGAATAATAGTTCTTCATGTTCGAAGCAAACTATCCTTGCTACAGTCTAGATCCAAATTGATAAAACATTATCTGAATACCATTAAAGTCCTGAAATAGCCAACCCAAGAAAACTTGTGCTATTATACTTGAGATCAAGACTCGGAAGTAACTGAATATTGTCTTTCTTTGTTCCTTGATAAGAAAAAAAATGCTAAGATGAAGGTTATTTTTTCCTACTCAGTACAAAACCCACAGAGAGGAAAAATGCCTGTGACACTACAGAGATGAGGTTTAAACATATGCAGAGATCCTGCAACACTCCTGAATCAATTTTACAGTAATCAGCAGCGACCACAAAAATCAGCAAAGCCATGAGGATTTGCATTCTGACTCACTACGGTTCTCAGAAAATGCCTCCAGGCAAACATGACTACCTGGATTTCCTAATTCTTTATCCATTTCTCTTACACTTTTAAAGACATTTTACTTATTATGAATGCACTAAATTATGCTTGGTAAAACAGTCACATTTTAGCATTCTAAGAAAATTTTGTTCAAGACTTTTTCCCTCACAAATATAAAACAATGACAAATACAATTTCATGAGCATACTTTGAAATATATTAATAATTTAAACCAGACATCTCTTCATAGCTGACAACTTACTGCCCGTACCACACATGATTTTCTCTTGCAAACTTTGCAATGCCATTGGTTTCACCACAGACAAGATGAATGTGGAGGTCAGACTCATAGAATCATAGAATGGTTTGGGTTGTGAGGGAGCTTATAGATCAACTAGCTCCAACACTCCCTGCCATGGGCACAGACACCTTCCACTAGACCAAGTTACTCAGAGCCCTGTTCAGTCTGGTCTTGAACATCTCCAGGGATGTCCAGAACCTCTCTGGGCAAACTGTTCCAGTGACTCACCACTCTCACAATAAAGAAGTTCTTCCTAGTATCTAATCTAAATCTACTCTAAGTTTAAAGTCATTACCCCTTGTCCTGTCACTACATGTCCTTGTAAATAGTCTCTCCATCTTTCTTTCTTGTAGGCTACCTGTTTCTCTAAGGTCTCCCCAGAGCCTTCTCTTCTCCAGGCTGAACCCCAGCTCTTGCAGGTTGTCTTCATAGGAGTGGTGCACCAGCCCTGGGATAACTAAGTGGCCTCCTCTGGACTTTCTCCATGTCCTTCTTGTTTTGGAGGCCCCAGAGCTGGATGCAGTACTCCAGGTGGGGTCTCATGAAAGCAAACTAGAGGGGCAGAATCACCTCTCTGATCCTGCTGGTCACAATTCTTTTGATGTAGCCCAGGGCATGGCTGGCTTTCTGTGCAGTGAGTGCACATTGCCGAAACATGATGAGCTTCTTGTCCACCAACACCTCCAAGGCTTTCTTCTCAGGGCTAGTCTTGATCCATTCTCCGCCCAGTCTGTTCCACTTGGAACAGACTCCAGAGAAGATATTGCAATGCACCTTAAATAGCCAAGAAAATCTTATTTCAGTAGTTGTAATATGAATTAAGTATGTTCTATTCTAGCAGATCGAACTACGTGATAGTACCATCACTTTAAAAGAACAGGCGACTCACAGGAAAAGACATCATAATGTCAAAATGGTAAAAATTGTATACTGCAGGGTTCACTGAGACACAGTCAAGTCACATGTGGTCTTCTTTCTCTATGACAGAAGTACTTCCTAAAGCCCCTATTATTGTTCTAAAGACATGTCCCTCACTTTAAACAGAAATCTATCTTGAAAAACAAAAAAATTCCAACTTCTTCTTATTCCCAAGTTATACCCATAAAGTTTTAATCCTCTAAACAATATATTTACAAAGTGAAGTCTGATAAATAGAGTACAGCTGGTCTGCCAACAATGTTAGTTCTGCTCAGCAGCAAATAGGTACCAGATATGGGTACCATACAGGTAGGAATCTGGAAGACCTGCAGTCTAACATGGTAAATCCTGCTTCAGAGCATGACTCACAAATCCTTTGGGACACAGGTTCTGGAATGAGCATCTTAAAATGCTTTTCCCTATGTTTTCAGCTCCTACATAGGAAGCCCTGGCACAGTTGGCTGTTACGGAGATATTGACAGACCCACTGATCTGCCATAAACACACAAACTGTGGAAGCACCAAAACTGAAAGACTCAGAGAAGTTTGCATTCTGAAGTTTTTCAGATATGAAGACAGTCTCTTCCCTTCCTCCTATGCTTTCAAGATCCAAAGGGGGAGTGGGGAGTGTGATCTGTCAATAACAACTTGCCTCTTGACTCTTCTAACTGCTCTCTCTGCTCCCCTAAACCAGCGCTGGATCTCCCCAAGGGGTACAGTCCTTCGCTAACTTCTCAGAATGGGTCTTTGCCATGGGCTGCAGATTTTCAAGAACTGCTACACTGCAGGTGCTCCCCATGAGCTACAATCTTTTAGGAAAAGACTGCTTCAGCATGGGTCCCCCACAGGCCACCATTCCTGTCAGAAAACCTGCTCCACCATGGGCTCCTCTCTCCACAGGGTCACAGCTCTTGTCAGGAGCCTCCTCCAGCCTGGGCTCTCCACAGGCTGCAGCTTCCTTCAGGGCACATCCACCTGCTCCAGTGTGAGGTCCTTCATGGGCTGCAGGTGGATCTCTGCTCCCCTTTTGACTTTCATGGAGTGCAGACAGACAGCCTGCCTCACCAGGGTCTTAACCACAGGCTGCAGGGGAATCTCTGCTCTGGTTCATGGTTAACCTCCTCCTCCTTTTTCTCTAAACTTGGTGTCTGCAGGGATGTTTCTCTCACATTTTCTCACTCCTCTCTCTCACTGTTCTTATGCAGTGTTTTTTTTTCCTTTACTAAATGTGTTATCATGGAGGCACCACAGCGTCACTGATAAGCTCAGTTTTGACCAGTGGCGGGTCCATTTTGAAGCTGGCTGAAAACTGGCTCTGTCCAACATGGGAGTGGCTCCTGGTGTCTTCTCATGAAGGCTGCCCCTGAAGCCCTTCCTCCCAACCAAAATCTGTCCACAGAAAGCCAATAAGCCTGGTAAACTCCGGGCAGCAACAAACTTCAAAAATGCATTTAGGGAGTCACACTTCCTTGTCACCACAATAGTATATGAAGGTTTTAATTTGAGGTGTTTCTGCAATGCTGTCAGTGGTCCATGTCCTCGTGGACAGTCATCTACTCTCTATTTTGTTCAACTGCTGTGCACCCGTGTATGCCAGCACTGATATAAAAAATACTTTGTGAATTTTCTCAGCCTAAAGAACTCCTTCCAAGAGGAACAGCCTAGACATGGAGAGATGCAAGCTTTACGTGTGAGATGAGGCACAGAAGGGAGAATCATTTAATGCAAATACGAACCCACCTCCCAAGGTCAAATGATTTATCAACTTAGATCTGTGAAAGCTCTGACACCTGAGACGAGATTAGGCAGTATTTCTAAAACAGCTTTGAGATTAGAGTTTCCTGTTAAAATAGCAAAAGATGTTTCAGTTCATTTTGCACAGATCCTCCCAACCGTCTCTTCCTCCTCTGAGATCTCCAATCCACCTCCTCCTGATCCCTCCACCGACCCCCACCTCCTGGAAGAGGACACAAGGCTAGTCAGGGCTCTAAAATTAAAAGATGAGTGATCTAAATTTACCTCTCTGTAGTTTTAAACTATCTTGTACTTAAATCCAGTACAGATTTGATACACAAATGCTCTTCCTCGGTTGCGTTTGAGACTACTGAGTTAATATTAAATTATGTTGTTGCATTAAGAAAAATTCCCAGCACTGAGATCAACCTAATGAGATACCTTCATGAATTAAATCAGTGATATGGGATGACAGATAGGATTATAAAAGAGAAAACAGTGTTATGTAAAGTGGGTAGACGAAAAACATTACAGATGTATTAGGACCAGTTTACTACTACTTTAAGAATAGTCTGGAATAGAATAAGATACTTTTAAATACTGTTATTCAAAATAGGGCAAAAGGGACACAAAGAGTTTCTTACAAATTATATGGTTAATACATCCAACAACATCCTACAAACCCCTATTCATGTTCTATTTATGGACCCTGCACCCTCTAAATCATCATGTACCTTTGCCTTTTGATCACAAACTTCTTCAAGCAAAATAATTATCTTGTGTTTAAGAGGCATAAATCACACATCAGGTAGCAACATACCTAAAGCATTATAACGAGAAATAATATCACCTCGTTACTTTAACTAAAATCAATTTATTGCTTTACAAGTTAATATATCATTAATGATTGAGGTGAACAAAAAGAGACTAAATTAACATCTTTCCAGATTAAAAAAAAATAGAAAAAAGAAAAAAAAAAGGAATAACAAACATTACCCTCTCAAGCATTTATTCCTCTCAAACGTTTGCCCTCCTATAATAGGATATTGCATAATGAAAAGTCTGGTATGTTGGATACTGAACCTCTGAAACTAAATTCATGCTCTGGAGCAAGTCATTTTGCATTCCCATGTCTAGGTTCTCAACATCTCAACTGTCTGTTCTGTTGAGGACTATACACATTTGACAGGAAGGCCGGTCTCCTATTAGGTATTTTTAAAAAGTTTAGCACCCCAATGTGTATGAATGTTATATCTAGTGCACCTTTATCTTGAAATTCCATAGTAAATTCAACAGCAGATCCATCAAACTTGGGCACAGATAACTCATTAATGTTTTTTACTCACAGTAATGGGTTACTTCTAGTACTCTCTTTTAAGTGACTTGCCAGCTTATTTAAAAATACTCTCCTAAGATCAATGAAAATCTTGGCTTAATGTGCTAGATCAAATGGTAATTTGGGAAATGCAGTTCTGTTTGTTCAGCTGTAGATGTGAGAACATACTGCAAAACAAGATACAAACTTATTACATTTTTTAAGTAATTGTTACATTTCCCGAAACCATTGTTGAGAATTCTCTCTAAAAGACTATTTCTGCTCAAAGTCAATTCCTGAAAAAATGGCAGAAAGTGATAGCGCATTTCTTGCCTATTGAATGGAAAATGGAATTGAATTAGCTTAACTAACATGCATGGTATTTTCTTCTTTTAAAATAAATTTGAACTTTGTAATATAGTATTTTGTGTGCAATATCTTTTATCAGATTACTAAGCTACAGAACATTAACTTTAGAAGGTTACCGTGAGAGATGCCCAAAATAACAGAGAAAACCATCGAGACCAGGGCAAGACTGACTTGTAGATCTGACTACTGAACTCTTCTCTGTGTTTCATATGGAGTAAGATTTTCTCTCCACAAATGAATACATTGATTAAAGCTTCCTCAAAGTCAATTCCAAAAGAATTTGTGAAACAAGCATGTGTCTCTTTGTACGTCTATAGGCACACAGGGAGAGTGGCGGGGACTGTCTCAGCTGGTTCTTACCACCCAAAATCAGGGATTTAATTTCTGAGGGTTTTTTTTCTGTCTCTAAACCAGAAAAAAGTACATTCAGAAGGCAGATCATCCCTGCTTAAAATGGGTGATAAATTAAGTGTATTGATTCATCCACTAGAAGTACCTATCTCTTTTTGGATACAAAAGGAGACTACATAACTATGAAAAGTTTGGCACCCACATTTAGATAAATACATTTAAAATTGTTTAAAAAATAATCACTGTAGGAAAAAGTCTTTTTCTCCCCTTTCCATCCCTAGATTCCATGTGTTTTGGAGCTGCCATTCTCTGAGGCCCTTCTCATATGACCAGCACAGATCCCTTACAGGCAAGAGAGCTGCAAGTATTTCTCAGATACAGACCATGCACCTCTATTTTCCTAAAAAGTGATGACAACTCTCATTTCTTGATGAAGAACGCAAAGTAGCTTGGCCTTTCATAAATTTCTAGGAGTGAAACTGCTTTAAGTACTTTCTGTCTGAAAACTTCGGCACCACTAAAGTATTTTACTTTCATTAATATATAATTCCACATAATTTAAATCCAATGGAACGTTTTCGCAGAACGAGATAAAAACTTCCACTGGGTTTATTTACAAAATTTCTCTTTCCGCTGTGCCTTGGCTAATCTCTTTGATAGAACACTCCTCATGAATTTCACATTTGCTGAATGCTAACAAATCTTTTCTCATTTTTTAAAAACACTTTACATCTCTGTCTGTAATAAATTATCCACTCTTTGTGCCTTTGTCCTCTAGTCCTGCACACTCCATGGATCTGATATTTATAGGTTTCTGGCAATGCACATACACGTGCATATCCCCAACCCTGCCAAAACTTTCTTTTTGAAAGCTGTCCCACAGAGAATCCACATGCAGCATTTACCTTTCATAGTCACATGAATGAGAATCCACATTAGTACAAAGTTCTTTTCTGTCTGTTTTTAAAAGCTGATAAAAATATCAGTAACATGTGAGACTGCCAGGCTTTTCAAAACCATAGTAGTTTTTAAAAAAGTTAAACATGAAGCTTTTGGTAGGAAGCTACTATGACACTGGCAGGTTTTCTCAAGGACAAAATGTCTACAGCTATCTCTTAATTTTTTTTTTCCTCCTTTAGGACAAAAGCTTAGAGAGGCATAACAGATTACATGGAAATTAGACTGGACTTCAGTAAAAAAGTGGCTTATGGAATCGATGGTAAAACTTCCAGGTGCTTAATTGAGGTGAATATTTCAACTCAGATGCCTGTGGTGATTAGAGATCTTCTTGAAAAATCATATCATCTCTTCAGTTTGCCAGTTGAGGAAAAACTCATCTTCATTAAATGAATATCTAGAGAAATCATGTTTTATAACTTATCTAGATTGTCCGTACAATTAAACATTTTTTGCTGTTCACAGATCGATTCATTTCCTTACGAGATGTACTATTTCTTTCAATTCATATTTGAACTTCATCCAAACATTTCTTCGTAGAGAAAACAAATTACTTTGCAGTTTGTATTCCCTCCCCAAATGTAAGATTTTATAAAACCTGCCCCCATATCCCACTGTAATGAAACAGAAAAAAAAGTATGAATTTTTTTTAAGAAGTAATCCTTTGATGGCCCACTTCTCTACAACATTAGCTTTCTTTTTTCCTTTTATCTTGAAAAGGGAGAAAATAGGCATATTTAAACAGATATTTTTCTTTCCAGAAGAAAAAGAACTGGAAAAAAAAAAATCAGTTTAATCAATTTTAAATGGGAGGGTATCTTACGAAGCTTGTAGTTGATTACATAAAAATAGCTTTTTATACATAGCTATGTAATCACAGATTTTTTTTTACACATAAGAAGAACTATTTGTAGTTTACAGAAAAAAACAGTGATAATTTTTTCTTCCTTTTGGAGAAATACATGTTAATTTTGCAGTACTCCCGCCAGCAAAACTGTCATTGACAGGAATTAACTGAATTACATTTGAGATGTGAGAGGTGAAGCCATACGACATGGCTCCTGACCTAAACTGTTTTGATGAATGCATTACCATCATTTGCACCTCAAATACTGTTTTCAATTCTGGGCCCCTCACTACAAGACAAACATTGAGGCACCGTAAGGAGTCCAGATAAGGGCGACAAAGCTGGTGAAGATTCTGGAACACAAGTCCTATGAGAAGCAGCTGAGGGAGCTGGGGTTCTTTAGTTTGGAGAAAAGGAGGCTCAGGGGTCACCTTATCACTCTCTACAAGGTCTTTTCCAACATTAATTGTTCTACAATTCTGTAACTCACACTTTGCTTCTTTATGTTAAACATTGTGTTCTAATTTCACTGAACTGAAACAAAACATGAACTCTGCTGTAATTTGAGGAAGCATAAGAAAAGTATTTTTTTAAAGCATTGTGGAAGTTTGGTACTACGCTTCCATATGACTTCAAAAGGACACTAACCATTTAACCACTCTCTCTGACTTAAGAAATATCTCTCCAGATCGCTGGAACATCTAGAAAAAGGAAGAAATAGAAGGCAGGTAATCATGAAAGATGTGAGTAACTTCGTCCAGTGTGAAGGTGAACGTGCTTAGCTGTCTGTCATTCAAACTTGAAAAAAGATGGGGGTTTTCTGTCTGGTTTGTAGTTTTATATATAGAATTAAAGCCTGTTCTTAAGAGGGGTTGCCCACTGAAGTGCAATGATCTTTGTCCAGTCCAAACTTTTGACTGTGTCAGCTCAAGTGAGGCTGGGATTCTACCTTCTTCCCTCAGTAGCAGATTTCACACCATCAAGAGTCCCCTCACAAGCAATTTAAATCATTGCTTACTTTGATTCATGCTATTGCACAAGGATATAATCTTAAATGATTCCTCCTACTTTGCTGTTTACCATGAATGAATGAAGCCATGGATTCCTCTTGGCCTCAACAAGATCAAAAGACATTCATCATATAATGTTGATTAAATAACACTAAATAAAACACTGCTTTCTTGGCCACCCTTAGATCTAAGTATCTTTTAAAGAGCCAGAAAACATGGTTTCTAATTTCTGAAAACAATGTTCATGTTAAGAGGATATATGTGATGAAAATGTTACCTATTTTTCCCAATTTCCCATGGTTTAATATAAACTATTATCTTATTTACATAAAGTCTAACTTGGAAAAAAAAAAGCCTTTTTGGTAATTTTTTTTTGCTCCTAACTGAACTTTACATAAGAAGAGTTTCTGAATACTTTTGATAAAATCTGTTGTTTGTCCTTCCTTCTTTCCTTCCTTCCTTCCTTCCTTCTTTCCTTCCTCCTTCCTTCTGATGGTAGGAAGCAGAAGTTGAAACTAGAGTTACTGTTGGATAAATAGAACATGGTATCACACCATGAGATTATATACAACTTGATCAGAGAGAAAAACCTCTTCACCAGATCTAGAAATAAAATTCTGCTGCTGCCTTCTGCAGCCCATGACTGCATATTGGCAGAATAACAGCTGCTGACAAAATGCACAAGGTTCTGCTGAAGCTAGTCCCCAGTCAAGGTGTACCTTCTGAGCTGACATTTCAGAGATCACGATATATGAAGTGCCAATTGTTCTATTAGTCTTGCCACATTTCAGGACCTTGGTTTTATTTAGAGTGGATAAGAGACTTCCATGCTTCCAAGAGTTTTATTCTGTGATAGTGCAAGAGTGTTCTGAAAACTAAATAAATTTAAAAAATAATGTGAAATTTACTATGGTATGTACATCCAAAATGTACTTCATGATTATTTGGGTTGTTTCTTCTTACACATGATGATTGGCAATGATGGTTTCCCCAGAACACTTAGGTGCTTCTGACAGCCTAGAATTACACTATAAATTGTACCATCTTACTGTTTTTACTGCTTTTCCTAGCCTTGATCTAATGAACTGGCTAATGGCATCTGGAAGGACAGACAAGTGAAAGCCAAGGAGTTGGTAAGTTTTCACTCTAATTCACATTTAATTTCCAACAGACATGTCGCTTAGCTATCCTGAGTTTTTCAATCTGAAAACCAAAGATTCTAACATTTAAGTTAGAATATAACTTCCTATAGTTAGAGTAATGAATAAAACATTTTTTCAAAGAATCACTGAGTATAAATACCCTTATTATCCATCAGTGGCCTGCTCAGTGAGGATTCTCTGAGATTTCTTTCATCATTCTGTACTTCATATTTCATCCCTCCCTCAAAAATCCTAGGCACTATTACTCTTAACTTCACAAAACCAAAACCATCTAAAGAGATTTTCTCTCCTGCTCTTCCCAGAAACGTGGGTCTTAGCCTGTTTGGGTGACTATAGATATCTGGGAATCTTAGTTACTTATGATGTCTCATGCTGAACTCTCAAAGAGATCGTGTTTTTCATACTTGTACTTGTTCCTTTGTGTTGCCTTGTTGTTTTGACCACCTCACTGCACAGAAGTTTTTCCAGCATCTTGTAGCTTGCCCGTTTTTCCCAGATGATGAAGTGATCATAGCTAAAGGATTTTTTCAGATGTAGATTCTGTTTACTACAGACATGTAATACTAAAATAACATTAGGGAACTACTGTCTGTGGAGTACCAGAAGTCCAAAATTTAAGAAATCCTAAGCTAGACTCCTACCCTCTGCCCATTTTTCCCATGTGCCTTGCAGTTTCTTCTCTACTCATTTTATGAGAGCTTCTTCTTAGCCTGCCATGACTGTGCCAGTGGGAATCAATAACAGTACAGTTGGGTGGTTTAAAAATCATATATTTGGCATGGATGAGTGGACTCTCTAACTTCTTGATCTGAAGGCCAGGTTTCAGTGAAAGCAGCTGAAACTGGCACACAGTGTCGAATGCTGTATTTAAATGGAGTATGCTTCCTAAATATCTCTTTTCAGCTAACATAAGACAAGAAAAGAAGCTTAATACATGCCTAGACACACTTGTCTATACTTCGTAAGAATATGTATGCATGTTTTCTATTCCTGTGAATCACAAATTCTTCTATTCCAATGCAAACTGTACAGCTGTTTGTTTTAAACACATAAATCTCTACTATAAAAAGATAGATGTTGGTTTAGATGTCTTTAAAAGAAATATGCAGATAAGCTAAATAAAGTACATCACTTTGTAACTGCATCTAACATATTTGTTTTACATACTTCTCTGTGTTTAGTTTAACAAGGAGAGTTTATTTCATTTCAATTCTGGGACAAGAGATACTTATGGAAATGAATGTGCTATTGTCTGAGCGCCTAACAGTTGATAAGAAGAGAATGTTTATGTAGTCTCATAAAGCATAGTTACCACACACAAAACAATGTTTCACATGAAATAATTATGTCGTACATTTTGTTATGAATGAACACCTCTTTTGTAACTCTGTATTTATAAAACATTTAACAAAATGGTGTCTTTATCCAGAACTGAAGCTCTTAAGGGCTTCCAGACAAAAGCAGACTGCAGAACACAGGTAAAGGTTTTCAGTGCTTGGCATGACCTGTCTTCCCTTGACTCAAGTAGCCATTCTTAAACACAACACAATCTTTAAATAGGCAGAATTTGTTTAGCATACCTCATATTCTCCTCTAAGAGCAAAATTGCCAACTTGCATTAAAATCAATTGATGTCACAAAATTGAATTATTATATTCTTGACTACAGTAATGACAGCACCTTTCTTCCAACCACTGTTGTCTTTCATGCTATTCCCCAAGACATAAAAATATGGTAGCACAACTCACTGACTTAAAATCATAAACTGAAAGAAATCAAACTGCTTCTCGAAAGCTACCTGCCCATTGCTCCCCTTTGGCATGCTGTGATACAGATATTTGGGTTCCTATCCTGTGCTTGGCACAACAATCAAAAATGCTGTTTCCATCTGTCTTCCTATCACATTGTCAGTTTGTGAGCTTATAAATGAGAACAGTAATCTGTAACGCATAACAAAAAGACGGCAAAACGTATTCAGACCATTTAAGCGAGAGGGTATTGCTGGTCAAAGCCTAAAACAGCTGTCAATATTCAAGTTTTATGCACCACTTCACATCTTTCTACGTGCAATGGGTTTTCTTCATTTCACAAGAAATATACCTTCTGAAGGCAGAGAGCATGACTTCTGTAGTTGGAAACCGCTCAACAAAAAGACAGGAGTGACAGAAATATGTTTTTCAGTTATCTTCATTTCTTCCTGAGTTTTCAGCTAATCCTACTTTCTCTCTGCCATGTTTTCAGGCACTGTCTTAAGTATTTCCATAATTTCACTAATTTAAAATAGGAGCACAAGCCCTCTCATTTTGTTCTCTCATATCTTTGGCAGGAATGGGGCTTCATCCATAAGGCATTTTGAAATGGACTATCTATAATTGGGATTTCTACAAAGCTGAGAAATGTGCTGGTGATAGTTTTAGAAAAGACAGATAAGAAGGGAGCTGAGATTGTTTGGCTGGCACCCTGTTATCTCTGTGAATGGACCAGAGGCAGGTGAACTGTGGGATCTGGGGGAAAAGGAGGCAGATTATCAAACAGGCTTTCCCATTACAAAATATTTTTCTTTATCGCAGTTATCACAAGACATTTAAAATAGCTGTCAGGTTATGTAAACTTCTTTTGCTGTTCCAAGAGCAGCCTTTCCAATTGAAATCTATGTTTTTTCATTTTATTTTTGGACTTTAGGCTTACCAAAGGTAAGGGTCCTTCACTTCACTGAACTATCTGATCAACAAAGTGAGCAACATCCTCCCTGTTCTTTTGTATATCAATCTTAGCCTGCAAAACAGACCACTGAAATTTAATAAAACATTTAACAGCTTGATATAAATAATGCAAGAACACATCTTTGTGGATGTACTGAAATTAATTTGCTGTAAAGACTGCTTTAAGAATAACAAAATATTTTATATATTACCTTAGGCATTATTTAAGGCTAGTAGCTTCTATGCCAGCATTTGCAGGAGTAAGCAAAATTAGTTCAGCACAGTTCACAGCTGTGATCACTGGAATAAAGCTCAGGGTCTAGGGGCTGCTAGCTCTGATATTCTACTAAAAAGGAAACTGTATTTTACTACTGGTCCAATGGGCCTGATGCTAATAATTTTTAAATGGCCTGTTAGTGGCCTCAAGCTACTTTTTATTTCAAATCCTATTAACATTTGTGTATCTTTAAACTATTTTATTGTCTTAATTAGTATATATCCATTCATAATTCCTTGTCAGTCTGTTGCAATATACAAAAAAGAAAAATGAGAAAAAATCATTAACAGTGGCCAAAGAGTTGTTGGATGAAATGTGACTGTGGTAATGTGCAACCAAACCAATCACACAAACAGCAAAGTGCAGTAATGCTTCTGTAGAAATGTTGCTTTTCTCTACAGTGCCTCTGCATGATCAAACCTACTGCCTTAGGATAATGCATTGGTATTCCTTATGGGTATATTGAAGAAAAGAAAACCATTGTAGGTATAGATTTTAAGAAAACCAGGTTCAATCTTTTTAGCTATAAAATTAGATTAAAAAAATTGAAAAGTTTTTCACAGTTTTACTGATCCCAGCAACATGTACTCAAAACAATTGTTATAAACCCAGTTCTTCCTTTTTCTCTGAGACTATCTGTGTTCTGTTTCAGACAAAATTTCATTAACAGAAACAGAAATTTTCCTTGAATAAGGCTTGCAATATATTTTTTAATGCATATATGCTAACATGTAAAAATACTTCTGTTATTAACACCTATTAATTTCCTGTAGTCCAAAGCTACCATAACATGTATTTTATTAAAGAAGTCCCATTATATTTTTTTGGTTTATGATTTATCTTTGTTTTATGATCTTTACATTTCTAACACACAGAAAACTCATTAGCAATTAGGTACCACTATAATTTTATTGCATAAATATGCAATTACTGGCCCAAATCAACTGCTTCAACTCTATAAAACTCTGACCATGCTGAACATGACTTTTTAATCAGACAAAGTTTTAAATGAAATGCTGACATATACCTAACTCAGTCAGTCAGGAACAAAGAATTTTTCTCTCCTACACAGTTATGCAGAATCTTACCAACTACCCCGCACCTGACTAATTTGTTTATAGGTACACAAATGAACACAAATGCTACTAAACCTAAGGAATCAAAATACAGAATATATATCACTGCTTGATTTGAAGCAAAAGAGGTGCTGTGAAAAAGAAATAATACACAGAAGCATAGAAAACTTGTCTTTTTAAAACCTTTCTCTACAATCTCAGGCTATTTTTATAGCGTTTCCACAATAGTTATGCTTCTATACCTACTCACAAAAGAAAGAGAGGCACCAACTACTCTTTTGCCTGAGATAAAATATAATCTAGGTAGGGTCATTTCTTCCAGGTTCTGTTATGTTTAAGGTGTGTCTTGTTGAAATCACACTGAAGAGATTAAAAAAAATTAAAAATCCAGTCCTTGTATTTTCTTGATTTTTAATGTCTGAATCATCTACACATCCACACTTTGCTGGATAATTCTTCCTCTATGTACAAGTATGATACCATCAAGACATAGTTCAACCAAACTAGCTGCTTAATTTGCTTGTTTCCTTTACTCTAGACCGAAGAAAAGAGCGATGGCCTGCTAGCTGGTGATCTGTGAGAATAGAGAAGACTGCATTGGAGGCTCAAAGGAACCTCCTCCAGCACCACGTTCCTTGGCATAATGTTCTGATCTCAGTGTTGACAACCTCAGCACAATCTCACGGGATTTCCTTACCATGGTACTTTTTATTCTTGAGTTTAACTGAGATCAAAATTCAGCAAAAGCAAGTAAGAGATTTCAAGTAACCTGTCTGGAGGACAGGAACAGGATCACAAGACGGTTCAGACTGGGAGGCATCTCAGGAGGACAGCTCACAGGAGGTCAGCTCTCAGGTCAGACAATGCTGCTCAGTGTATCACCTGGTCAAGGTTGAAAATCTCCCAAGGACGAAACTGCACAACATATCTGCTCATTCTATGCCACTGCCTGACTGTTTTCATAGAGGCATTTCTTAAAAATATTCAGTCTGAATCTCTTTTGATTCACTTTACTTTCACTATCTCTCATCTTCTCATCCTGCCTCACTTCACTGAGCCCAGTTCCATCTCCTAGATGATCTCCCATAGGCACTGGGGGCTGCTGTCAGGTCCTCCACAAAGCCGTCTCTGCTAGAGTCTGAACAAGACCAGCTCCCTTAGCCTTTCTTCACATGGCTGGTGCTCAGTGTGAGTAATAACTTCCCATGATCTACTGGCTCTGCTCCTGTTCATACAGCTCAGGATACTGTTGGCAAACAATCAAATATTGGTTAATAGGCCCTCTTCTAGATACTGCCTGAAAGATGTGACAATTTTCATTTCCTATTTCAAGTAGTAATTAAGTACTATGATCAAAGTCAGCATACCTACTAGAAGAAGACCCACCCCAAAACATTAAAAACCTAGGTTATCAATGGTACCTTCAATGAACACAAATGCACACATACTTTTGAAAATATGGACTTAAAAGTACATCATATTGGCACTTGATAATCATATTGTTCTATCTCAATACACATTTGGACCATGAGTAAGGCAACTGTAGAAACACAAAGAAAGTCACACCCATTTATGCATGGATGAGCCCGTGACAAAATGTTATTAACACACCGAGGAATATGTTTTATTCTGAATCACTTACTAAACCCAAAAATCCAGACTGATCATTTATTATGGATTAGGTGCACTATGAGGTGTCGCAAAAACACAGCTCCAATTGATTAAATAATTGCATCGCCATAAAGGCTGAGGGACAATATCCCACTTCTGTGTGGAGTCACCTTGTTTCAAAGTCAGTGGAAACTGCTTCTGCACACACAAGGGCAAAATCTAGCCTGAAGTCATCCTGCAGCATCAGAAAATAAAACAACATATATCAATGAGTATTTTAAACAACACAATTTGATTATTTGACACGGTACACAGCCTAAGGCATAGGTCTAGACATGTGAGAATAGGGCAAAAGCCTTGCTCTAGAGGTTATATTTCATCCTGTCACACTATTCTCTATTTATTGTCATACCTTCGTATTACCCCAAAGAAGTAAATGGCAAAACAGAGCTGCAACAGAACACTTGTGGAAATCAGTTCCTATACAGGTATAGCAGATTCACCTCACTAACAAAACTAGGAGGCTATGTAGACATAGGATCACATCTCTAAGTGATCTACACACTGAAGTTAATGGACAGATTGTGAAAAAATAGATGCAGATCTTTGATTGCAGATCCCTTCAATTTAGCATTTAAGGAATATTACACAGATGTACATACGCTTAAGAGAATCTGTTGGTTCTTCCCATTTCTTCCCTCATCATCCCCTGCAACTGGATGGATAGGGAATACTACTTGTGCTTCTCATCCCTCAACCCATCATCCCAAGACCCCAAAGTCAATTGATTGCCCTTGCACTTCTTGGTGCAACTTCAACAGTATCTACCTGATAAATAAATAGCAGAAAAGAATCTGAGGGTTGTACCCAAGGTAGGAGGATTTGTCTTCATCTCTTCACATCTTTAACCTGGGCCCGCGGGAGGCAGCAGGCTTCCCTAAGAAGTAGGCCCGGTCTGCATATTGGGCCTTCTGTTCCCTTCAGGAGTGGGTCTCCTATTGCAATGACACTTTTTTTTCTCTTTATGAAAGCGGTTTTGATGCAGGGTGCAGGATGACTTAACCTCCATGGCACCTCCAAGCTAGATGAACCATCGTCCTCATCATTGCTTGGTTCCACTTGCAGAGCCTCGCACCTATTTATGCCAGGGTATCTGGGAAGGTGAGGCAGTCACAAAGGAGATGTGGCTGCTGTGCCAGGCAGGAATTTATAGCCATTGTTCCCTGTCCCTTAAACCACTCTCTTTGGCTAGATAGAGAGAGGATAAGGAATCCTCCAAATGATGCATCCCATCTGCCTGTTTGGGCCCGTCTCAAGGAAGGCAGGGTATGATTGCACCAGTCTCTCTCTCCCTCTCTCATGTTCCTCATCCTATCTTCTACTAGAAGGTACAGAAGGAGCAGAACAGTTCCTCTACCTGGGCACACCTCCCACAGGGGTGCTCATAGCAGCACAAGAGAGTGCCCATCCTGCAGCTGACACCAGGGTGGCACTGTATTCCAACTGGATCTCTGTCTGGGCAGTTGCATCAGTCATGGAGGGTGCAGAGCTCAGAGAGGCCATGACTTTCTGCTGGGTAGACACCACTGCTTCACGAACAAACTGGCAGGGCCTCAGCACCTCCCGTGCCAGCTGCCACATCACGCCCCTGCTGATGCTCCATACCCTGTTTGCCCACCCTGTTGCTGGTGTTACTGGTCGCTAGTGGTCCCTAAGGGCTTCTTTTATACGTGCATGGGGGAACTGGGGGCGGAATTGGGTGACACTGCTCTTGGCTCAGACCAGGTCTTGTCAGTCACCATCGCACGAGCTGTAGGCTCCTGGTGGCTCTCTCAACTTCCCCCAGAGTTCCCTTGGTTTGGGAACCCCTGGTTTGGGAACCCCCTGTGCACCACACTGGAGTGCTCCACTGCTGATCGTGCCACCGCTGTAACTGCTCCCCTCGGCAACTCAGGTATTTCCATGAAGAATAACACTCCACCAGCACTTCAACACAAGGTGCGTAATAGATAGGGATGCTTTTCCTTAGAAATAAAGAAATGAACTGACTGTTACTGAGGAAAAGACCAGCAGTTCAGACTCCTCCTGATGCTTATGTTTTGCCTGACACTGCGTGCTGTGACACTTCAGCACCGAGCACAGTGTTTCGGTTTACACTCATCTGGCTGGGTGAAGTGAGGTTATAGCCTTGCTTCACCTAAAAGCTCCTCTGTGAAAAACAAGGAAAGTGCAAGCTGTTTTCTGTGCTAGCCTTGCAGCAAGGAAATAGTGAATAATTTGTAGAAAACACGTAACCTTGCTTTTAGTGTAATTCCAATCTTCTGCAAAATGCTGAGTAATCAGGAAATCAAGCAGCTAGTGAGATATGCCTTAAGCGGTCTCTGATAGAGGGCTCTCTCTTAACCAAAATGCTGCCAATTTTTCTCCTTGCTGTACTGCATCACATAGACAATGAAAAAATATCTTTTATCTGAGGCTGCTGTGGTTAAATTACATTTACTACATTATGCGCATTTTTAGACATATAACAGGCACAAAACATGGAATGATACTGTATAAAAATAATGAAGTAAAAAGGTAGATATACACACACATTTGCTAGAATTATTTTTGTTCTGCATATTTAACACACAATTTATTAGAAATTGTGACGTTTCCTAAAAAACATGAATCTTTTTCAATTGCGCAGATGATTACTTACTGACCTTATTTTCTGTAATTTTGCCCTATTCGTCTCATGAGCTCCCACATATCAAAAAACAAGGACTACTAAAAAATTTCAAAACAATAAAAGTATCTGATAAGAACTAATGGTTCTAATTTCAATAAAAGAGGCACAAGGGTAATGTCACAGTGTACAGTGTGATCAAAAAAGCTCTCCTTTTCCAACATCTCCTAAATAAGAATATATTTGGAACATAAAACTTCTATAAATTTAGAGGTGTCTGCCATCTACTTAGAACTACCTGAAGATTCCCATCTTTCATCACCAAAATCTAAACACTTACATTTCAAATAAAATTAAAATATTTCATTTTTTTAAACAAACTTCGAAAATTTTGTTTCAGAACTGTTCATCTTGAGTCATTTCCTTCTTCAGACAATTTTTTATTTTCACTTGAAACAGAGCTCTCTGGGCAGACTACAATTCCCACGATGGAACACAGCATTTCTCCTGGCCTCCTGACCAGGGTGCAGCTAGGGTAGAAGGGAGAAGGAGTAGTGAAGGAACAGTCTCTGATGACTCAGGTTTTGAACTTTTTAAGCAGAGACCTGAAGTGATCATATTTTTAGACTTCAGAAGACAACATTTCACTAAGCTAAAATCAGGTGTTCACAGCTCAGTGTATGTTTGGCTCACAAGCTGTCCAGAGATGGATTCGGCAAAGACATAGTAGCATCTTTTAATTGTTAAGCTTTCCTTAGATCAGGAATGTTTAATTAGCTCCTCAAAAAAACTCAGCTTCGGAGTCTAAATATTCCCATTTTCAATCTCAAGTTATCCTATCAACAGAAGACGCAAGTAGTTAAATCATATATGGCTGTGAAAGAGGAAAATAGGATATTATAGGACAATATAGGATAGCTCATGTAGTAAGGAAAACATAATTTTCAATCAAGAGTACAGTGACAGAGTCTGGGACAGACATTTTATGCTGTTAAACCATTTATAATGGTGGTTAACACTGAAGGAGAGGAAATGTTAATATAACATATATAGTAACGTTCAAAATATATATAATAAATGTTACACATATAAATATGGCAAAAGATAACAATATACATCTAAAAGAAGTGTAAAATGTAAAGCAGGTAGTATGGCTATGCCAGTATAGAACCAAGTGTCTGAGGCTTACAGAAACAACTTTGCCCATGGAAAACAACAAAAGAAGCCCAAGATGAAAAGAAAGTTTACTCCTGAAGGCAATGGACAAGCACAGTAAGAAAAAAGCTGGAATTGCTAATGCTGGCCAAAAGAGTAAAAGAGGCTCCAACAGACAAGGACTCAGGCATCAACCGGTTTCATGCCCAAAGCATGCGGGAAGAGGAAGAAGTGAATGGACTCAGTGACACAGACTGTCCCTCTTATAACAACAGCTATGGGGAAGCTCTAACAGGTTAGCAAAAGGCACAGTAATTCTGACAGACACAGAGCAGTAAACATTATTTAGAAGTTGATTGTGGGAGAGTAAAAAAATGGCAGGAACAACCAGTGGAGCAGGGGAGAGAAACTTATGCAAGCAGCAGCAGTTTAAGAATTAAATAATATAATATGAAAAACATAAAATTTATATATATATATATATAACAAGATAGTAAGTTTTCATACACACACCCACACAGGAAAAAGCTTTAGCCAAAAAGTGCTGGAAAACAGAATGTACCTGGGGTTGGGAATAAAAACATTCCTTTGGATGAAACATGAGAAGTATGTACAGTGAAAAGTACAGAGACACTCAATTGTGTCTCTGTATGGGGTGTCAGCACCCAGGTGCTGCCAGGGAGGGCTACAGGGACCACAGTGAGGGGAGGCCAGGGCTGCCCCAAGCTAGGCACAGCCAGTCCCACCCAGTGCCAGTTGGCTCTGAAGGCCCCACCACAGGGCGTGACTGAGCCCTGCGGCCAAGGTGATGGCTGTGCCACACAGGATGGGGGGAAGGACTCAGGAGGGAAAACCTGCTTAATTAATTTTCTCAAAATCATGTCTGTTTTGTTCATGACAGTAACTGGGAAGGCCGCCCTTAGCCAAGATCAGCCAACCACACTCTTCCTGAGATTTTTTTTAATTCTTTTAAAATAACAATACAAATATACAAAGCTGAGAAGAAAAGGGAAGAAAGAAAATTCCAAAGAAAAATTAATTTTAAATTTGTTTCCTCCAACCAATTAGAAAAAGAAATTTCTAAAGGATGGAAAAGTAATAGCCGTGAGTCTGCACACACTTAAATAACAGAAGGATAGAAAAGATACTTTGGCTTGCACAAATTGCACACTCAAGCAGGACTGAATAAATGTAATTCATGACTTAAGATGAGTATGAAGGATCTACCTGGCCATTGCAATGTGTAGATGAACTGCCCCATAAGCAGAGGCAGAAGCTCTGCTGCCTCAGACACACTGAGCTGCAAACTAAACACTAGGAAGTTTTTTTGAGGTGGGGAAGAACAACACCAAGAGGACATCATAGAATCATTAAGGTTGGAAAAAAACCCCAAGATCATCAAGTTCAATCTTCCAAAATGCACTGGAAGATCAAAGGTGTGCACTGTTAAAGACTGATTTCTAAGGGAAGTTCAACCGACTTATTTCAGTAGATGCAGAATTCATGAAGACAAAAAAAATGTTAAGATTTGAAAGAAAAATGACACACCTTTAAGTCATTTGTATAAAAAACAGAATTTTGATAGGAAATCCAGGTAATACCCAACAGACACAACTTTCTGCATCAGCAAAACTTATAGTATGAGCAATTAATTCTCTGCCACTCTCAAAAAGGCCAAATACAGCCTATAGCTGAATACTGCCTTCTTCCACTAGTAGAAATTTGCATCAGCCTGTCTAAGAGATGAGCTACTGTTGATCCAGCCAACATTTAAAAGTAAGAGACTTTGCTATCAATCAGCCTACCACAGCGTCCTGAACAGAAAGATTTTTAGATCAGAAGAAACCACACTAAGATCTCGTCTAAGCACCCACATGACTTAAACTAGAGTATTTTATTTGCCCTTTCTAAATTGATTAATTCAAAGTTTGATAAAATTTTTTATAGATTTTTGAAATTTAACTTTTTTGGCTTTTTTATTTGTTTGGTTTTTAATTATAACAAAAATTCAGCCTAATCAGATCTGAGAAAGGCAAGCAGGTATATTTGTAAAATAAGAGTTGTAATTTCAGAGAAAGAATGGGCTACAAAACTATAAAGGTCTTTCTGGTTTCCAAAACTGAATTTAAAATTGCACATGCTAGAGTCATAGCTTCTGGTACCAGATGCTTTGATCGATCCAAAGTACAGTCTCCAGCACTCAACCCATTACACTTTGGGGAACCTGTACATAAACAACCCAGTACAGAATCCTTTGAATCCTGACTGTGACTGTAAACCCTTTTTATATGATGAACTGCACAACTGCAGCAGCTTCCACTTGCTCTTGCTCATTAGTGTGAATGTGGTACATTATACAAATAATTGTGGCACATTGCATAAATAATTTTCCTAGAGGATCCATTCTCAGGTAACACCCTTCCATAAGCCAGAACTTCAGGTTCATCAGCCTTAAAGTAATGGAGTGTCTTTTTTTAATCTTACAAAGTCTTAAACATAAACCATATTTAAATAAATCTGTAGTAGAGGACTTCAATGTTGTTTTTTTTTTTGCTTACTTTATTTTGCCACCAGTTCCATACAGGCCAACTTACTTTTTGCATTGATTTATTTAAAATCTTCTTTTGGGTATCACCAGAAAGCTGGTTCATGTCAATAAGGCAACAGAAGACACCATATCCTACTGCCTGAGGCAAACCCCCTGATTAACCTGGCTTCCTTCCATGCTAGACTGAAGTAATGCTTTTATGGGTATCTGCTGCAGGCTGGTTATTGAAAATGGAAGATGCTTAGTGCTTTGCATGCACAGCCCTTTATAAATAATATATAAAGGTCAAATAAGTTATTTATTGGGCCTCTCTGCCCATTTTACGTATGCTACCTTGTTTCAGTATTGAAGGCTGTTGTAAATTTAAACCGATTGACATATGTTAATTTATCATGTGCTGAGAAACTGGAAAACAGTGAGAACAGTCGTTCTATATTTTTGGCTCAGTCAAATGTAGTTGTCTACCCATATTCACTGATACCTTCTCTTCTGCAACACCCAAGGTTCACATGATTTTTTCTTACATTTTTCTCTTGAAGCTGCCTTTTTCCTTTTTTTTTTTTTTAAATTTTGCATGTTACCTAAACACTGTTAGGTAAACATCTTGTATAGATGACTCACAACAAACTGTTTCTTCAGTGATGGCCTGTCTGAATTTATACAGTTTTATAAATCAACCTAATTCCTAACTTCACAGTATTTGCTCAAACCCACCAAACAGAGCTCTTCTGTTTCCTCCAGGATGTGCTTCACCATGCAGTTCTGATAGAGCCCAATATAATTTTCATGCCTTTTCTTGCCTACAACCCCCCCACAAGTCATGTCCAATACTTGCATCACTTTTTTTTCTCGCATTGCATATAACATGTTTTCTTTTCTTTGTTCTCCTATTGCACCTTCACCAACTCAATTCACAGAGATGCCTACACAACAGCCTGACAGAAATCACACTTGTTATTTTCTGGTCCATGTCAGAGTCATCTCTGACAGAGTCCCCCTTGCTGCTTCTCATCACGGCCTCACCTCTGTGCTCTCACCAGCCTTACTTCTGAGATCTCTAGCTGCAGCAAACTGAAAGTAAATTGTCACAAAGGCATTATTCATGCCTCATTTGTTACATTTCTCACAGTTATGCCCTCACTTCCCTCCATAGTTCAACTCCAAAGGGATCACCTGCTCTGAAAAGTTTGGAAAAGCTCCCCACTCCCTGCCAGGTGTCTCAAGTCACTCTTTTTCCATATGGAAGCTCTCAGATATCCATTATAGGGGCCAAAGGTAAAAAGCCCACACTCACCTAGCCAGAATCATTGGAGGAAAAAAGGGTAGAAACAACCCAACATCCTAATGCTACTATATGCTGAGTATTCAGAGCTTCATGGGAGTGAAAGCAAAAGACAGCACATCCCCAGATGGGGCTAGGAGGCAGTGGAGCATGGAAGCAAGTGCAAAGCTCTGAAGAATTTCATATACAAAGGACGACATGGGAGCATTTCCCAACCCAGACCAGCCGGGGCTGGGTGTGAGCATGGCCCTAGAGTGCCTGTCTGGCCTCGGCAGCATCCTCTAGCTCCTGTGGCTGCAGGGTTTATTTATCCAGTGATGCCTGTGATGGGCAGGCTCATTCTGGTACTGCAAACAGCCCTGGCAGGGGGCTGTGTGTCGGCTACTCAAGAGCCACAGGCTGGTCACTCCTGACTTAGATGGATCAGTGAAGACAGCAACGGCTTAAATACCACAAATGTGTAAAATTTAGACACAGACAAGAGCAAACCTGTAAATAATGAGACATTTGCCTAGCATCAATCTGACTCTCGGCATATTACATCTGTTCTCACTGCTTTATGCACTTTTTTAGATACAGACCATGCTGTCCTCTGCATTTCTAAAGCGCTCAGTAAATTTTGGATAGAACTGGAATACTAATAGTAACCATAATTATTGCCCTACTCTTGTCTAAACAACCTACTTATTAATAATTTTCCACAGTACCGACATTCTGTAATAATGAAATTGATAACTTTTTTATAAATCATTAGCAACTAAAATTTATTTGTACACTATAATTTGAATATCTGAGAAATAACATAGTACTAAGTAGTGTATGCAGAACCTCTGACTAATGACTAAAGGATATTCATTTGTCTTCTCTTTAATAAAGCCATATTTCTTCAAAATGACAAAAACAGTCCAACAAGAAATTAAATTCTACTGAAATTTTCACCACTAACCATTTTTTTCAACAGCACACCCAAACTCAAAAAGCAAGACATTACCCTCTGCCTTAAGAATACTAAACAGCATTCTTCATCTAAAGGTTAAACCAGAAAAATCAGTCTCTCTGCCTATATTTTTATGAGAATTGTGTAGTATTTTATGTGCATTGCTCTTTTTAAGTGGAGCCCAAACCTATATTGCATGTCAGCAAACTTTAATTTAGCATATTGGTTTTCCATAAAAACATAACATTATAAATAATGTTCAAAACACAATCACATGTTTTCAATTTGTTAGAACAGTTAATTCAAAAATACCTCTACCCTACTTTATCTTATTAAGGAAATCCACAAATGCATTGCATGTCTTCAGAAAGACTGCCTATACATAAATATTTTGGGAGTCTTACATGTTCTTAAAAGGGCCCCTTTCACAAAAGGGACAGCAGTCACAAAGTATGACTATGGCAACAGAATTTGATTTATTCTGATCAGAGTTAAAATGACATAAAAAGACAATTATGAAGCTGAAAGATTTCCTAACAACTGGAGTCAATGGGTTGCATTACCCAACACCTAAGTTAGGGATGAGCAATGCCTGGCTAGAGCACAGTGGCCCAGCTCTGAGCTGGAGTACCAGCTCTGGTTTTCTGGCACATATATTTGAGGGTTTCAACCAAAAGCAGTGCACACATTAACTTATTTACGCCAGGGGTTTCCTGTTGTATACTCTGTTCTCAGAGCTGAACACAGGAGTGTTCTCCCTTCCTTCAAGTCAACGTGGGCAAACCACTGCAAGCCTGCCAAGTGTTCCTGCTTTCAAATACCATCAGCCTTCAAGATCAACATAATAAACCAGCTTAGTTACAGATATTAGCATTTTACCAAATCTCTTGATGAAAATATGTGTCTTGGGGGAGGATGCTGACAGAATTTTGCCAACATATGTAAGACAAGGAAACAAAATTTCTGTATTGTAATTCAGTTTGTTCCAAACACAAACACCCAGCAGTAAGAGCTGATGCATCACCAGCCAATACATGTTGCAACTCTTTCAAGTAGTACAGCACTAGCTGTAGTGCTATAGGGAGTTATCTCTAGTGTGGTATAACCATACTAAGCTTTTTTAAAGCAAAGAAAGATGCGAATTCATGGCAGTTAGAAGCCCCGAGTTATCCTCGGAGAATGCACGTGAAAAAAGATAATCAAAAATATTTTTCATTTGCTGATGGTAAACTACAATTTCTGGGTGGTAATTAATTCATTGATTCATGAAAATAAAGTTCTCTGGGGAGCATCATCAGTCCAGACTGACTTTCCAAGAATGCTGAATTCTATATCTGGATCTCTGCTTTACTAAAAATTGAGAGAAAAAATGCAAAGCAAAAGTACAGGTGATCGGGTCTCTTTGTGGGAGAGTATACATGAAGGTTCAAAACTATATCTATTTGAGCAAATAAAATGCATTCACATGTTACATATACAATAATATCTATGGAGACCATCAGGACGAAAGACTGAAATTCTGCAGGCTGGCTCTACTTCCTGCCATTACCTCATTCTAGAAAAAAAAACAAATACATCTTTCCAATCTATCACATTTTAGGAGACAGGAGGAAAGCAGAGTAACTATTTTGGACAGAGACTGCTATTAGCATTTCTAATACAGAGTTTATTCCAAATTTGGTGCTATGCCTCTGCAGATCTCAGATCAGAATCAAGCCTTTAGGCATTAACTGAGATAAATAAAGTACAATATGTCAAATCTAATTATGCCATAAATATCCAAATAATATCTAGATCTCTAAGATAATTCTAAAGAGCCTCAGTGATGGAAAGACAAATATGATTAAGTTTAAACTGCAAAAAGCTTGTGAAATATGGGAAATAGCATTACATGTGAAAATATCTGTAGGGAAATATTTTCCTTTAACTAATAAGGCAGGAAACTTTGTGACATAGTAAATAGTTTTTCCAGTAGCTTAAGGCATCTTAGAGAAAAAAGCAAGAGATGCTAAAAAACTACTACACATTCCTGCTTTAAAGCCATCATCAATAAAACTTATAACTACCAAGTTACAAAAAGTTGTGAAAAGCAAAACAGTTACAAAAAAATAGTGGGGTAAAAACCCCCTTGTATGTTTGCATCAGTCATTACTATGAAAAAAGCAGTTAAATTGATTAGTGTTTCAGTTTTATTTGGGAAAAGTAAAAAGAAAGCTTTCCTCTCCTCCCCTTTCACTTTCACACAGTAAGAATAAAATGTCAGCAGATTATTCAAATACAATGCTTTGCCCAGGAAGGGTTTGAAGAAAAAGAAACTTTGTTAAATGACAGACCTCTGTCATCCCATTTACTACTCACAGAGGCACTGATGTACGGTTAAGTGCACCTAGCTACAACTTTATTTTAAGGTCAGACAGAAACTGAGCTTCTAAACGCATACCAAAAATCTGTCTGACTCTGCTCTCTAGTCCTCCTCTGTGAGTTCAAGTCATACAAGCCCAAGACGCTTCATGGTTTTCTCAATCAAATGACAGAAATTCCAAAACTGCTCAGTGCAGATTTCAGGAACAAATTTACATTCTTGTAAGGGACCTAGAGCTATGTGCCTTAATTAAATCTATTTCCTTTTGCATTATCCTAAAGCACTTCCATCATCTTTTTTCCTCTTTGAGCTATGTGTAGCAAAACTGGCTCATTGGATATCTGGCCAGGTCCACACTCACATACACTATGGGAAACCTTTCAGGAGAACCTCAGGAACATCTCCTATCAAGACACCCCACACACTGCACTCATCAAACCTGCACCTTTCCCATGCAAACACTATGTATACCGAGTGCCTCCATCCTACATTCAAATCCAACGACAGCAGCTATGCTATATCCTCCCTTATAACCTTCTGTCAATGACTTAAGTTGTCTCAGTTCCTATGGCAAGTGATAAAATATCAGATCACTCACATATATGCATGAGTATAGCTAAAATCTACTTAATCTCGACTGTACACTAAGTTTTGTACATAAATGTTCTACTCAGTAATCACTAACTAGAACTTGTTTCAGCGTGCGAGCATTATAGATAGGACATGCATCTAGCTAAGACTTGGATACAGCTTGGGCAAGAAAAGCCTTGAATAGTCCAGAATTGTCCTGAGCTTCCAGGTCCAAAGTACGAAACTGTGATCACAGACTCATATAATTCTAAGACCTAGCTTCCAATTTTGGACATGTGAATAGAGAAATGTATGGAGAAATGAAACATCAGCTTTGACAGATATAGATTTAACTGCTAGGACAGTTCTGCAGCGGTCAGCCTGCCACATTCCCATAGTCTGAATTGAGGTCAATGACAGATACATTTGTAGGTCTTCTTCCAGTGCTGAAGGAATTTATTTCATGGTCTAAGAAGACTGAAGTCATGTAAGAAAAGCTAAAGACAGAAACATCATCTAAAGGAAGGATTATTCTGAGTGTCAAGAAGAGACTTTTTTGAGCTGCAGAGTGATAAGGCAGTGCAATGTGGAATGACAGACGGAATCCCAGATCCCAGTGGATGTTGCCACAAGTCATCTTGCTAGCTATGCCCATTCTCAGGTCAATTCACATGCCTAAAGTAGCAACATAAGTAGGCCCAAACGAAATCTGGGGCCTGCTGGAAGAGTCCCTATTGTCTTGGTACTCAGGTAGCAATAGAACATTCTTCACAGAGCCTTTGAGCATGGCTTTCAAACAGAAGAGACCTTAGCAAACATTCCATTTTCTTCATTCTCCTTTAAAGCATTGCAAAAGAAACTGGAGGCCTTGGACACACTACATTATTCTATTATCATTCACAGTTTCCTCACAAAAACCTCAGAAAAAGCAAAGACTGAAAAAAGCTCTCTAGTCCCTCCCTCCAGCAATGCACTTTTTTCTCCCCATTCCATTCACCTTGTAATCAGATAGCTTCACCAGGCCTTACTGGATAAAAAACATCTGGTAAGTTATGATTTTGGTCAATAATAAGACATCTTTAAGTATCACCACAGATACAAGCGGACAGAGAAATTACAGCCCTGATCTGAAGACTTAATCTAAATTAGACTCATTGAATAGTGAAACGTTATATTTGCAAGAGTAAGTGCCAAACAAAGTGACAGAGGGCTAATTGCATAGATTTATCTTGCAAGGACAGTTTTATAGAGGAAACTCTTATGTTTACAAGACTGTCTCTACTGTTTTTCCAGGGAGGATTACAGGATCTTAGAGTCTGCCTGGGGAAAGCTAAGAACCAAGATATATATTCTCAAAGCAATGACATGCAGTCACATTCCATACTATTAACTATTAAAATATGATTTTACAGACTTGAAAAAAAACAAATAAATATACATTTCAAACAGTTCATTTTTAAAAATTAAATTTATTTTAAGGACAGAAATTCAGCACTTATAAAAAACCTATATCCTAGAATTTAAGGTCACAGACACATATTTACTTTGCAGGCAGCTGGAAGAGCTGCAAATGTTATTACCTCAGGCCATTTTTTCCACCTCCATGTTGGAATTCACCATGACAACAGCAAAGCAAACTAAATGGAGCCCACGAGTGCTTCCTAAACTCAGTGCCCCAGTGCAAAATCTTTTTTTTTTTTTTAATCTTAAATCAACAGTGAAGGCATTTCAATCTAACATGCTTGACTCCACACTCAAACAAGGAAAGGTCAGGGGAATAAAGAAGGCAACAGTCACCCACGCACTGAGTTGTACAACAGCAGTAACATGGAGCTACATGGAGTTGATTTACCAGCATTAAAAGCATCAGCAGCCAGCTCCAGCAAAGAACAGCTGCCACTGCCAGGGAATTCACTTAACAACAATCTGAGGCCAAAACATCACAATGAGCAATGTTCTACCGGAGTCTGTTGATTCCTATCAGGACCTCCTTTGCAGTTTCTTGTCCTTAAAGGATATCAACTTACACTTGTGACTTAACTTACAGTTAAGGTACCAAATAGGTATGGACAATTCTTTAAGAAAAGATAGTAAATTATGGTATTTTTCGACTATTTTATTCGCTTCTAATTACATACATGCATGTAAATTATAATGAATACCAGTTGATTTATAGTTTAGCTTTTGTTTCATTTCTGAGATGAGATGCAGATCCCTAGACTTTGAAGTCTGAACATAAACTCCAAAAGTATGTTTCTTCATTTTGTGTAATGCTATCTTCTTTGTAAGTTAACTGTAGATACCATAGGTTCTTACAAAACTATCTTCTCTCTATAGAACAGTAATCAAAACGTCCCAGGTTCATAAAGATTTTTACAGACTTGCCCTCCACCCCCATTACCTGGATTTATGCACACACTTAACTGTTCTGATATTTTGTCTCACGTTATCAGCCTTTAGAATTAACGCATAAAGCTTTTTCTTGTAAGATCTGTTATTCAAATAACGAATGTGTTAAACTTCAGGAAGTTGACAAAATTGAATGTGATTTCTTTAATCAGAAATACCAGGCGGGTCTTGCTGTGTTTCCATATTATGAATGAAAAGAAGCACTTAATGGTACAGGAAATTTCTCCATAAGTATCTGCAAGTACAGTGGATTTTTATTTGCATTTTTTCATTGTATTTCTATTTCTATTTCTACAAATACAGGCAATATTTACTTCATGGAATTCTGTTAACAGTACTTGTTTCTTACATTCTACATGGTGAAGTAGGCACTTAGTGGATAGGCGAACATTTTATTCAAAATCAAGGTGCAATAGTTATGAGAATAAGATCCAGTAATATTGCAAAAAAAATTCAATGTTATTTATCATTTTAAAACTCCAAAATTGGCTGCAATATGGTCATACACAATTGAATGTAGTTTCCTTCTTTCAGGAAGTAACACGTGAATAGTACCTGAAAAAAACCTTTTTTGAACGCTAAGAACAAGCTTCTGGTTTTTGAAGCACCCTGAGTAATGACTAACATGCAGAATGGTTTTATATAACTACAAAGAAAAAATATTAAGTGATACAAATATAAGGGCATTATTTTACAGAAATTATTTATCAAGCAAGAGATATTAGAAATTTACTGAGAGCCAAATATCAGAACACCCATCAACATTTGTAAGCTTTTCAAGACACCATTACTCATTTTTATTAACTGAATTAAATACTTCCTATGTATCAGCCTTCTTATTCCACTGTACTTTTTCCTATTACTCATCATATCGCCTGTACCTAATTGTCTGAAAGTACGTTGATTTTAAATTATCAGCAGGAACAACATCTCTGCTCTTTATTACTAAATTGTTTGTTAGGCTACATCTTTCAATACATTTGCAAACATTATTCAGACATTTGAACCATTTGAACTGCATTGGAAGGGTAACATAATTATTTGTGGGTTGAAGTGATTTTTCATTTAATTAAGGCTGGCCCACAAATGTGGATTCCAAATGTGCTCATCCCAGCACCATACAACAAACCTGCATTTCTATTATCTATGATTTGACAATAGCATATTACATAAATCTGATGTTACACAATGATACTGTTATTCAACACGTATTGGCAGTTAGCTGTTTGGACAGCTGCTATTTGAATTAAGATGCCTATTGAACCTTACTTGTCTCAAGTAATCAAAATATAAAAGTGATCAAGTGCAGATGCTCCTACTACTTTTTCATAGCAAAGGAAATCTATCTGAACTGTCTCCATGTTACTGAGCAATGTTGAATGTATTCAAACAGTTTTGTTAGCTTTCAGATGTAAAGTCAACCTTAATATTTTGAGCTTCTCCCTGTCTGCTGTGGGAGGATACCCTGAGGATCTACCCTTTAAAGGGTCTCCAAACGCTAGCGATTTACTGTTATGTAGACACCCATATCTCCAATTCTCTACATTATACCAGTCTCCGAGGATTAGCATGAAAAGGGTAATACTTTGAATCAGCTGACAGCTGAGGAGGGACTAGCACTGCTGAATTTTCAGTTTTACTCCCAAACCTCTATGTAAGCTGAGTCAGCAGTTCCTTTATTTTAAAGACTCTCCTTATTCACCTGCACTGCTGCAAATTGATAAGACCTATAAATTCCAGTTACCTCTTAGAGGGCTGCTTTAGAGATTAAAAGTATATACTTACTTTGATACCACACTGTAACTCCCAAAAGGATTAACAGGAGTTAAGTGCGTGTGTGCTAAGCAGGAGATATTCTACACCTCCCCCCTCACAGAAGGCAACAGAGGAAACAGACCCTGTAAATCCTTCGGGGAAATGTAAAGGTCATGCAGGTGAACTGCTGACTAGACCACCCTTTGCTCCCTCAAGCAAGTGTGCAGCACACCGACTACATCGTTCAGGTTAGGAGTTCAAATCAGAGCAAGAAACAGTGCCATTAATTAGATACTAAAATCCTCTCACGAGAAACGGCTTAACTGCACATTTATGCCAAACTGGTAACACAATTTCAGCTTTCCTGGTGTACATAAAAATCACATTTCTTTCTTCTACACTATAATTGCTTCTGATTTCATTGCTGTATTGCATATGTTCATAAATCAGCACAGGGTATTGAACTGTTCTGCTATTTACTTAGTACTTTTTACTTCATAGTGGATAATATAAAGTAGAAATAAGACAGTGACTAGTGCTATATAAATCTGGTGATCCATCTGGTGACAACTGACAGAAAAATTAACGTCAGATCAATTCATATGCTCATTAATTCCACACAGGTTATAACGCAACTCAATAGTATTTCTGTCTATTGCAGAACTACTGCTCCCTGTTTAGGTGTGCAGGATGTCATTTTTTCTTTTAGATTGCACACACTAAAAATAAGCAAAAAAAAAGCCATTCAAGAGAGAAAATATCTTCACGGAAGGCTATGGAATTGAGCTCATGAAGTAGGGTCCGTGTTCAGGATTTAGAGTTTATAATTAATGCAGTCCAAAATGGACACTGGATTTTTTTTTTTTTGCGTCCTAACAATACCTTTACTATTTCTCTTCTATGTCAGAAACTTGTGTAGGCAGGATTATGACAAAACTTTTTCTTCAGCAGCTGCACATAAAGTAAGTAATAAAAAACTGAACTAACACTTTTAGTAACTTGTATATATGGGATATTGTAAATGTTAAAGCAAATAATATGCACTTATGCTTCAAATGAGCATAGGTTTCAGGGCAAGCATCTTCTAAATTAACAATTGGTAAAACAGTAACTGTGCCACAAAAAATGAAAACAGTAAATTCTTTTATTCTCTAAAAGCTCTTTCTTAAATATGTTGTGAACTATCTGAGTACAGGGAACATTCTTGCAGCTGCCTTCAGAGAAATAGCTTCTCCAGACACAGAAGTGACAGGATGCCAAACATGCAAGGCTGAGGATCTGCCAGGATCTCTTTATGCCACAAGTGCTGTATAATGCTGCCCATTAAGGTGAAGATCTAGTGATGCAGGTGAAAAGGATAAGAGAGCTCAGAAGAGGACATGAAGACATAGTAGATATAAAAAATCAAGGACCTCTGCAAACAACTCAGAATTTTCAAACTGCCAAGCAAGAGGATACAGAAGAAAGGACGTTCCTGGGTGGAGAATGACCTAAGGAAGCACATAATCCAGACACCTCAGGAGCTTGAGATGATTTCAGGGCACTGGCATGGGAAAAAGTATGGTGCACAGAAGGCACTCCAGAAGAGTGTCTGTTCCTGTTCTCTACTGAATCCCAAGTCTTATTAGCTGATTTACCTTCCAAAATGTTGTTGTTAGCAAAGACCTGCTAAGGAATACGCAAAATTCTCAACATGTTCACACCATTCAGAGTGAGTTTTATCTATCTAGCTGCCCTGTATCCTACCTGCAATTAGGGTTAGAAATCAAATTCAAGAACAAGTAAGCATACAATTTCACATACAAATTTGTGTTGGAGTGTGGATGTGAGGCACAGGTGGGACATCCAGCCAGATCTTAGAACTATGAAACACCTTTAGGTCCAACAACCCAGGCACAGTCATTGCAGTTGAGACAAACCACAGCCACAGTATAAGAAACCACCTGAGGAGATTCCAGATCAATGCTACCACGCAGTCAGCGTCAGTACATATAAGCCATAAAACTTCTTTGTAAATGAGGTCTTCTAGCTGTTTTTCAGCAAGTTCCAATGAAGATAACTTGCCAAAATGATCTCTTCAGGAGGCTGATCACAAAACCTAGGGTAAAGTAACTACTGCAAACTGAAGCCCTCTGTCACTTTTTTCCTTTCACTAATTCAGCATGGCTGTGCAGCACCCTTCTCAATCCCTGCAGGCACTCATGAAGTGCATAAGGTAGCTAGGTTAGACCCGCAAACATATATTTGAGCTTGAAACATTACTTATTAATATTATTTACAGTTATCTTTCAATTATGGAGATAGTTTACACCCTCCAAAGGTGACTTACTTAAGAAGGCAGAAAGAACAAGTGATTTCATTTTATTAGTCTATTGTTTATTATGATATTTGTGTAAAAAACGTCAATTTTCTAGAGCTTTTATGTCAATGAGGCAAATTCAGTACAGACTTACACGGCAGAAGTGAATATAAGTACACTATATCTGTACTAGTGTTTTGATGTAATTCTTTACTGATTTTGCAAAGCTCAAAGCATAAAATCAGATGAATGTTTCCCATAATTTAATAGAATAGATTATCATATAATTAATATTTAATAAATGCATGAAAGAAAGCTCTGTTGAGAGGCAGAAAGGAATACAGAGAAAATGAGAAGGGTGCAGCTTTTCTAATAGTACTGAAAGCAATTTATATTGAAGAATACTTATGTTTGTCTTGATTTTCCTTCTCCATAGGTGCTAAAGAGCAATTCCCAGAGCATCCTTCAGAAAAATGGACAGCCTTCAAGTTTTCATTCTTATAAGCATCAAGTCATGAACACTGCTAGACCAGAAATACCAGAAAACCCTTCTGAGTTCATTTCCTAGAAGCCAGGGTTTTGCCCTTAAATAGGAAGAGAATAACAGAGTGTGTTGCAGATACATAGGCTTTACTGGCAGAACTGCACTCTTTAATTAAATTGCAGAGACACCTGTCTGTATGCACAAACGAAGTTAATCTGGTTCTGCCTTTCTACTATACTCTTAGAAACATGAGAAATTGCTAAAAATATAATTATGTAGTAAATAAACAACCTTTACAAGAAATTCCTGGATGCAAACTACGAAAGAATACACTTACATATGAGAGGAATATAAAGGCCAACACCTCCAAATTCATAAAGTCAGGTCTGATTGTGAGAGCTGCTCTCAGGCATATTCACCAGTTAATTTCAGTGGGAATGGTAAGACATTCTCAATTCACCCAAGTACTTAAGTACTTGATATTAGACATCTGTAGTTGAAACTTTTGGCTAAAATATCCATTTTCTTCCTTTCTTATATCAGTATGACCGTTGCAATATTGTACAGTTTGGTACCAGTACTACCTTACCAATGCCTGCCCATATGAGCACTGCTTGATTTTTTTTTTGGAGGTGGGGCACTCCTAATCTCTCCATTGATCATCTCATGTCTTAGAGGCGACTGATCCCCTATACTGCTATAGTGCCTAGCATAGCATGTCTTAGATGTTACCAATTTCACATTATAAACACAGACAATAGTAATATACAGTACACATGGTGACCACAATCTGTGACTCGTTGAAATGAAATGCTTCAATCAGACTGGTTGTGAACTTCAACTCCTGGTTGTGAACAACTGAACTAGAAAATCAGTGTGACACATTCTTGATATGACACCTCACAGTCTAAACCTTTGTTGATGACTCATGTAAGCAGCTCTCAGCTATCTACTTTTCTGTATATTTCACATTCTGAATTCAATATTTTATATAATCAATAGTCAATATTTTTATACTAAATCAACACTTAGCATTACACGTCTGTTAGACTGAAAAGTCATGAAAAATGTTATACTTTCAAAATACAATTTATGCTTGAATAATAATCATGTATTTATACACTGATTCAGGTATAAAAAGTATCTACCAAGTCCACTTAAAATAGATGGCAAATGGGTACATAAAAAACTTGTTGAGCTGCTCTAAGTCCTCCAAGTAAGTCATAAATCTATGTGATGGTTTCAGTACTTTGGTGTTCAAAGAGAAAATACACAAGACAGCCATATTATGCAGAAGTAAAGCCTCCTTACATATGTTACTGGTTTTTTAGGATGATTTAGACAGTGCATCTGCTACCAAAACTCCAAAGCACATACAAACTAAGAACTACCAAGTACAATCTCAGTCATACTCACAAACACAGTATAAACAAAACAGAAATCTCAGTATAAAAAGTACAGTCCTGGTTCAATACCACACAGGTTTCATTTCTAAAGATTAATCCTTTAACTCCCAAGAATCTATTGGGATCTAGCAAAAAAAAAAATAAATCAAAGCATCAGTTCCCCAAGCCAAAAAAACCTCCACAATACAATCTTGCCTGTTGCATATAAGTGTTAATGGTATGTAGCTACTATTACAAAAAAGATAACTAATCGCCCTAGAAATAGTTATCTAACAATTTGAACCACATGAACTTAACTCTACCAGCACCGTCTCAGACTTTTCCTATCAAAACAGTAAAAACCCAGCTCTCTTCAAAGACTGACACACCCTGCCTCCCAATTCCTACATTTGGCAAAAAACCTCACCAAAATGATACCAGAAAGAGTTGCATATCCCTGATGTGGCTCTGCCAGTGTTTTACACCCACCTTGTACAAAGTAGGGCAGAAGCTTGTCCTTCACGTCTCTGTATGGCAATGAAAAGCAGTACAGCCTGATGAGGATTTGAGGTGACAAGCCAAGACGGCACATCAGGATATTTTAGGTCTTCAACTGGGAACAAACATTTCTGGCTCACACTGCAGCCAGATAGCGCACCCTGGCAAGGCTTGGGGCTGGCGCCTGCAACCATAAGTGGTTCCTACAAGGAAACCTGGGAGCATATCAGGTATTGAAAAGATTTCATAACACTCCTAATTGCTAAGTGAACCATTGCTGACAAAGATCTGTAAAGCTAAAATATTGAGTTCTTGCTCATCTGCATTTCATCAGAAACCATTTCATTTGGCTTTTAATTAGATTAAATCAAATCAATAGTGGACACAAAGATCATGTGTTTTGTATCATTCCTCCAAAACTACTGCCTAGTGTTAGTTTTATAATATATTCTTCCAAGGAGATAATATTCCATTTTTAATATTATAACTAGAATTTCTGTAAGTAAATAATGGATGTTTTCCTAACACTAAATAATACATCGTATCTATTCAAAATACAGAAGAGCACAAAAGACACTGAAAAGCCTAGGCATACAGCTGAATAATGTGCCCAGGTATGCCAGATTATCTCTTTACAGAGCATATATAATAGAAATTTCAAAAGGCAAAGTAACATTAAGAGTAACTTGGTTTTACACAACTCATAAAGACATTTTGTCTGACAATGCATTTGTTTCTCCACACTGAACATGGTTTTGTGGTTTTGTTTTATTTGTTTGTTTATTTGTTTTATTGCACATATAATTACCTTTCCTTGGCACACAAAAATTTTCATCCTGATACTGAGAAAGTTGTTAATTATAGAGTGTATCTGTGCTGTCTTAGTGTGCTTCTCACTACTAGGACACATACACCATAAAGCAGGTTAGAAATGGCAGGTATTTTGGTAAAATTTTTTGGAATAACCTCTTTCTTTGTTCATTTCATTTCCCCTCTTTCTTTGAAGTAGTATTTTAAAACAGCTTACAGTACAAATTTCAATTTCTCATCTGCAAAGGATGAACATAAACATATAAAAACTTCTTAATCCAATGTAAAAATCATCAGTTTTGGTTGAAGATTTTAATTTTGCTCTTTTTTTTAAACAATCTACAGAAATCCTTTGGGAAAAAAATGCATTTTGTTCAAAATGTCTGTTGAAAAAAATAAGATATCTGGAAAAGTATCTCCCTTTTCTAGAAACCTCTAGCACAAAAAACACCCTAACTATGATTGGCATATATAAATATATGTATTATGCTACTTTAAAAACTCCGTCTCAAAGATAATTATGTAAATGCACCTTTTTTCAATTTGACACACAGAGCAGCAACACTAGAACCACTGCTATAACCCTGAATTTGTAGATCACATTTTGACTTCCATCTGGTTTAAACAGTAGTTGTATTAATAAAAATAATTTTCAAGCAAGACAGAGCACATATTTCTTCATTCAAGATTATACTTATGCATGGTAAATATAAGGACTAAGAATTATGCCCTCTCTTATATATATGTGTAAAAATAACTTTACATCCATCATCCTAAGTGAAGGAACTACACTTGGAACTAAAGACACTTGGAAACCTCAAGGTTGTTGAGAGTTTATTTTAGCTTCAAAAAGAAGTCACCTCTAGTTATGGCAAGTGCTAGGACATTTGAAATCATAAAATATTTACTATTAATTATAAAATTAATGCTAATGAATCTGTCTGTTAATTACTTCGAACACTGCCTGAATAAAAACATGACTAGCATTTCAGCATTATTACTTTGCTATAATATTTTATGAGTCTGAATCTGGCAGTGCAACCTTAAGCACAGTTTATCACCACAATACTATCATGAATTTAGGTTTAGACAGTGATTTATTTCAATTATCCTTTGTCAAGTCCACCATGTGTTTTACTGAACTGAGGAAACATTGTCAGGTAGTTCCACCTTGGAACTGAATAAATGTTGTTATACTTTGTTAGTGAGATTTTGTCCCTGTTCTAGCACACTGATAGAAACATGCAATTTGTTTTTTTTTCCTTAAATACTGTCAGCTAAGTTATTATTTTATTCACTTTAGCCAATTTTATGCTTTTTAAGTCCATAATCAATTTTAATTTTGAAGTATGGCTTCTCTTCAGCAGTGAAATCCTGCTGTTATTCAATGGCAACACTACACTTACTGTCAGCTCCACTGATTAACATTGCTGCATATGTCTTTACCTCGTATTGCAAATCTAACCCAAGATCTTGAAGTAACAGATTCCTTTCAAAAGTCCACAAGGTCTGAGCCTGAGGTAGCAGCACTGAGATGACCCATAATCTGAATTTCCACATCCAGCATCCCAACCCAAGCTGCTCTCACTATTCCTGGTACTAGAAAGCTATTGTTAGTCACAGTCCTCTTGTAAAAATGGTACATCTGGATAGTCTGAATTATTGCCCAGAGCTACTTATACTGCCCTCATTTAAGAACTGTATGTATGCTTTTCTAATTTCTATGGCAAGAACAAGTACTAACAGCGTTTGGCAGCATATTTATTTGATAGCTGTTTTCAGTTACAGTAGTCACCACTGTAGAGAAATGACATTACCATGGGTCCATGTTTAATTTTTTTTTTAGAAAATGAAAGACTGTGTATTTGCAGCGCAGTAAATATTGACTTCCAATGAATGATAGCTTTACGTAAATGGTATTTTTTGGCTGTAAGCCTCCTTACTGATTATTCTATCTCTTCATTAATTTGAGGTACAAAGAAGATTGAGTAATGTTTAATTGCCGCTGAATCCCAGGGAAATCTGGTGGAGCCCCACTGTCATTTTTTATTTAAATATATATTATCTTGTCAGTCAACCTAGAACAGTACAAGCTTGTTAATGTTTTAGTCTACAGACACTGTGATGTATATTTTAAAGGTTTAACTTGTAATTTTTAGTCAATAGAGCGCAAAAAGATAAAATCTTTAATAGCATATGATGACTGCCCTTCTAGAGAGCCCCCATATGAGTTACAGAGCAATTCTCTGAATTTCCAGCCCTGCTTAGTACTGACTCCAGTGCAATGTTAGGAGCCCACAGCAGCCACAGTCATTGCACTCACGGGATCCAACAGCATGAATCTGGGCTGTGCTGGCAGGGACACAGGCAGACACATGGCTCCACCACATCTTCCTCTGCCTCTTCTGCAAGCACGGGGTGATAGCTTGGTAGAGGCATTTACCAGGTATGATGTTTACAGTTCAACACTGCCCTTCTTTGGTTTGTTTTATTCCTGTGAGTTTTACTCAACTTGAATTTCTTCCTCTACATCTCTAACCATATGAACCTAATCAATATGATTAAGTATGCCCCTCATGGCTTAATTTGGAGTGTGCTGGTGGGCACTGGTCCCAGTATATGAAAATCTATTATTTGATTTGTCAGGCATGACAAAACCTCAGTGTACAACCACCGTGACTCTAACAAAACATCAGGTAAAGCTTTATAATGACCATTCTACAAAATTCATGATGCATAATGGTAAAGTACATGAAACTGCATGTGGGATAGTAGAGCACTCTGATGATTGGAACTTATGAACAGGCAGCAAATATGAACTTCAGTGGTACAGTTGAGGAATGCATTCAGTGCAGCTGCAGTGCAAGCTCCAGGTTGTGCCCTGGGTGGCAGGAAATGGCGGGAGCCCAGTCAAGTGGCCGTAAACTGGTGCCAAACCTTTGCACAGCAAAGAGACCTCTGGGACCAGCCAAGAGAATAGACACTCAGAGACACAGCAGGAGCCAGTGATTCAGCAGAAAGACCCCAGACTATCACGTGCTTAAAACCCAGAGTGTCCTTTCTTCGGCGTCCCTCCTCAGAGGAACCCAGCTTAAGCTGGTTTTCTGTTCTGCACCATGATTAAATTACTTAAAGGATTCAGATGTCTGAGACTCTGACATGGAAAACATAGGGTCGAGCCAATAAGGAAGCCTTGTCTGGCAGTGAGAGCCTTGCTGTAAAGGGGCTTCAGCCCCGGCGGTGAAAGTCTCAGGTGGTGGAAGTGTGACTGCCCGAGTGCCTCCTGAATGATCAGACAGGAGAGTTTCTTTAACAGTCTGAAAGACACTCTTTATGTTTCTCAGTTAGTAAAATGAAAGTATAAGACACTACATTTTTAATGTTTTACTTGCTCTTTTTAAAGCAATGCTTATTAATTAATCACTTGTCTAGATTACTGCCACAATCACAAAATAAAAATATCTTAGTTACCTGTTACACTAGAACACAAGGAATTGTTTAGAAAGCAAATTATATTAGCATTATTTTTCTACTGTGAGCAGATATGTTTTACAAATGTATTTCATGACCCTGAATTGGTTTAAGCTCATGAATACTTATTAAAAATAGCACGACTGGCAACTCACTCAGCTGCTACAGGTAGGACTGGTTACTATGGCAGGGTCACAGTAACAGCTATGATAAATTTCTCACCAGGAAAGCTTTAAGGTTATCCCATCAGTTTTCCTTGCAAAAGCCAACTTTTCCAGAGAAAAACTTCCACTGCCCTTAGTAGCTATGTTATGGGGTTCAAGCAGCAATCATCCAGAAGCCAGGGGGTTTCAAAGCAGCAGCAAACCCGTGTGTCTAAGGGACATGTCCTGGAGTATGTCAGATGTATCTGTGTTAAACATGATTAATCTAAAGTAAGGAAAAGTATATATGAAACAAGCAGTGGGGTTGCACCACTCTGGTCCCATTTTGCTGTGAGGGGGATGTTTCTCGAATGACACCAGGCATTAAAGGTCCAGAAAGTACAGGGGGGAGTGTAGTTTCATCCTGTGATGTCCCAGATTTTGAACATTGCATATCTCAAAGCCAGTCCAGGAGTGCCATCAGGACTCTTCCTAGTGTGAAAATTTGCATTCACAAACAATAGCAAAAGGCTTTCGCTTCCCACAGGCTCCTTCGTCCTGGCCCCTCTGTGAGATGGGGAGTTCAGGAATAAGCCTTTAATCTCCACACACACTTTAGGAGTGGAGAATACTTTCATGTGTGTATCTGAAAGGGCAATCCATTTAGAGCAATGGAGCTACTTCTTTCTTTCTTCTGTTCTATCTTTCCAGTTTGGTTCAAACCACAGATTATTTCCTCCAGTGCCCAGAACTGGACCTACAATCCCACAGCACTCCACGCCAGTCCTAGCACATCTACACAGCAGCCAGTAGTAAATGGTTTAAAGGCAAAGAAAATTCATGCGTGGCTAATTTGGTTGGTGCAAAAATTCTCATAAACATGTTAATCTTTGTAAGCATAAACAAAAGGAGCACAATGTGCACATTGCCTTTATTAACCTTAAGAGTGCTTATTTTCCCAAAGTATTTACAGTTACTCCACTGGAGGTGTCAAACTTGCATCAGAACTGACAACTAGGGAATTTAAGTGTAACATACACACATGCACGCCCGCATCTGTACGTATACATATGTATATGTATATATGTATATGTATATATGTAAATATGTATATGCACATATTTGCTGTCATTTTTTTCTAGAGGAACCTGCAAAATAGATAAACAGAAACAAAATAATCATACTTTAAAATATCTAGTATAAATACAAACCAAAAAGAGAAACAAAATTCAGTCTCTTGCATTTCCCTGCTCTAAAATTTACAGACTCACTTTGCAAAATCCTTCAACATAGAAGTACTAAAACGGCATTAATTTTGCAAATAAAGGTGCACCACGCAGGACACTAACTGAGCTGATCTCCAACACACGGAGAGGGATGTTACCTAGAAGAGTCATTGCCAAACTGGTAAAAAACAGTATCCAGTTTTTCTGGGTTAGATGGCTTTTCATATATTGTGCATTCTCTTCACTGCAGTGGTTTAAATGAAAAATTCCTCTAAAAATCTGAAGACAATACAGAAATATCTGGAAGTTTTCTCTTGAATCATCAAATCAAAGCCTGTAAAAATACAGGCAACTACATGAAATTTGCCCTTCCATCAAATGAAAAAGACATCAACACAGTCTTCAGCACCAGTCTTGCTGGAGTATAATAATAAATGGTCAACCAAATTCTCACTGAAACCAAAGTAAGCAAAATTAAGAGAACAGCTACAAAAAGAATGTCTTACCTCCTCCATTTCCTCAGCTTCACAGGATTCAGAATACACATTAGGGGCTAACTTTTAGCTTTAATGAAAGCAAAGACATTTTGAAAGACTACTTTTGACGTAAGGATTAGAATTGCATTTGCTTTGCTTCCAAATAAGAGCAAGCCTTGAGCTTCCTTACATAGCTGTGTAACCTGAACATAACCACTGAGGCACTCTGGTAGACCAAGCTGCTACCATTTTCAATGAAACAAATCACTTTGGACTGTACTGGACTTGGCAGACTGCTTGTCTTTCAAGCACTTTTTCTTGGCTTCCTCAGTCATCTGTGGGACATGCAGACCACAGACCAGATGTTTCCTCGAATTAGCTGGTCAACTGAAACTGATTGATGATTTCATGCTCTGTTAATAACTAGGTGTTCCTTACCCTAAACATATATTATTCAATAACAATGAAAAACATCCCTTATACTATTATTCTCATCTATCTATAATTTAAAAGTTGAGAGGAATACATTTTTTTCCACAGTAGCATGGCTTATGAAATATTTTGCAATCTCTTCAGATGTCTTTGGAGCTATCTTTGAATAGGGATAAAGACTCCTTGAGTGAATACAGCACCAGATACTCCTCTTGCCACACACCACTTCCAACAAGCCGTTCATCACATCTCTCCTTTCTCATCCATTCTCCTGGTGAACATCTAGTGAAAACCTCTGTTCACACAGCTGAAATATGAAGGAGAGGAAAAAAATTCCTCAAAAAATTGGGTTTTAGCAATGTGGACTAAACACCATGTATCACTGTGGACAAACCAGAGCAACATGCTATTGTGACTTGAATCCATGGACCTGTCACAACTTCCCATGACTATCATCTTACTGGAATGACCACCTATGGATTGCAGTATTCTTGAGAAGAAATCTTATCCCATAATATCTTCTTTTCTCTCTCCCTATGGAACTGATTCCATCTTCAGTTAATTGCAGTCTGAAGTAGACAAAAATGGATGTTGTCATAGTAAGTATTGTTGCCCAATATCACCAAAGCACAAAAAAGGAAGCAAAATATAAGGTCTGCTAGCGTGTTAGAGAAGAAGAAAGAAAACAGCTGATCTGTTTGACTATTAATTCTGGATGAAAAAACCCAAAAAAATGTATTTGCTTTTTTAAGTAAAGTGTTCGTTAACTGAACGTGACTGTTCATTTTTCAAGCATTTATCTGTTCGTCCATATCCAATTTAAATGGAAGTATTTTTATAGGTCAGATAGTCTGCTTTTTTGACTGTAAAGCTAGGAACAGTAATTTCTTGAAGCTTTCTACATTTTTCTTGAAAAAACCCACTAATTCCTTAAAAAACAAAAAAAGTAGTTACCCAGGTCTAGCACAGAAGTCCCATTTCTTTTCTGTTCCATAAAGTTACAGTACCTAGAACATTAGATATGTAAGCAGCACCCTAAATTGCATTTCTTTGTTCCAATTCTGCTATGTACTATCAACTAATAATGCACATCCCTGTTCGTTAGCGTTCAGCAGAAGGGTCACATTGGAAAGACCTCTTCATTACTCATGCACTGCTTGTCAGCACACAGACTAGAGGAAGATTACTAATACATCTGTCTAATTTTACTGAGAATATTGATGTAAAATCAGTCTCATTCACTGTCTGCACAACTAAAAGCCTGCCTCCAACTGGAAAAAAATAAATCTCTTTTTTCTTATGAAATATTCTAGGTGGAAATGCGGAGAAGATGCATGTGGTCTATTGTGCTGTATTTGTAGTCTGCAATAGGTACACAATACCTTTATTTCACAGATTACCACATGTAAATCTGAAAACTAAAATTCCACTCAGGGACGTGTGCTAGTTTTGTAGAGGAAAAAAAGAAGGTAAAAATGGAAAAAGAAATGCACATCTTAGTAGATTTTCTTATATGACTTATATCACTTTTAAAACCTAAGACTGAGCCCTGGCTTTGTACCAATTTATATTAGCAGAAATCCTCCTCAAAAAATTTTGCCCTTTTTTTTTTTTTTAAAATGGCTTTTACAGAATAAATTACTGTTAAATTTTAATTAGGTTGATATTTAGCACTGAATATGAACGTTTGTGGTGATTCTAGTTGTTTTCTGCTGCTTCACAATACACCAGCAAAAGGCCCCCAGTATCAAGCAATTTTCTCACCTATCGCGAGTATCTTCCTAATTAGGAAGAGGGAGATAAAATACAAGAAGACAAAACTATGGGGAAAATCTAGTTACACCGATTGTCACAAGGATTATTTCTTGTTCTCTATTAAGTAGCATATACGGCTGAGAGTAAAGTAAGCAAATGGATTTCTACTCTTTCTTAAGAAAAGCAGAGTTCTAATAACTCTGGCAGAGAACAGCTATCTGTAACATTACAGGGTTAGACTCCTATATTTCAGCTCTGTCCCTGCTTGCTGTGCTGTCTTGCTTCACTGACCAAACATTAAAAATTGTACCCACTTATTAAATCATTTGCATTTTTTGATCATTCCTACAGACATTGCAATAGACTTTAAAATTGTTCTGGACTTACTTATCATAAAAGTACAGTTTCCAAAATGAAATCTTCAAACACATTCTAGGTTTTAAAATTTTAGTGCAGTGGTTTCAGGAAAAGAAGTCACAGATACTACAGATAATTTTACCCTGTCATTTTGATCTTTTTAATCAAATACCATCTCTTCAAAGGACTCTGACAAACTCAGTGTCCTAAAGAACTAGTTGTTTCATTTGGACTTTGATTGACAGAGTAGTCACAAGAATCTTAAGGACACAGAGAATACTGTAGCATATTCATAGCCATGTAAAGAGTCTAATATTTAAAAGTTAACTGTTTATTTTGGGATTTAAGTGTGACTTGGTCTTGTAGTGCTACTGCTTCAGATATTACATGCCATGTACCAATGGCATACAGGGTTTTTTTGTTATCTGAAAGACTGGAGTACACCAGTGAGTAAAATACAAATGTCGTCATCCAAGACTTCTAATATAAAATTAAACTTTATGTGACTTCTCTGAAGATGCAGGAGGAAAACTGTCTGAATAAATTATTTTTCAGTTTGCTTGAAATTCTGAAAATTAAATCAACATCTGCTGTAGATGGGGATTTTTTTTTTTTTTTGGACAGTGAAACAGAAGCATACATGAAAGTAAAAAAATTACCTTCTGGGTTTGAGAAATTTTGGAATTGCATTGTTTTACATTGAATTCAAAGTAGATTTCAAAACTAAAATGTCAAATACTAAACCTAGAAATTGATATTTAGGGATATAATTTGGATATAGTAATTCCTAAGGGGATGAGAAAAATGAGACAGGGAGAGACCATGCTGCCAAACATACTCGGAAAATCTAAATGGATTAATTAAATATATCAATATCAACAGATCTGCATGTTTGGCTAAATGTTATTTTGGAGGAAACATTTTATATAGTTTAATCACTTAGCTTAATGCAGCTTTCTGTATAAACTGTGGAAAAGCAACTGCCAGTAGCCGAACAATTGTCTCCCCATTCATCTCATATCTTAAAGAAGGAAAGACTGTAGGTCACGAATATGATATGCCCCCAGCCTCCTTTCCACCCCAGGATGCTGTGAATTTCAGGAGGATACACAAATTAAGAAAGGGGTTAGGCAAAGTCATGAAGGATAGATAAACTGATGGAATAAGTTACCATAACATGGATAAACACACTGGCTCCAATAATCTCTATATTCTGGCAGAAATGGCACAGGTCACAGCACATTCTCACGTTGCGCTGCTCTGGAATTGCTTTTCCTACTTTCCTGTTTAACTTATGGCAGTAAATCTTTTCCATCTGTGTTTTGCTCTCTTTCATTATTTTGATGGAAAGAGACTACATTAACAACAACTTTTTCACCCTCTCCCGCATTTGCTGGTCCTTTACTTTTAATCATTATTCATCTCCCAGTTCTGGTGCCCCCTCCCGAAAATAATGATTTTTTTTTTGTTTGGGTCTTTTTGTTTGGTTGGTTTTTTGGTTTTGTTTGTTTGTTTGTTTGTATTTTAACTAAGCAAAGCAAATGTCTTCCTGATTGAGAAGCCTGTTTTCATTTTGGTTTTGACACAGTTTTCTCTAAATGAAACTAAAATTTTATTTGATTCTAAGACCTGCTTCACAAGTCTCCAACTCTAGGTATGGAGAATACTTTTCAAAATGAAACCCAAACTACTGAAAATGAAAATTTGATAAAAGAGTTAAGAGCCAATGTAAATTTGGGTAAATGCCAATGAACTCAGTTTAATTACATTTGTGTAAAACCATTTTCATTAAAAAAAATTCAGTCTAACAAAGAGGAGTCTTACATCAAGGGACAGCAGCGTCTTGTTTTGTCTCTTTGTCTCTTTTTGGTTTTTTGGGGCTTTTTAAAAAAATTAAATTAGCTACTGCCTCCACCCTGCAATGCAGACAGAATATTAGTATTCCAGGACTGTGAGTGTAGTTCAGGTGGCAAATAATCTGAATTATGTTTCTGGGGTTGCAAGGTACCAGACATTCCTAAGAATTCTGTGTTACTGAAAAGTAATAAAATAGAGAGGAAAATGGGCTGACACAATTCCAGAACTACAGAAATGCAGCTGACAGACCTAGGCTCTTATCAGTCTTTGACAGGTGTATTTAGGTATTCTTGGGTTATTGCTCTTGGACCTATTAACCTCTACTGAGCCCAGATTTTGCCTCTTACATTCAAGATCATACAGGAATACCTGGAGCATGTAATTTAATAGAAACTTCCAGAAAATACACTATTTCTCACATCTCCAATCTTTCTGCCACCCCCAAAAATCTCCTCACAAAATAAAGTAAAAGTTTTGTTTTATCTCCTAAGCATAAAGAAGCAGACCATGGATGTTGGGATGGCAACAGAACTGCTGTAGATTGTATTTCCCCTATTAGTTGTTTTCTTTGCAGGCTGCTTCTTTTTCAGGGTTCCCTGACAATCACAGTATATAGCTGTGGACTTGGAAACATCTGCATTAAGGGTAATTCTACTGCAAAAAGTAACAACAGATAGCACCATGGATTTTATTTTTTGACTTTGTATATTCCTAACCTCAAAAAGTACAGTTTTCAGCTGCCACCTGTATAAATATCTTTTCTTGCACCATCACTATTATCAAGAAGCTCAGAAGATGAAAAACAACTCTTCGTTGTATTTATGCACCACAGAACTTTCAATTATATTCTTGAGTTGTACCTTGGCATTGCCCATCGCCTTCAATAGAAGCACTACAGTAATGCATGGAGAAGTAGCAAAGAACTCCAGAGATGCACACTAACATTCAGAAATGAGATGTCAAAGCTTTTTCTCTCCAAAGTTTTGAATATATAGGATGATAAGGTTTTGGCCAAGATCCAAACCAGGGAAGTTCGTAAAAGAATTGAAAAGAGCTTCTGGTATTCAGCCAGAGCCTCTAGTTAATACTAGTTTTGAGGCTGGCTTCCTTATCTTAATATTTAATGCATATTTTTCATTTCTTGCATTGTACTCCAGAGTACAACACAGTTGCTTTGGCCTCTAGGGAGAAAAGTACCTCATCAAAAAGAAACTGAGCAAAACTACATAGAATCACAGAAATCATAGAATCCTTTAGGTTGGAAAAGAAATTAGTTCAACCATTAACCAAAATTTGTCTTGGAACAAAAAGGACTGTACCAGACATCCAAACAAATAGAAGAAAACCACCCCTAAATGTGTAGTAATGTCTTTAAGCATTCTTATGCTTTTTATAAAGGTCTGCTTTACATGGAAATATCAGACAAATAAGTAAGTTTACTCATTCTGGGACATATCCCCACCTGGGAGGGGGAAACCCATAATACCGTCTTGCCCACTTAAATATCTAGCATGTCAGCAAGTTTGCAAAAATTGCCTTGGCACACGTAGAGTGCAAAACAGAAGTTTTGGGGAGGTGAGGACATGCAGGTAATTATTGCCATTTTGGGAGGGTGACAATGCATCAAATCTTTTCACTAGTTCCTGTGATAGAACACTGTCACTGCTCCATCCTGCTGTGTGGTACTATCACAACGTGTCTACTGATGCTAATAGGCAATGCCAAACTATGGTCTTGCTTCATGACAGTGGGCTGTGGCACTCGTGGTTATCAACTCAAGTTGACAGTAAAAACAGGACCTCCACAGCACCACAAAATTAGAACTGTACCTGAAGATCTATATTGGACACAGTGAAGTAACTCTGTCCTGCCCTGCCTGCTATATATAGTGTCTGGAGTATGTACTTTATTACCTATTGAGGGTAATGGGCCGTTAGCTAAGTAGAACAGTGCTATTAATTGGTTCTGTTACAATATAATGCTTCGTTAACAGAGCTCTCAAAGAAATCAACAACTTCAAAACTCCCATAATCAATCCAATTTAATCTGATATACGCTCTGTCAAATTGCATTTCAAAAGGCTTTTATAAAACCAAAATTCAGTTATCTAGTAACAGCATTAGCAATGTTAATTTCCTAATCAGAACGCAAAATCATTAATTAACCATGCCTTCTTCAAGTAAAAGAAGCTGCAGGTCCTACTCAGTAACTCTACAGATCCTTTGATGTTTACGAGTAGAAAGGGTACATTCTCCTCTGGAAACACCTGTGAGGCTTTCCTTAATGCTGGTGCGTGCCTTGGACACATAATTGTTTCACTGATTCCGAGCCTCTCCTGTTTTTCCATCTTGTGCCATTACCTACAGCCACACAAGGCTGATGCTCAGTAGTATGAGTAACACTTTCTGGTGGTCCCTGATTCCAGGAAACAATGCTTAGGGGTCAGTCTCAGCAGTCCAAACACATTGGTTTGCCATCACGTCTAGCCTGTCCTTATATTAGCACAGTAGCACAAAAAAGAGTTTATAATTGTAAAAGGATTGGAAAGATCTCCCAAAACAAGAATGGTAATTTTGCCGGAACTAAAGGATCCACCTATCTCCAGTAGTGGCCAGAAGTGAATAGTTCCCCAGAATATTCTCCTAGCACTCAACTATTTATATTTACAGCTTCTGGGTCTTTCTGAGTGGTTTGGCCTCATGGATTTCTGCCAGTACACAGCTAATCTGAACTTGAATCCACGCAAACTGTTTGCATCCCCCATTTTCTTAGAAAACAGTCCCACAGGACTACCACTCATCATGCAAAAATCCACATCTGTTTGTTGTTTCATCATTTGTTTGTTTTTAATCTGTTGCTTACAAACTTTGTTGAGGAAATGCAACAGAAGTATAAGAAATTAATAACTTTAATTTACACCATTATTACTTAAAATCTTGTTCATTTCATTCTCTGGAAACAATTGTTTCCATACTTCAAGTGTTATTAAGAAGTCACATAAATTTTCCTTTAACAAAAGCCCAACAAACAGAGGAATTATTTTGAGAATTTTTTTTCAGGCAAAGATTAATGTGTGAGAAGCTTACACTACATATTTAATAAACTGTTAAAACAAAAATTAAAAACAGAATTGTAAAACAATAGCTTAGCAACTGTTCTTGCCCTTTAAAATCAGGGACTTAATTTTCCTGGGAAAAATTGTGCTCCATGCTCCAGGAATATACCACTTAAACTTTATGATAAACCAACAAGCAATTGTATATCAAACACTAAAATTATATTACAGCTTTAATGTTACTAGGCAAAACGAAGAATATTGCTAAGGCTATAAACTTTTTCATGACAACACTATAAGACAAAACCAAGAAAGTACGCATAACTCTTTATTTATTTTTAGAATAATAGATTGTCATGTAATTTATTTGCTCTTTAAAAAAATTCCTATTTTTCAGATAGAGCATTTACAGGGAATAACAACAACCATAAAACATAGCCATCATGAAGTTTCTTACATCTATATCTGAATAAGGAAATGGCTCTCAAATTGTGCTCCATCTGTCAAGAAGCTAGTCAGGGAATTTAATCCCTTCCAAACCTGCTGGCAACTGGTTCCTTAGCCTCAAGCAAGTATTTCACTTTCTTTTTCCATTTGTAAAATATTTGTGCTTTGGCCTGAAGAACAGTGAAATGCTCTGAAGGCCTTGTTCAGCCAAGCCTTTAGAAGTAATTACGCTTAACTTTATACATACATGTAATTGCAATGACTTTGACATAACAGGTTTTTTTGAAAAACCACAAAAAAGAAATTTTCTCTGAGATGGCCCTTGAAGAACTATATGTAACTTGTTTCTTAAAGTAGAATCACTAAATGCACATTGGATGGATCATACAGTAATGATTATTTTCACTTGTAGCTTGGCTGTCGAGTGCATTTGCTTTTTAATTTATAGAGGATGATTTCTTTCTAAAGTATAGAAGTGCCCCCTTAAACTCTCAGAAATGGAAAATAAGAACATGCCCCGAAATAATTATTGGTAGTGAATAGTTTACGCTGTTGTTTTCTTCAATTTTTTGTGTATTTTCAGTTTTAAAATAACAGATTGTTGCTGATGAGAACATCTAAATAAAATGAAATTTCTGTGTTTGACACACAGATGATTAAACTGTTGGAAATTGGACCTAGAGTCACTTCGCCATGGTATTTACCTAGGAGATGCTATTGCATACACAGCATATATAGCTGTGCATTGAATCTTTTTGAAATTCACAGCTGTCCTAGAAACTATAAAAGAAGGTGGTTTGAGCTGGTTTATTTATTTTACAAACTAAAATTGAAACAGAAGTTGATGGTTAAAGTCACTTCACAAAATTACTGATTCTGTAATTGGGTAAAATTGCAAATATGCTTCAGCAGAAAGCTTACTGACTCTTTTTTTCCTGACAAAATAAACTGCCTTTGACATTCAGTGATTCAATTTCAAAAACTGAGCCCTATTTTTTTGAAAAGTGAGAAGAGCATCTCCCATTAGCTTTCTGGCTGATGGAACAGTATGTGTCTTCAGCACACCATTCCTGGAAATCAGGCCCCAAATGCCTGATCAGTAGAAAATCAAGACTCATAGAATGGGTTGAGTTGGAAGGAACCTGAAAGTTCATCTATTTCCAACACCTCTGCCATGGACACTTTCCACTAGACCGAATTGCTCAAAGCCCCATCAAACGTGGCCTTGAAGACTTCCAGGGATGAGGCATCCACAACTTCTCTGGGCAACCTGTTCCAGTGCTGCACTACCCTCACAGAAAAGAATGTCTTCCTAATAGCTAATCTAAATCTTAGCATTGTTTCCAGGAGGATCTGCTCCATGACCTTGCCAGCCACCAAAGTGAGACCACTTCCCTATGTCTTCCTTTCTTTTCCTTTTTAAAAATGGGGGTTATGTTTCTCCTTTTCTGGTTGGTAGGAACTTCACCTGACTGTCACAACTTCTTAAGCAGGATGGATAATGGTTTATTCACTTCACCTGCCAGTTCCCATAGGATCTCATCAGGTCCCATGGCCTTGCAGTCCCAGTAAGGGCCCACATTTTCCCTAGTCTTTCTTTAATTGCTGACATACCTTAAGAAGCTTTTTTGTTGCCCTTGACATCCCTAGCTATATTTCATTCTGGTGGGGCTTTAGCTTTCTAACCTGATTCCTGGCTGCTCAAACCATTTCTCTGTATTCCGCTTGGGCTACCTGTCCTTGATTCCACATGCTGTAGGCTTTCTTTTTGTGTCTGCATTTGTCCAGGAGCTCCTTGTTCATCTACACAGGCCTTTTGGTGTTTTTGCCTGACTTCCTCTTTGCTGAGATGCATTGTTCCTGAGCTTGGAGGAGGTGATTCCGTGAATATTAACCAGCTCTCCCAGGCCCCTCTTTCCACTATAGCTTCATACCATGCCACTCTACCAAGCAGATCCTCAAAGATGCAAAACTCTATCCTGAAGTCCAGGGTAGTGAGCTTGCCATGCACCCTCCTCACTGTTCTAAGAACCTCAAATTTCACCACTTCACAGTCACTGCAGCCAAGGCTGTCCTTTAGCTTCACACTCCCCACCAGCCCCTCTTTCTTGGTGAGAACAAGGGCCAGGATGGCACCTCTCCTCATTGGCTCCTTGATCACTTGGAGAAGGAAGTTATCAGCAATGCACTCCAGGAGCCTCCTGGATTGCCTGTGCCCTGTTATGTCAGAAACTTAGTTAAGGGATAATAAAAAACACCTCTATAATCTCTATGTGAAAGAAACTGAGAAAGCCAAAAGCTTTTTTTTTTTTTTTTTTTTTTTGGGTAAAAATATCAGCTGTGAAGAAAAGCCTAAGGAATGATTCTAAATATCATTTTATAAGTAGGTATTTCCACAGTAGGCTAGGGGGTGTTTCCACTGGGAAATAGGTATCTCATGACCTTGACTTTCTTTGATATTTAAAATTACAAGAACCTTTTTCATTCAAAAATGCCCCCCTCCCATCTATGAATTAGGTTCCCAATTATATTGCATGATGTAGAGTAAAATAAATTCATGGGCCTGGAGGCTTTTTAAGTTCCCCAATGGAGGTTTGTGCTCCTCCAGGCCCTCCCAACAGGTGCAGGGACTGGTGGAAGCCAAGGAGCCTCTAAGTCAAGCCCTGGTCCAGACACTCAAAGAACCACTACATTTAGGAACAATATAACACTAAGCCTACACACAACTAGTACATTGTATTAAATGCTATTTTAATAGTAAGTGTCCAAAGACACCTCTACAGGAAAAAAAGGATATTTCAAACAAACTAAGAATTTCCACTTTCTATTTTCCACTAAATCTTTCATTTAAACTGGTATTTCAAACCATGGACAAATATATTGCACAGGTGCCATTTATTCACCTTTAGGTTAAAAGCATTGCCAGTTATAACAATTATCCCTAATCATATAAAATTCAGTACCCATCATTTTCTTATTGCTAAGTAGACCTCCAAAGCCAGTCTGATGGTTAGGTAATAGTGTACTCTTCTGTCTAGACTCAAGTTACAGCTGACTATGTGATATATTGAATATACACTACATTCCTCACACGCTACTTTTAATTTAGCCTGAAAAAGAATTGTTGAAGCAGATGATTGCATGTTTACCAGAGAAAGATTGTGAGAAGTTCATTATCCACATATGGTTTTATGTCATTAAATCAACGACATATCATCTATCATACTACCCAAATTGATAGGAAGTTCTCAGAATATTTATCCTGAAGTCAGTTAAACTTATGTATTCATGAACAAATGGAAGGGACATGGTCAAGACGTGTTTTATTCAATACATCCAAAAGTTAAAATGGGTGCTGTTAAATAACTGGAGAAACATTTGTCACAGAACATACAAAACATTACAGCTGCTCTTGTGGCTTTTGCATTCAGCGGCTCACAGCGTACTTGAAGCTCAGTTTCAGAATTCTGAACATCTGTGATGGATGTACATTTGTCCTATTTCCAGCCCCTTTTCCTGGAGTGACTTTGAGAATTCAAGAAAAATAGCTGCAGCAAGACAAAATGGAAGAAAGAAAAATTCCACACATTCTACTCCAGCATCCATTATCTATGCACCATTTTCCATTTATCTTTCTTGCGCTGCAAAGCCATCTCAGGCTATTTGTCTCCTATTAATGAATTATGAATATACCTGATAATTAAAATTTGGTATTTACATTCCTGGCTATGCACTGGCACAGAGCTGTCTCTCTGTGTTAAAAGCAAGGTATGCAGCTCTCCAGGTCTCTGGCAGCATTTCAAGAAGTCTTGCTAGAAACACTTAGCAGACACGCTCTTATGACACAGCCACAATGTATTAACCCTAAAGAGCGAGCAAAAAGCTCTACATAATTTCAAGGCATACAAACAAGCTCTGGTTATTTTGCTTATTAAGTGGTCTGAAACTTTCTCTCTGAAATCACCTATTTTTGGAGTCACTTATATTCATCTTAGTGGTCGCAATTGAGCTTTTAATGACAGTACTCTGCAGTAAGTCTGAGGCTGATAATCAGTGTTTACAGGCTCTTACCTCTGTGGAAGAAATGCTGATGCCCTCTCCAGTCCTGCTGCCTTACCCTCCCTCCTGTGAGGATGCAGGTGGACAGGCACCAGGCAGCTTCTTGTTCAGACCTCGGCCCCTGGCAGCCAGCCACTGAGGTGGGCACTGCTCAGCACAGCTGGAGCTCAATCCAGGTTTGTTCCATTACTTCCAAATAGCTGCAGTCTCCCTATGGCTTTTGTACAATTCTACCAGCTTAACCTCAGCCCCATCCCATAATGAGCCCTGCCTGTTACCCGTGCGTGTACACATCCCTTCCTGAGGCTAAGCTGGGATGGGATAGTGGCCAGAGACACCAGCATCCTGCAGTGAGGGGTGCCTCCAGCCCTGCCTGGGAGTGCTGGCACATCTCTGAGTGGCGGTGAGGCAGCAGCTTCTCAACAGGTGAAATAGCATTAATCCAACACAACACCCGCCCTTGGTGTGTCTCACTGAAATGGAAAGTATCAGCTTTGCCTACATTCACCCACTGTGTTTTAAATTTTTTTATTTAAAAAGCTTTAGACAGGCAATTCTTCTTTATTGGTTTTGAACGTGCAAAAAAAAACTAAACAAAAAAACACAAACAAAAAAACCAAATCAAACAAAACAAAACCACCACCAACAAAGCAAAACCATCATCCCAAGCGTATCCAAAAGATTACACCTGAATGCTTGTATCTCTTGCTCACACCTGAACACATCACTAACCCTTTTCTCAGAAAGACATGAATGTTAGAAGGACATTTTCTGCCCCCACTGCAGAAGGACTTTCCTTCAGGTTACAGTTGGTCTATTTGACTACAGAATATGGAAAGCACAGATGGCAGGTATGACGAAAAAAATATAAAATACATATATATATATATAAATAATCCCTGATAGTTGGCAGGCCCCTTTCATAAACCTTGGATGTGATGGTCCAGGAGGGAAAGGAGAAGGCAGGACAACACCATATCAGGCAGTTCACTGAGACTTGACTCCACTCATCTCCAGATGCCTGTTTTTGTTTTTCCAGGGTGCCCTCTTTACTGCCTAGACCCAAGAGATCTGCTGCAACCTCTCCGAGATCCAGAGTGTGCTCTGGGCAGCACCACTGACAATGACAGAGTAGCAAGAGGGGCAGAAAAAGCTGCTGAAAATCACCATCATCCTGTGATGGGGAGTGGGACAGAGATGACTCGCTAAATGCCTCTACAGTGCATGTGCACATCCCTGAATATCAGAAAACAGTAATTAAGTTGAAATAGATAAGTACAGCACCTAAAATACCATTAAATTACTAATACTGGTTGCTGCTCCAGGCCAAATTTCACTTTGGTTTTACATCTCTGTAAATTCTGAAAATTGCCTTAAGTCTCTGAAATGTCTCTGGCTTCCCCACCCTGAGAGGGACAGCAGAGCACTGAGCCAAAGCTTTGCCCTGGGAATTTCTAGCTGCTCATTTTTCTGTTCTCACACTGAGTGCTCTAAATAAGCAATCAGATGAATATTATCACAGAGTTATTACTTCTGTCATAAATTTTAAAAACTACCTATATGAGTAACTGTAAGGCAAAGTCCTTCAGGGACTGTCATAAATCTAAAAGCTGTCTGAGTGCTAGATTTAGTATTTTGATCATTGGTTTAGCTGAAAGTAGTATAAAACTATATGTACAGAAAGACAGCTCTCTGTTATAACATTTACAGACATTTCGGGGCAACAGTTTCAACCAGAAATTAACAACTTGGTCTAAGTAAATTAACTCCCATCCATGCTTCCAAAAGAGTATTGGAATTTGCCCTGCCAGGATGTGCAATGCATTAAGTACCTTAAAGTGTCTTCCTGAAAAGCATCTCCTAAAGGTTTACAGTTCTTCACATAAAGCCAAAATAGAGCATTTTAAACATATTTAAGTGTTTTATAAAGCTTTCTCTAAATACAGAAGAAACCAAATAAGATGTCTTTGCATGTGTCTGCCTCCGAAACCAAACCTAAGACACCATCCAAAAATGCTGTAGCGTAGCCTCACTGACCTGTCCCTATCGTCCCAAATCTCCTTTCTTGGGGACAAATACTGTCAGCCAAGTGTATAAGTTCATACTTTTAAAACTTAAGTAAAAATCCTAAAAAAACCAAACAGTCTGAGCTCCAAAAATTAATCTGGGTAGGGGCTTTCCTGGATGAAACACAGATGCAGGAGAAAAAAGAAGGACAGGGTTACCAGCCACTTCTGCTCTCTTCATGTCCTTGGCAAAGCCAAATGGAGATGGAACTACCAGGATAGTAGTGTAAGTAGTGTAAGAAACAAAATAACCCAGCAAACCTCTACTGTAATCCTTTCGGACCACTGTCATATGTTATAATTTCCAGGGGATTAGATCCAAAGAGACATCAGGGACCAAAATATCTTCTGTTTGGAGAGGATGACCACAGAAGAGAGTGAGAAGTACTACAGTATAACATCTGACGTTTGCCTTCTCATACAATGATGAGTGGTTGGCTGTGGGTAAAGATATTTCAAAAAAGATTTTAAAAATAAAGATATTTGCAATTCTGGGAATGGTCACATCCAGGCTGCCCTCCGTGGAGGTCTACTGTGGGTTACAACTTGCTGTACAGAGAGCCAGAATTGTGGTACATCCCGGATTTTAGGAAGTCTGAACCATTATTTTCTCTCTTGAAGTCAAGCATCAAGATACCCACATTAATGGAAGTGACAAACCCAGTTCTTTCAGTAGCCCATGCTACAGATGCAGGGAAGTAGTCAGCTGTGTTCCTGTCTTCTGACAGGTTTTGAATGCTTCCATCTCTGTCTACTGAGAGAGGTGAGAAAAAGGGACAGGTTCCCAATAAAAGCTAGAGTTGTTCTGTATTCTCAACATGGAAAGTTACAGTCTGCATCACACACACACAAAAAAAAAGTCTAGGATTTTTAATCACTTTGCTATTTTTGTCTTGGTGATAAAAATACAGCACCAGCTTAATATGGTTACACATATCCTTAAGGAACTTACCATCACCACAGCACTAACAATAGGTACATGAATGTGAAAACTTGACATTGAACTTCATAATTTTAATTAAATGCAAAACACTTTTTTGGAGGGGTAGGAAAAGGCCCCATAGGATTTTATTTCAGTAGATAGAAACTGCTAACCTATTTCGCCAATAATCCAACAGTTTGCAGACAACACTTACACAGACAGGACCAGACAGGAAGATAGTGCATTATCTGAATGTACATCTTAAGAAACCAACAGGCTTAAAGCTATACTTCCGTGTTGCATTTTTGGTTGCACACACCTAACTCTCACTAGTACTTCTAAGATCTACATGATGTGCAGTCAAGAACAGAAAATGTCTTATGTAAGCATGCTCCCTCTGAACTGGAGAGATTACCCTTTAACGTCCTCCTGTCTTTTATAGGCACACGGAGGAAAAAAACCTTCTCCATGGTGCTGATTCCCCTCATTCACATTATCTTTCACGACTTCATTTGTGCAGTTAATTGCTCACAGACATGAATAGGAAGGTGGCAGTACAGCCCTGCCTTACCATATAAAATATAAGGGAGCTGGAAGGTGAGGCCCTGGAGAGCAGTTTCTCAAGGTGATGCTGCTGGCAGGGGATATCCACACCTTTTCAAAGGGGTAACATTATGCTGATTTCATTTTAATCTCACAGAGACTAAATAAGTGCAAGGAACTGCAATAATTATTATTATCCTATTATTGTAATTGCTCAAAGGATTTTCTGGTAGTCTCCCATTTAGTATAGTATGTGAAAGGCTGACAAAGAAAATGTGATTAAGGTGTGAAGCTCTGGTGCCTGCCAGCTGTTCTGAAGCGCACAAGATTCCCATCATAAACAGTAACTGAAAGAATGATGGGCTTTCTGGGGTTTTCATCAGGAAACAAAAATACAAGAGTCCTTCAACATCTGCCAGAGACCCAGAGGAGAACAGAGGGAAGCAATCCAATTCACCTGTATAAACTGTTTTTTGTGGTACAGCATCACCACTTCCTCTTTCCATTCATTCCCTCAAAATATTAAAGTATTGACCATGATGGAGTCTAAAGCAGACTGGGTCAAATAAGACAAGACATGGAAACAAGCACAGTTTTTCTGAGGTTGTATAAGGATTTAATTTCTTTTCTGTTCATAAGCAAGAAACAAATGTTTTATACCCTTTCCCTTTCCTTCCTTTCCCTACAGTAGTTAAGCTGATGGTTATTTGTAATCAATACATTACAGGAGCTAATAAGATACTGTGGCTTCTGGATGCCTAACCCAGAAGCCACAACAGCCTGTCCCTAGCTGTGGGGTAGCTATGGGACATGTGACTTAGCTTCTGGAAGGCTGGGATGTTCTTCAGTGGTGCAGAGCTTGGGAAGCAGCCTGTCCACTGCTTCCACTGATGGCACTTCTTGAACCCTGTTCCCATTTTGTCATGAAAAGCTAGAGTATGTTACAATAAAAAGCAGGGAGAGGAGAATGGCTGATGGAAGAGAACAGAATTTTCTCTGTGTCTCTTTGAACAGTATTTTTTGTCTAAAGCTCTTCCATATCTATTAACTCTTCCTGTGCTCCACTGGACATGTGGACTAGGTGTTAATTCCCCATCCATACTAAGTTGTCAGCTTGGCACAACCACATGTTCACCTTAAAGTTTTTCAGAATCACGTCAGCTCACCCCAGCTGTAATCCCTGGTTCACATGCACCAGCCACACCTTCCTACTCTGTTTTCAGAAGCGGAAAATTCCCCATGCAGCAAGCAGTGCTGCACTTCAGTCCTTTCTCCGCTCTCTGAAACCTCTTACCCAAACACTGAATAATGGTGTTTCTTAAATACACAACTCCTGCTGTGTCTTGAACCCCTTCTCCCTCTTAACTGAGGGTCAATGGAGGACAAAGAACAACTGCAGGTGCAAGGCCCCAAACTTGTTCACGTCCTTACTCCACATAATCTGTCAGTTCTGGGTCTGCAAAGGTCCCCGAAGAACTAGGGCACACCCACCTCCTACCTGGGCTCAAAATCATCTCACACAACACCTGGCTGAACTTTGCCAATTATATGCCACACACATGCATTTCCATTAACTGTGCCTGTTCTTCTTCTGAGTTATCTGAAAATACCTCATGATTTTCCAACTGATTTTAATAATAACTGAATAATAAATCATTTAAGTAAACCATTTAATGGATGGAGTGATAGCAAACAAGATGCTGTAAGTACAGCTATTAGTATACAATAATTAATTGCTAAGGTCTTCTGTTACTATTTCTCCCTGGTTTAGTGACTTCTGGTATAAGGAAAGAAAGGATTTGTCCTTTTTTCCTCTTTCCGTATGCATTTCCTATTCAGAATAGCACAACAGATCATCAAAGACAGCTATGGGAGCAATTCTGCTATTCATTTATCCAGTCTTTTGCTTTCTGCAAATATTCTTTTGCATTAAATCTTATTCATCATCATGTTTGTGTTCAGGCTGCCATCTCCTCCAACACAAAAAGCAGATGAAACCAGGGATTTTCAAAGCTAAATTCATAACTCTTGGTAGCTTAACCTAACAGCCCAAACTCTCCAGGTGAAAGCAGTAATAGATTCACATCCTCTGTGGCTCATAGAAAGTGAAATATATGGAACATGTATGACCACTAAGTTGTATTTTTAGGTAGAGTCTGTGAATACACATAATGGGGATTAGTATACATTTGTTAGAAAAAATGTACTTGATGGTCTTTGAACATATCTACCAAGCTTATATTACTGTTGCTACAAGCCACAGTCCCTTCTGTGGGGTTAGATGTTCTTCCTCAGGAGAGGGACCCCCTACACCCCTCCATTTGTGTCCACCTGAAGTATTTTTCAAGGGAACTTGAAAAAGGCCCCAGTAAGTCCTTACATGTCTTGCCATGGCATAAGCCATGCTACTAAGGGTGTCCCACACCATCCTTCTGTGCAGGCAAGACACAATACCAACCAGCCAGAACAAATCAAGGGCTCTGGGAGCTGCACAACTGTGACAACTGTATGCAAATCATGTTGATTATGGTATCTCTCTAAATTAAAGACCAACAACAAACGCAGTAGGCATTTTTTTTCTGCTTGCCTACTCTGCATGACTCCTACATTCAGCATAAATAAAGACAGTGAGTGACATATCCAAATGATGTGTTGATGATATGACGATTTACCTGTAATTTTTTTCAGTCTTCAATTCAACACTGGATTTATTTGGAAAGAGAAATTATGGGTTGGATAAAGGAATTAATTGAGGCTGGCTGACTACCATCTTGATGGTCAGACTGGGTGATCAAAATGGTCCCATCTAGCCTTAGAACACAATAATCTGTGAACGTTATTACATGCTATCCATTCTCCCATTTATTTTTTTGACCTTTACTTTTTCTTCTTTGAAGCAAGGTGCTCATAGCCATCAGACAACATTTCATCCCCCAGACTGCTTTCATATCTTTCCTGTATCATCTGTAAGAACTTGGATCACTTCCATATGCCATTACTCCTGACCTTCCAGACACACACTTTCAGGGGGCATATATAATCCCGCAACTAATGCAGATGTAGGTCCTGTCAATACACCCCTCATGTTCTTTTCCTTGGACATTTGCTTGTGCCTCCAGACAGCAACTCCAATTCTTATCTACATAATAACACATCACAAATATACTGATTTTTAAAAAAAGAACATGAGAAAGAAAAAACTCTGACCAGCTCACAACAGGAGGGCACACAAACAGCTAGATACAAGACAGCATTAACAAGGTATGCAAACAGCCCCAAAAGCCAGCTTCTTACCTGGCTTGTGCTTTGTATTTGGAAAAGTGAGAAAAACTCCTGAGTCAGCCAAGAGCCCGTGACTATTGATTTTTAAAGGAAATTATCTTCCCAGCTGCAGTGTTTCTGAAACGTCCACTCTTAAACACTCTTCTCAGTTTAAACAAATGGAAACGATCAAGGCTGGAGGCCTTTATTAGCAAGCCTCTCCAGGACACAGAAAAACTGGAGAAAAATCACTAATATAGGATCCTACATTACTCTGCTGAGACCATGGTCCTGTAAAATATTGTTCCTTTTCCCCCCACATCAGTTTCGGTGAGGAAACACAGGGTTCAGTGTACTGATAGGCATATGCTTTTAAAAATTAAAAATTGCAGCTTTTTCTCCTGAATTTTACATGAATGTATCTGTGCTTGATAAAGTCTTTCTCACTTATACTTAATGTTTTCCAGACCTTAACACAGCACCATCCAGACCCATATTTCACATTAACTAGTAACGAGAAATACTTCCACTGTGCATCAGGAATATTAAAGCAGAACGGGAAGCTTTTGAGGACAAATAATATGCTACATTTTGTACGGTCTTTGGTCTACAAGCATTTATTCTCTTTCCCCTGTCTCTGCCTTGAATATGTATTACACGAATCACTTTACCCACTGGGGAAACACATCTGACCCTGACATTGAAAAATGAAGCCATGTGATATCAGTGAAATCTCTAACAAAAAGAAATCACAAAATCATAGAACGGTTTGGGTTGGAAGGGGACCTTGAAGATCATCTAGTTCCAACAACAAAGCATAATGTATAGCTGTGAAAGAAATGAGCAAAACCAGAATATTTTGTATAATAATTCCTAATTATTTTGTATAATATTTTCTAATACTAACATATGCATCACCTTTTGCAGCACAGTGTGAAAAAGTAAATTCCATATCATGTAGAGCTGTGGCAAGTAAAGCCTAAAAGCCTCAATTCTTTTAAGCAATTAACTTTTCCTACCTGTGAACTTTCCTAAACCACCTTTTTGATGGATATTCACTAGGCATACCTGAACTGTATGAAAAGACAATGTGCAAATAAAAATGAAGTTCAAATTTTATGGGTTTAAGAGTGTATTATGGAAAGACACCATAAAAGCAACTGGAAGAGCATGCACACAGAAGTGGCACAGAAGCTACCTCACATTGGGTCTGAATGTGAGAAACAGAGAAACTGTTAAGAGTAGTTATATTTATATATTTCAGTATGTCTTCAAAATGTGTTTAAAGCCTTTCCCCACAAATAATCTAATAAATAAGCCAGTGAAAAGTGTAAGTACTTTTTGTTTCTTTTGTGCTGTATTTATATTTACAATAAAAAACACCTGCAGTCATGCTCATGTTGCCCATGAATATAGTGAAAGGTACAGCACAAACCTGCATTTTTCAGGAGCAATTGCTGCATACAAGTACAACACTGAAATAGCCTGTGGAACATGAGAAGACAGTAGCCCAAATGACATTCTTTGAAAACAGGCAATTATTGGACCAGGGGTCCAATTTCTAAAGATTTTGTTTTTTAAAAATAATAGGAGTTAAGTAATTTCATACTTTTAAAAAATGTGACTTACGAGATGAAAGAATGAGAACATATTCACCCTGCAAAAAAGCTAATTCATTCTACTCCCTCTTTATAACAGGTTCCAATCTGCAATCACTGCTCAGTTAGAGCCTGTATTTAAATCAGAAGCAGCTCTGTCTGGGGAAATAACTGTGGGACAAAGGCCAGTATTGGTACTGGAATTCGTTAATATTAGCATAGCTGGCCAAAACCCAGTCAGTACAGTACTACAGCGTGGTAGTAAGTGTCCTGGTATTCCCTCTTGAGTCCAACATAAAGCTTATCTATAACCAGTTTTGGAGTTTTGGAGGAACTGGTGAAGAGGAAGGGTAAGTGGTGCCTTTCCAATGCATTGCCAAGACAATGGTGATGGGTATGTGCCACTCTGGTTCCATCTTCTTACCACAAGGAACCAAAAACCTAATAGCTGCAATTATTTGAACAAGTCAGGCAGACACTTCATCAGGATTATGGGAAAAAGAATTAGAAGATCAGAAGATCAGGGAAGAAACAGAGTGCTCACCGGGAAGTAGCACTACTGAGGGAAGAGAGTTGACCGATGTGTTATCGCCCAGAGGACAGATTTTCCAAAGTGTTCAGCAGTAAGCAGGTCTCACAGGAAAGGCAGCTGCTGCTGAGGACTCTGGAAAATGCTACCATGTCTCTGAGTGCCAAAATGTAGGATAGCCTTTCTATTCAAACTTGGGTTCCTGACAGCAGACATCACTAATACAGAATTTTTGAGAGTACTCAACCCATATCTGCATTGATAAACAAGGGAATACACATCAACACTGTTAAAAGCCAGTAAGACCTTTAAAATAATAATAATAAATAAAGATATGTAGGAACCCAAACTAGACAGAGGAAGATAATAAAAATTCTTAGAAAATTATTAAAAGTAAAGCAACACCAAAATTTCCAAATAAGATACTTTTGAGTAAATTTGTTTTCCAAAATTCAGAACAATTCTTGACTTGCACAGAAATAAATTATCTAATTTGACTTTGTGTCCCATCACATAATTTTGGTATGCCCACTTCAGTTGCAGAAGCAGACTGTGCTGTATTAGTCCAAAATCTTTGCCTCAAGCTAACTACTCAGAGGAACGTAAATCCAGAGCGGAGGCCAATTTTTCCTATAAATTACACTGGTGCAATCATATGGACTTCTCAACTTTTGCACTATCACAAATTTCATACCCTTTAAATCAGTCATATACTAAGGAATAAGAACTTTCGGAAATGATTCTTTGGTCCAACATGTTTAAATCCAAAGAACTTCACCTGCTCACAATCTGAATTTGAACAATTCACAGTAGGATCTAAAACCATTAAAAAAATCAAAGCAGATGTCTTCTCTCATGAACAAGCAAATCTCAAAACAATCAAGACCTAAAAATGACATGCATGAGTTATTTTGACTAGCATACAAACTTAGATTACAATTATAAAGCTGAAGTTAATCAATTTAATTTACTTGTTAAAGTGCTTTGTCCTATACAAGGAGTACTGCACTGCATTGGAGGAATGAAGGAACACAATCTTTGTTGTTAGTCCTCTGAAACGAAGACTAAATTATTTCTATAGGCTACAATAAAGCTTTTGAGTACACTTTTAGAGAGTCCAGTAACATGCTAGGACAAAAGTCTTGTTTCATGGCAGGAAAATAGATGTTCAGAATATTCAGTGTAGAAATCTGACTATATTTCAGCAAAGGCCCATCATTTCTTTTCCAAACAATAACCTTGAAAATTAGACCCAGACTCTGATGTATTGGAGCTAATGATAGTTGACCTATTCTCTGTTGTATGGCTATTTACAAGTATCACATCTAGAGCAATGAAACTCTTTGAATATGGATCTTATATCTTAAGAATATACAGAATCCTTATGGCAGATGACACCAAAATACACATACATTATTTGATTCCATCAGCAAATGCTAATAACAAAAATTTTAAGAGAAACTGTTTTCAATTATTGCTTGAGATAAACTCCATGTATTTAAGCAAAACACTCAGTTCAAACAGAGTTTTGTAACCAATCCTATTTTAGGAGGGTACAATTTAATGCAGTTCCATTTTTCTAGCCAACTTGCACACTATTTGCTTTTGCAGTTCAAACCTGACTGTATGGTGTGCCTTTATGGTAACCCTCAATATGCTCCAAACTGCATCCTTGGGAATACCGCTCAGCTCTTGATAGCAAAATACCGTTCAGCTGTACGAAACCTCACTTTCTAAATAAAGAACACCATGGTTTTAAATGACACTGATTATTCAACTAAGGTTACGCTTCTATTGCTAAATTGAGTTGTAATTATAAAGCAGAATTAATAACCAAATTTAATGAAAATCCCATTATGATGCAGCTTAGTAAATCAAAGCTAAAACTGCTGTAAGTCAAATGACAGATAGTCACAATATAAGGGCAATATTACATTTGAGTCTATTTCCTCAGCTTTCTGGAGGTCTCAGCAGAAAGTTAACTCCAAGATGACATTGCCTTTCCCCTCACTAGCAAGCACAAGCCCAGAGACAGACCCACAGAGACGTGAGGCTCCTGTCTGTCCTCAGGGCTGCCTCTAACCTCAGTGGATCTCCCCTAGACACTGCATTCCCACCGGTGAGGCAGAATTAGGCCCTCTGATTTCAGGTCATCAACCCCACAAAAATCCAGAGGGCATAAGAGTTAAAGAGACTAATTCTTGGAAAAAGAGGAAAGTTATTCAAAGATACAAAATTTTTAATTCCAGTGGGCTTTTCTTCTGATCCATGTAGCACAAAATAAACAAAGTTATATTTTGAGGGGTTTGTATCTACTGAGATTAAAAGCTACTAAGAATGGAACTGTGCAAAAGAGGAAAGGAGTGTCTGATTTACCCTAAATTACACTTATTAGGTATATATTCAACTCAGAACACACATGAATTCAAACAGACTCAAAGAGAAAGGCTTTATTTTTAGTATGAAATAATAATAAAAGACTTGAATCGATCTCTTTTTTCCTCATTTAAACCAATTCTGTACAAGAACTGCAAACTGGTTATATATTTTTGAAACTTCAACAGAAAAATTCTCAACTACAAGACAGGAGCTAGAAGGCAATTGGTTCTTTGTAAAATTATAGCATTACCTCTCATAAGTGTTCAAGCACATTAACTGTGTTGCTGAGGTATACTAACGTACTATATAGAAGGTGTATGGAGGGGAGAAAATTATTTTGCATTCAGCAAAAGAATAAATATATATAATCCTCTCCAAAATCAATGCATTGCTCCAACATGTGAAATCAAGCTGAAGGTAGGTAGATTTCTAATCACAAGCAGAATTTCCTGCTTATAAAGTGCAAACCAATGTATGCCAATAGACAAATGTTTCAGCTCTGGTGTATTGTGTTCTGATGGGTAAGAATCTTGTACTATTCATGTTTTGCAATAATTTTAGCTTTGTCAGTAAGAGGGATTCTCTGAATAATGTATGTAGTGCAAAAGAAACGAACAGAGTTTAAATAAAACACACAAATGCAAAGGGGAAAGAAAGATGACTATCTCCAAACCGATATAGATCAGATCAATTTTGCTAATTTACAACAGATTTTATCTGCTAAAGCAAGCCATTTCATATGCATTCATGATTTAGAATAAAAACACTAATGTTCTGGACCTGTTTGAAGAAAAGAAAAATGTGTAAAATAACCATTAGAAACTAGCTTTTACAGTGAATATACAAAATTATTCCAGTTCCAAAAGCACTCCTGAGTGAGCCTTTGGATATATATTTTTTATCTAGTGAATAGAAAAGAAAAATTAAAGTTTTTAGAATGTTGCAGTGAGTTATCTGCTGCTAATATGCCATTCATAATCCTTTGGAATAATCTGTCTACTGTCCCTAACACATGCAAGGGGCCAGGCCCTCAATCTTTACAAATAATCGCTGAAGAAAATGGAAACAGAAGCAAAGGGAACTGGTCATGTCTCAGAGTTTTATGCTTGAACTCACATGAATATTCATCTCATACCAGCAGCTCTAAGGCTTTTGTACTGTATATTTAGGGACATGTGCTCTGAGTAATTTTTACACAAACAGCAAGATCCAAAGCCACTGTTTCACAGAGGTTCAGCAAAGAGTTATCATTTCACATTGCCATGAAATCACTTAATTCAGAGCTGATGGTGGGGGTTCTTTAATTAGGTTAGAAAATCTCACACATCTGCGCTTTAGAAGCCTCTGTCAAGCCAGCAAATTCAATCACATTGAAGCCAGTGTCCTCCAGCTATCAGACAATTGATTTTTGCAGTATTCTGCCCATATTTAGTTTAAGGAACATGAGATATGTTCATTCAGTTGTCAGTCAGTTTGCCTGCATTTCATTAGGGGATTTGTTTAAAAAGTATTCTTCAGCATTTAAAATGTTTTTAAAAAGAAGAAGTAGTCAGATTATTGGCACAAGGCTGCTAAACATGAAATAAATACAAATTCGGACTAATGCAAAAATACGAGTGGGTTTAAGGGGCAAGTACAAACATAAATAAGGCCTGTAGGATTATGTCTATTTAATACAGACATTTACATAATTATATGAGCGTACACAAACATATAAATTTACTTTTCGCTTTCTTCCCTGCCTCCCCCTATATTGTAAGGACTTGTCATTTCTAAAGTCATTAAACTCTTTGGAACTCAAACTGGGTTCAGTTAAAAAGAAAAAAGGATCAGGTTATGAATCACTATTGCTACAAATGACAGCAAACATAACAGAACAGGTTTTCCTCAGTTCAAACAATGTAAGGTAAACACAACCTAAGGTGGTTGGAATGAGAGAATAATCAGGTGCAAATAGTCTAATTAAGCAAAGTTTTGGGCAAACTCCTTTTGAATCTATGGTGTTAGTCTTACATAGAGAAGTGGTCCAATTTTAGACAATATAAAATTTATGCAAATTAGAATTAATTCATTAACATTCAAATAGGCATACCGAGGAATATCCGTAATCCAAAAAGTAACAATAGCCTCGGAAGTTATTTGTCAGAACTAGATTTGTAGGCAGAATCTAAAATAATTGACTTCACCTAAAATTACTGATTTTGGTATACAAAATTTTAGTCCCCTCCTCTTTTGCTAAAAATGAAAGTTTAAAAAAGCTAGTGTCATTTATTTTCATGGAATATATTATCAGTGCCTACAGAAGTTGACACCTATTGTAAAATATTCTCAATGAACTGCACCTGCATAGATCTGATACCTTCCAGTTTCAAAGCACCTTTTGAAATGTTTTCACCTTATAAAATTTGATACTGATTTTCACACTAAACACAACTAATACATTGGTTAATATAGAATTCACACTTTATGGGACATCAGTCTTTCCTGAATAAAACGAATGGAGCCATTTTTGCAGCTCATAAGCTTTTCCTCTTAAATAAGGTGGCAAGGTCATCTGAAACTTGGGAGTACTGAAAACTTATATAAATAAATTTAGCAGTCATGAAATAAATTATACATGAGAACTGCACAGTACATTGTATGTTTACATATTAAGAAGTGCCACAGAGATGGCAGTGAGAAAGTGAAGAGGAACACAGCACGTATTTTAAAGGCATGATGAACACTAAGACATTCTCCAGTATGTTTCTATTTTAAACTTGCTCAGCAATGTTGCTTAGGGCATCTACTTCCAGAGGCAATTCACTCTTGAATGAAGAGGAGGGATTTGAAAACTTAACAGCCACAGAGAAAAACCTATAGAGTCCTGAAATATGAACATCAAAGTAGTAACGCTACTACACCCTTCAGCTTTGCCACACTTTATACCACTGTCTTACATAATAGCATGAATTCCTTTTAAGAACCCAGACATACATGATGATACTTTGCCACTCTCAGAGATTAAACAGTATCCAGCATGTGTTTTAACCGCTGACAAAGACCCTGAGGTGATTGAAATGTATGAAGTTCACCTAATTATACTTTGCTTTTTTAAAAAAAATAAATTAATTAAATGTTATCTCATTTGGTAAGGGCATTTCTTATTCTGTTTTCCTCTCATTGTGTATGTGCATCTGTGTGTATGCGGGTGTGTGTGTGTATTTATAAAATATATAGTAGGAAGAGAATTTGTTCCAGTTGAGGTGGTCTGTGAAATCAAGTAGATCAGATACTAACTTGATTTGGCACCGATGTATGGATGCATAGAGACATATCCACAGGATGTATGCATTACGAAATGATAAGAGACATTTACAACCTAGAATATAAGAGCAGGGCTGCCTCAAGTGACATCACCAGATCAACTGCAGCGTCAAGCAACTCAGATATATTATCCTGCACACCACTGCTTCCCTGCCTCCTTTCCAGCCATTAGAAAACCATTTGTAAGTACAAATATTATCATATATTTTCAAATACACTCAAGGCACACCATGCACAAAAGCAAACAACAGTAACTGAGGGGGTTTATGGACTGATTGTGACATTCATAATTTTTCTTTACAACAACAAAATTCATCTCCATAGAAACCCGGAAGCAAGAAACTACAGTAATAACACTAAAGTAAATGTCACATCAGGTTAGTCAGCAGAAGGCAGGAGAGGGGATTTTGCTCCAGTTAGGAACTAACAAGGACTGCTGCCCCTTTTGCTCTCCTGCAAAGGGTATCCGTACTGAAAAGAGACCTACTGATGTATTTAAAATGCAAGATAAGAATGTGGTTTCCTGTTCTTTCCACTGCAATTTACCCATAAGGTGGTTGGATCAGTGGCATGTTTACTTACAGGCATTTGTCACAGCGAAGCTGTTAGCTGTTTCAATGTTGTCTACATGAGGAACCAAATTAAAAGGTGCTTCAGATGCATTGGGGCTGGTGTTATGAAGAAAGATTGCTAATCGAAAAGCAGTATATTCCTGATCTGTGTTCCTGATGAAGAGACCACCTACAAAAAACACAAAAAAAAGCAAAAAGCAAAAGAAGCAGGGTAAATCATTTGCAAGCTACTTACTATCTTTGTTTGCAAGCAACTGTCTCTCCCAAAGCCGCACAGTAAGGCAAGTCCTAAGACTTTAATGGATAAGGAACTAATCGTATTCATTATCACAACCACTGCCTTTAAATCACTGTCTTCAATCGATTTTAACCTCCCTGATGCCTTCATGCTTCTTTTCTGACTTCTCCATTTCCACCCTTTCATACATAAATACCCAGATTTGTCATGATTACAGTGACCTTTTAAAGTGCTTAGCCTCCATCTCCCTGATACCGAACACACTGCTAAATCAGCTGCTCAACAACCTCTCACATTAAGTGGCAGGCTGATTAAGGGGAACGATGCTTTCTGGATTAAAAACAAGAAAATACCAACTCAGTGTAGGATAATCTGCATTGAAGAGGAATATAATGAACTTTGCTCCTCTGCAGCCATGTGCAGGCAGGAAGCAGCTCAGCCCTATTAGCAGCATCTTCACAAGTCCACGAGAAATGATGCAGTGATGGAGCTGAGCTGGAAAGAATTCAGATAGCTGCGTCCCATCTGAAACACGTCCGAAAGGAAGGAAGCCGGAGGCGATGGGAAAGGGGTGAGGATGGGGCACAGGACTACAGAGAGACACCTACAAAAGACACCTACAAAATCCTAAACTTTACAACTACAGAAGGGAACGAAGGACAGCGTTGCCTTTTATCCCCCATCCGTGCCGGCTACCGCAACCTCTCGTGCACAGGACTCGCCATCCCTCCGGGAGTCAGGCAAAAGCGGGAGGGGGCTGAAGCATCCAAGGGGCATCAAGCCCCGAGCCCCTTTCTGCCCTGCTGATATCGCACACCCGGAGCTGGAATGAGTTCTGCAAAAGACAAGCATCCTCCCTCCCGCACGCGAACGCACACATGTATTTACACACACAGGCACTCGGAGGCACATATACACAAATACACGCGGATGGTTCGTGAAGGCACGGAAATCGCATGGTGCTGGAGGAGAAATCTGCAAACTGCCTTCAGAGCCGCCTTTCCAACTCACTTCGCAAAAGATTGAGCCCCTGAACACACGCACGCAGCCCAATGCAGCGCTTACCTATTTGCACGCTGCTAGGAAAAGCTCCCATTGCTAGTCCCCAAAAGCCAGAAAACAACAAGACAAGCTGTCTGCAAATTATCCTCATCTTCTCTTCTGCCTCTCTGTCTCGCCTTCTCCCGCTCGCTCGCTGGATGCTGCTCAAAGAGGCATCGAGGGCGAGAAGGCTACACACAAAATCAGGAACAAAAAAAAAATTAATAAAAAAATAAAAAAAAAAAAAAAGGAAGGGGGAGAAAAAGAGAGGTTCCCCCCTTTTTCTTTTCTTTTTTTTTTTTTTTTGTGTGGTTTTGCTTTAGTATTTGTTTGCTATCCTCTCCCGCTCGCTCTCTGGCTCTCTCCCGGCGGCCGCTGCCGCTTCAGCAAGCCACCCCGCCGCGGCGGATTTTTCCCGCAGTCTCCATCGCCGGGGAGCGGTTTCTGTCCGGCTGCGAATGTTGCACATGCAGAAGATGGTGGTGAGTTTGGCGGCGGGGGGGCAGGAGCGCCTGCTGGAGGCGCGGCGCGGCGCGGCCGGACATGCGCCGTGCGCCCCCCCCCCCGCCGCCCGCACTGCCGCCGCGCGCGCCCCGCTCCGCCTCGCTCCGCGCGGCCCCCGCCGCCGACAGAGCCGCGGGGGTTGGTGTTTGGCTTTACTTTTGTGTGTCTGTGGGGGGGTGTTTTTTGGTTCTGGGGTTTTTTTTGTTTTTGTTTTTTTGGTTTGTTTTTTTCCGCCCCCCCTTTTTTCCTGCCGCTCGCTCATCCGCGGGCGCGCAGCGGCGCGGAAGTTCGTGCGGCGGGCGCGGGGCCAGGCAAGGTCAGCGCCCCGGGCTCGGGCGCTGCAGCCCATCCCTGCGCGTCCGGGGCTGGTGCCATTAAGTATCAATTATTATTAATGAAGGTGGCTGGGCGGATCTGCATGTGCTGAGCGGCTGCGGAGCGGCGGGACGCGGCTGGGCAGGCCTGGCCCCCCCTCCCCCGGGGGGCGCTCGGCTCCGCGCGGGAGCAGCGGGACCCCCTCCGCGCCGCCGGGCTTTGCGGCGGAGGATGGAGCGCGGGGACGGGAGCAGGGAAGCGCTCAGCGCTTGTGGGCACTCATGCCAAAGGGAAGGAGAGCAAATGAAAGGAAAACTTCGCTGCTCCTATGCCGCCGCCTTTTCTCTCGCTCCTTCTCTCCTTTTTTTTTTTTTTTTCTCCTTTTTTTTTAATATTTTTAGCTGGGGAAAAAATTAATGGAGCCTTTTTTGTGTCTAGACCCTTTTTCTTTTGGTGCCTTTAGATTTTTCTTTTCAAGCCTTAGAAGTTTCCCCGAGGAGCTGCCAGAAGTCTGGGACTGTTGCAGTTAATAATTAAAAGATATATTTAATAAATGATAGGTAATGAAATCACCTAACAATAGCTGTATGTCAGAGAAGGGAGCTTCTAGTTTCATATGTGGCTTTGCAGAGAGATTTCTGTCAGTCTCAGGGAATGACTGGAGTTCCAATAGCATAATTTTAAAATGTTAATTGGTAATGTGAAAGAATACTGATTTTTAACTTGAACCTTGTGGCTCTGTTTTGAAACACATATTTGCTCTAAGATCAGACTTTTGCCTCCTTTCACTGAGGCTTACTTTCTTAGTTTTTTACTATACCCTGTATCCTCAAGCTCTCCTGCTTTTATGGTGAAAGACAACCCCTTTAATTGCTGCGGAGGGTGACTGATCTGTGACGAATGATTGTGAGCTCCTTAGCATCTACCACATACTCAGAAAAGTAAGCAAAGAGCATTGAAAGCAGATAGACAGATAGACTGTCTTATCACTATGGACACGTGTAACTGTGTGCATGACTGTGTGTATGCGTGTGTTTGGCAGAGTGTGGAGTTCCTGTAAATAAATTACATTCTGAGAGATTTCTTTGACGATCAATGGCAAACAGACTTCATCTGCATTTTAGAATACTTATTCCTTTATGTTTCAGTAAATCATCTACTTCTGTTTACTTTCCCTCCATGTATTCCAGTCTTTCCTCTGAATCCGCAAGCTTGTGCTTCACATTATTTACCCATAGCATTTTCTGACCTCTGCTTTTGCTCTTGCTTGATTTTCTTTTTTTCTTGTTTGCTTTTCCTCCTTTGTCTCCCTAAATTCTCCCCAAAATTTGGTTCCTTTTTTCCTCCATCCTTCAGCATTTAACTTTCTGACTGCGTAAATCCAAGTAATAAGTAATGAAAACTGGATAACAATTCTGTGGTTGGCTGGTTCTTCGCCACTAGGAGCAAGTGTACTTGGGAACAGGTAGAACATTTAGTTAATTTGATGGCACATATTCATGTGAATTCATGCCAATTATGTATTAAATATTAGGATTTTAGACATATGTCTATTATGGTGGAACAGCAAGTTTCTGCCTACAACCTGAGCTGAGAAATATGCTTTCATCTTCTGCAAATACAATGGTAGCATGTTAATTTAAATTTAATTTGAGAGTCCACAAGGAACATACAGTGGTCTTAACTGATCTGACCAAGAGTCTCACCCAGTGGTTCCTACACTGAATCTGTAATTTCTGTTGGAGTTGGAACATATATTTTAGTGAAATATCCAATCTTGATTTAAAGACTTCAAGAGACAGGAAATCCATCACTTCCTTGGGTAAGTTGTTCTAGTTGATATCTACTGTCATTTGTTAAAACCTGCATTTGTCTAGCTTTGCTTTCTAATGTTGACTGTCGGAGGTGAACCCAGTATTCCTGTAATGGTATCACTCAGTTTTATTCCTGGAAATTATCCTGTTCTCCACCTGACACTCGCTTGCTCAGACAGCTCAGGATCATTTTTGCAGCTGTGGAAAGCAGAGGATAGAAAGGGGATGAGGCCATACTATAGCAATTTTGTTTAAAAGACACAACCAAAAAAAAAAAAAAAAAAAGAATTGTAGCATCAAAGGGGAAAAATCCTATTTCAGTAAGTTTTGAGAAGTGAATGGCAAATGATCAAGTAATTGATCACAATGTTTATCTTACAGAAAAGCTGAAACAAAAGAGGTAACAGGGATGTAATCAAGATTAAGACTGGAGGGGAAGAAAGGTAAGATTTTAGACTCACTGCTACTCTGGTGGGTTAACATTGTCTGGGTGCCAAGTGCCCACCAAGCTACTTTCATTCCCAAAAACACAGGGAGAAAAGTAAGGTCAAAAAGCTCATGGGTCATGATAAAGACAGGGAGATCAATCACCGGTTACTATCACACGCAAAACAGACTCAAATTAGGGAAAATTAATTTATTGCCAATTAGGAATTGAGTAGGAGTGTGAGAAACAAGGACAAAACTATAACCCCCCACACGTACCTCTTACCAGGCTCAACGTCACTCCTTATTTCACGACTTTTCTCCCTCCTCCTCCTGAACAGTGCAGAGGGATGACGAATAGGGTTTCTGGTCAATCCATAATGCTTTGCTCCTGCTTTCTCCTCATGCTTTTTCCCTCTCCAGTGTGGGTCACTCCCACTGGGGACAGTTCTTCAGGAAGACTGCTCCAGTGTAGGCTCTCCATGGCATGCAGTTCCTGGGAGAAAACCTTGTCCAGCACGGGCTCTCCATGGGCTGCAGCTTCCTTCAGGCATCTCTACCTTCTGCAGCATGGGGTCATCCAGCAGTTTTGATATCTGCTCCATCTGGGTCTTTACCACAGGATGAAGGGGAATCTCTGCTCCAGCACCCAAAACACCTCCTCCCCCTTCTTCTTCACTATCTTTGGTGTCCACAGGGACACCTTTCTCATGCAGCTACTGTGCGGTGGTTTTTGCCCCTTTTTTAAGTATGTTGTCCCAGAGGTGCATCCTATGCAAAGAAAGTAGTTTTTTTAGTTTTTTAAACATTATTTTATATTGACCACTCCTTGGCACTTCTCTAAGGAAAAAAAAAGACCTACAAATATTTTACCTTGCTATATTAACCATAGTTTTATATACAATGTCACCCTTCAGTCACCTCTTTCTTTTTCCTGTATCCTATAATCTATGCTATATATCAATCCTCCTTGCCACTATTCTCTCTGCTGCTTCTTATGGCTTTGTGAAAAATAGGACACATGGAATAGGACACATTTTTTCAGGTGTAAAACTGGTTTCTGTTTCACTAATTTCTTTTCCTAATCATTCCTAAAATGTCATTTTCCTCTGAGCATGCAGACAATGTTTTCAGGAAACTATTCATAAGGACTTCCATATCTCTTTACTGAGTTCTAATAGCTAATTTAGAGCCTATCATTCTATATGTGTAGTTAAGGTTATTTTTCCCATGTGCACTGCTTTGTATTTTTTTGATACGGAATTTCATCTGCCATTTCATTGCTCAGTCAGTTAGTATTGCAATACTTCCCAGGCAGCTTCAGTCCCTGAGAACTTGATACAAGAACAAAATTGGAATCTATGCCCATTACATTTGATCTCATATTTGTTCCATTTTTAATGGTGTAATAGGTTTCTTCTGCCCATATTTATATACTGGGCTGCATCGTGGGATGTACCTGAGAAAGCACAAAAGTTTGAAACAATGTTTCTCTCCTAAGTACACCTTATTGCAGTAGTAAATGCCAGACAATTCTGAAGGATAGGGCAATTTCCTCATCAATTAGAGGTGTGTGTGTGGGGAAAATGCGCGAATTTAAATTCATTCCACCTAAGCCCATCTGGTATTGTTTATAGAGGGAAAAAGGATCAACTTTTGCTAATGCCAGCTTCTACCCATCGCTTACAATAATTCCTGAATTCAAAATGAATTCTTGCTAGTCTTTTGGGTACTGTACAAGTTAGACCAATTGTCAGTAATTTACATGAAATAGTGTTTAAAATAAGGGTATTTCATTCTCATTTTTTATACTTATTCATACTTATTTTTATACTTATTCATAAAGTACCCAAGAAAGGTTTCCCCTGCATATATTTGAGGAGCCTGGCTAGTAATGACCCATACTGAAAAATCTGGTACTTCTCTGAAAGGGAGGGTACAGGTTAAGAAATGTCATTCACCAACATGTTCCTCTACCATGGACTGGATGCATGCATATGGCCCTTCTGAATCATGCAGTGCTTAAAAATTGCCTTTTTTTATCTGAGAGTAGGACGTTGGTTCTAAATCTTCTGTGTAAACAATAGCCATAGTAACAATGACACCCCACCTGCAGTTGAACAGTTTGTAGTGAAACTGAATTCAGTGTGGAAGGAGATGGGAAGAAACCAGAAGAAAATCAGGAGACAGAAACTCAACTTAGAGAATTACAGATATTTGAAATGTTAATTCTTATGAATAAAAATTGCTTTTCCCTAAATAAAGAAAAAGACTTTTTCAGTTATATTAAAAAAAAAAAAGGAAAAGAAAAAAACAAAACCAAACCCAAACCCCAAAACCAAAACCATCATATGAAAACAACATACTATTTCCAGGAAAAAAATTTTTCCCCCCTAAACTGTTGTGTATTTTGGGTTTTTTTCACCAACAATTGACAGAAAATATTTTTCATTTTATTACCACTTCTCATTAAAATGTTTTACCATAACCTCTGTGACATAATCTACACAGCAGAGTGAGGAAATTGTCAGAACAGTATAAATGTTCACTACCCAGAGCATTTTGCTGTATTGACCTAATTGTCATTTCCTGTAAATAACACCCCAGAGTTCACCTTTGTTTGAAGGTGATAGTTTTTAGCTCATTTCTCTTGTTCACCTCCCAAGTGCTGTCATCCATGTGAAAGGGTGAGCTGGTTTCTGTGTGGCTTGTGCCACCACTGTCAGAGAATCACCACATTAGCTCAGTATTAGCCTCAGTATTGATGATGCTAGGTGAGCAAAAAAGATGCTTCCAGATCCAGGGTGAGAAAGAGAATGGACAAATTGCTTAAAAAAAGCCTCTGCCCTGTCTTTTTAACTCATGAAGTGAAGCAAATTTGATAAAAAATATTTCAAGCATGATAATCAGGAAACCTTCAATGGTGTTTCTGCAAAATCACACTTAAATAATGTAACTACAGTGTGATACACTAAATTGCTAGTAAAAATTAGTTTTAGTGAGGTTCATTGCCAATAAAAATAATACTTTTCACCTACCACCTGTGATATTGTCTTAGCCTTCCCAGTTCCAACAGAGCTGTATCTGCATAAGAAATAAGTATACTACCATCATACCATATATACTTTTATACCAAAGCATTAGTTACTTACATGAAGCTATTTCTCAGCTTCTGAAAAAAAAATCATGTAATGTAATGCTTTTCTTAAAACACACACACACATACACACAATTTTCTGCTTAATTTTCACATCAATTAGAGCTCATACAATATTGCCTGGATTAGGAGATGCATTTTCAGCCCACAGGTTTGGCCTTTCTGTATTCAAACTTGTGTTATTCTCTCTATGGTAGGGTTAAAGTTTACCTCAAATAAATCTGTCTGTTTGGCTCAGCTCTAGCTGGCTTCCAGCCCTTGTCCCCCACACCACAGAAGCTGCAGACTAGATAATTGCTGTCATTCAGCTATAGCCATGTGCTGTGTTTGCAGAACTAGAATCTGTTTTCCTGGAAAATCAGAACAGTCTTTGATACCCTAAATGCTGTAAGCATACCTGGTATTTATTCAAAAGTATAAGTCCCTACATGAATTCTGATAGTCAAGACGTGTCCATTTTTATCTGCTTATTTCTTCTTAAAAATATGTATAATGCAAATGCATTATTCTAGCCAACATCAATGTGGGTATGTCTGTTGCAGTACTAGGTAAAGTTGTATGAAGCATATCAGTGCTGTAGTGATCTCATCTAGCACTAAAATCCCTCAAAAAAAATTTTTTTAAACTGTTGGTTTATTTAATATTTGTTACACAATGATTCATACTTTTTAAAGCTAGGGATTATTGGTAAACAGTTTATTCATGGAACATCTTTTAAAACAGGTCAGATTTTGTCCTAATAATTGATGTATACATACTTACAAAAATTACCCAACCTGTATTTTATGTTAACTTTCTCAGTCTTTTGCTGTGCTAAATAGCACTGTAATCTGTAAGTAAGCACAAGGGAAACAGGGGTGCCTTTAGGGGAAGAAAATGCTGCCTTGTGAAAGGGTGAAATTATCTAACCTTATGTCACTTAGAGCACTCTTTTAAAAAATCTATAAGTGGTCCTTACTAAAGCACATCATGTGGTCATTGAATTAGAAGTGCAGGGATGGAATAGATTCCAAAGGTTATATAGTCCAGTCCTCTGGCTCTAGGGAAGGATCAAATATGCTACAGCTTCCTACAGAGGTTTTTATCTGGTACTCTTTTTTAAAATTTCTGCCAAAAGGCTCTCTGAGGGTGTCCTGTTCAAGCTTTTTCCTCTCAGTTTTTTTTTAATATATGACCTATATAGTCTTTACTGCAGGTTATACTAAGTTCTTTTTTTCTTTCTTTCACATGAACAATGGGTTACAATTGATCATTGTCTTTCCTATTAATGTGGCAATCTTCCATATCCTGAAAGATCTATCAAGTCTTTGCCTGCCTAGACTAAAAGAAACCCTTTTTCTACAGTCTTCTCTCATGCTAATACATTCTGAGCCCTCTTCTGTTTTTTTGCTGTTTTATGCTGTATTCTTTCCAGAGTGACTATATGTGTTTTGGAGTATGGCACTGAAAGCACTGCTTCAGCTGCATTCTCCTGGAAACAAGTAGAAGAAAATTATCTTCACCCGTATCTTACCTGCAAAATTCTTGACAACAGATTTTCCCTTTCCTTCTTTTTCAGTAGTACTGCACTGTTGACTCACAAGTCATTTTTAATACATTTTAACTTCCAGGTTCTTTTTCCTCATTTGGCATTTTAAGTGTTCATTTCTCCTTACTAGTTATTGTGCTCCGAACTGTCTAGTTTTAATATTTATTTATTTTTAATTCTAGATTATGTCTTTATTACAACAGTCCTGAATTCTTAGGTTGTTCTCCAGAATTCTGTAACTCTAACGTACCCTGGCTTCATCTACAATTTTTTTTATATTTTAATCCATACTTTTTAATCAAAACACTGAACAGAGCTGGGCATGGAATCTCTAGGGCAACCAGCTTGAAAGAAAATCCTTATTTGGTACTGATAGCTATTCTTTGAGAAGAGCTTTCCAAGAAGTCACAGTCTTTACATTTTTTTTTTCATCTAGATGACATTTCCCTTATTTTCCTAAGAGAATTTAATATGGAAAAATTATTAAATTTCTTACTGTACTCAAGATACATCACATTTATTCTTCTTCCCTTTCATGTTTAACCCCAACTGGAAACTCAGCACCATGCAGCTGCTTGCTCACTCCCCCACTACTGGGATCAGGGAGAGAACTGGAAGAGTAAAAATGAGAAAACTCATGGGTTGAGATAAAGACAGTTCAATAAGGAAAGCAAAAACCACACATACAAGCAAAGCAAAGAATTCATTCACCACTTCCCATGGGCAGACAAGTGTGTTCAGCCACCCCCAGTAAAGCAGGGATCCATCACGCATAATGACGACTTGGGAAGACAAATGCTATTGCTCTGAAAGTGCTCCCCTCCCTTCTTCTTCCCCCAGCTTTATATGCTGAGCATGGCACCATATCATCTGGGATATCCCTTGAGTCACTTGGGTCAGTTGTCCTGGCTGTGTCCCCTCCCAGCTCCTTGTGCGCTCCCAGCCCAGTTGCTGGTGGAGTGGGGTGGGAGGCAGAAAAAACCTTGGCTCTGTGTAAGGCCTGCTCAGCAGTAACTTAAACATCCCTGTGTTATCGACATTGTTTCCAGCACAAATTCAAAGCACAGCCCCATACCAACTCCTATGAAAAAAATTAACTGGGCCACAGCCAAAAACAGCACACCCGGTATTGTGCTTATCCTGTCCCAAGAGATTAACTTGGCTTGACATAGTTCTTGAAAAATCCACATGGTTTGATTTTATTATTCTTCAGGTGTTTGTAAGTTTTCGGTGTACACATCTATTCCATTTTAATGCAGTCTGTAGTTAGACAAAGTGTCCTGTTTTCTTTGGAGTCCCCATAATACCTCTTTTAAAGATACGTAGTTTCTTCTTTTCTGAGGCTACCCCTCTCTAATATTACTTCTCACATGTAATCACTGATATTTGAAATACAGTGTCAGTTATTTCTTTATGCACTTGGAGGTAAATTTAACCAAGTAGTATACACTTTAATATAAAAAACTCATTTAGAAATATTAGCTATTGTGTCCTAACTACTGTAATTTAGATGTTGTCCTTCAAATAGTTTAAAAGGTTCAAAAGCAGCTTGAAAGAATCATCATTACAAAACTGTGCTTCAAACTATGCTAGTGGTGTTTGTAATATCAAAGCCTGTTTTACACAAGTAGCCATGAACCTTTTAAAGCTGGGTTTTTTTGCAGTTCTTTGGAAGTATTTAACTTTTTGTTCCTTGAAACGTTTTCTTACCGTGTTATCTTGTAAGGTAAGGAGCTAAAGCAATAGTTCAATAAAGCAGTATTTCAGGAAGAATCTTGAGTGGCGGGAAGAAGACAGTGTAATGCCCGAGGTGAACAGATTATTTCTTTAGAGGTCTTTTGAACACGTTCATGTTGTACATGCACCTGATGCACTTAGCACATGTAAACTTTGCAGAGGGATTTTACATTCAGATCAGGTAAACTTCCAGCCAAAGACACTCATGAATACAGAAGTAATTACTGAGCTCTAAGGACACATTGCAATGACATTATCATTTGTCAGCGGGATACCGGTGACTGCTGTCATTGAAAATTTACATTAGCATCATTGTTAAATAGTCTGTTTACTAGTTTCTTAATGACCTGCAGCAAACAATAATTTGAACTACTTTATGAAGTTCTGTGTTGAAGGCTGCAGTTATGTTGAATGTATTTTCATAGGTTTATGATATTAAGATGGAATCAACAGCAGCTGTCAAGTCATATGCAACCAAGTCATCTGTGAATAGGTCTAGGCAGTTGTTTCTGTGATGCCAGTGTGGGTTAGAGTTATAAAGTTAGTTTTAAAATATGTACTTGGAATGCAAGAAACCAGATACCTGTGCTAGCATGAAGCACAGGGAGGATTCTGGAAATCCATCCCACAGGTTAGGAAAAGCAGGACTTACTTAGCCAAATCTGCCACGAGTTGTTTGCTCTAGCACCCTGCCCAGATCAGAAGTTTCTAGGATAGCAGTATAGACAAATTGAAACATATGTGGGGTTTTTTTTATTGCACTTTAAGAGTTTTTCAGGAAACACAGAAAAGTGCTAATAGGTTTAAAATTATTTTCCTAGTTTTCACGTGTCTGCTACTCAACAGCTGAGAATTTGGAAATTTCTTTTTAGCTTTTACAGCCGATTATTTGATCTATAATCAGATATTTCTGGAAGGATTTAATTAAAACCTATTAATTGAAAAAATACACACAGTTTCTGATGATGCGTGACAAACTTTACATGTATTAAGTATTTGCAAGAATTATTTGTCTGAGCTGTTTAAGAAGTTTCATGGAGCAAAAATAAGACTTAAGACTGTTATTGAGTACACCTGATAAAAAGGAAATGTTCTTGTAAAGGTCAGTGTGCAGTATATTATTTTATTTTTCTTTATCAAATATAATAAAAAATATTGATCTATTTACCTTGAGAGTAAACAAACTTCATAAAGAGACTTCTTAGAATAATGGGCCTTTTGGTTAGTCCACGCTTTTCCCTTGCTCCAGAGACGGCTCTCCGTGGTGGCAACTTTATTCAGGAAAGATCCACTTGCTGTGGTATAGGGTCCTCCACAGTTGTGGGTGTCACCTTCACAGTGGTCACCAAAGGGGAATCTCAGCTCCAGTTCCTGGGACACTGCTTCCTTCTCCTTTTCCACTGACCTTGGTGTCTGCAAGGCTATTTCCTTCCTTTTCCTCACTCCTTTCTAATGTAGCTGATGTAGCTGTTGTGCACTGTTTTTTGCCTCTTTCTTAAATATGTTATCAGAGAGATGCCACCAGCATCACCGATGGGCTCAGCTTTGGGCAGCAATGGGTCTGTTTTGGAGCTGGATGAAAGTGGCTCTGTTTGACACAGTGGTGGCTTCTGGTGTCTTCTTGCACAGGCCACCCCTTCAGCACACCCTTCCCCCAGCTTTGCCACATTGACCCAATACCCAGTACCCTGCCAAGCAAGAGGAGACCAGAAGGCTCAGTCCATGACAGAAACCACAGTAGCATGGACCATCCTGGAAACAGCTGTCTGTAATTCCTCTGTGAATATCTGTGTATGTCTGTGTGTTTGTCTGGGACAGCTTGATAATTTTCAGCTGATCATTTAATGATATGCAGAGAATGTTCAAAAGGAAACTCAACAGAAAACTTGTGAAGTGATGTGTGCTTTGGCATGAGTTTGAATATTAACAGAACACATTAAATAGTTTTATGAAGCAATATATGTATGATGTTATTAATGTGAGAATCTGTTATTTTGTCTTACTCGAAAGACTGTTGAGGAATTTTGAGAACTGTAATTCACTTCTTTCATTTTCAAACTAAGGATTTGTGTGTGTCTGTGTGTAGGTTGTGTTAACTCTGCAGTCAATAAAATGTCTGAATCCCTCTCATATCTTTGTCATTACATTCAGTAGGCTTTCTACCCTTTTTTAAATTCTTTTATATATTTTATGAGATTATACAGAACAACTGAAGGAAATTGAAGGAAGCTGATTCTCAAGGAAAATGTTTTTGCATTTATTATGAATAATTACTGCTATTCCAGGTGCACAGGAAGAAATGTCTCCCCCTTTCCATCTTTCATAGACTGCCTTGCAGTACTGAGAGGTAGCAGGAGCATCAAGCAGTGCGGATTTCCACATTCAACATTTTTGGACATTTTTAGGATTTAGGCTATAGTATAGTCCCAGAAGAAGAAATGACAACCCTATAAAAATTGAGCTTGTTTAATTGTATAAATAAATGTTACATATATTCAAGGGAACTTAATGTGGGAAAATATTTCAAATTTAGTGTTTGCTAATGTTATTGGCCAATGCATCATTGTAGCATATTCATCAGATCTCCCCGTATCCATAAAGGCTCTTGTAAGTCTTTTCTAAGGTAAACTGTTCTATGACTCTATGATTGTAGATAGAGATGGGTTGAAGTTTGCCACTAAATATTTACTCAGTTGAATAAGGACTACACTCTGAGTCAGAATTATGCGGAAAATGTTCAAAGTAATCGTGTAATGACAGTTTATAATACATTATGTCTTAAAAGGAACATATTTAAAATCACAAATGCAGCTTCAATTCCTTGATTTTCACAGTTCTAACTTCTTGGTTTTACTATTTTAACTGCGTATATTGTAGGGCTTTTCTTCCTGTATAGCATGATACTAAGAAGGAACTTAAAAAGCTGCTCCAATCTGGTACTTACTCTCTGCCAAACTGAGAAAAAGTTATTTCTCAAGCTTCACTATTGCATTCTTCAAATGCATATTGGAAAATGTGCTTGTCTTTTCTTAAATTTTCCTCTTAATGGTCAGTGTCTTTTAAACAGATTTATTACGGAATCACAGAATTTGCTGAGTTGGAAGGGAGCCACAACGATCATCAAGTCCAGCTCTTAGCCCTGCACAGGACCCTCCCCAAGAGTCACATCATGTGCCTGAGAGTATCACCCAAACTTCTTGAACTCCATCAGACTTGGTGGTATGATCACTTCCCTGGGGAGCATCTACTCTATTTATGATAAGTTAGAAAATTCTAACTTTGTTTTAGCCCAAATGGAGAAAAATAAGATAAAATGAATGCTGATTTTAGTGTTTTCCCTGGATTTGGTACATCTTGCCCTGGAAGAAATCTAAGTTGCATCAGGAAAGCCAGTCACAGTTTGAGAGCTCATGCAAGTGAAAATACTGACATATATTGTGTCTACAGTGAAGAAACAAACATATCAAGCTAATTCTGAACCTAAAGACATGGCCAAATTGCAACACAAAAAAGTCTTTTAATGTACCAAACATACCATAAAAACAATGAAAAATGGGCTGGAAGTATATCAATGTTTAGCTGTTTTGCATGAAAACAAAATTGCTGTATTTCTTCCTTGGTGGTCCAAAAAATGTTCAGTACGGCCAGAGGTGGAGGGAATGTTAATGTATAGCCATCTTCATATAAGCAAAACTGCTGAAAACTATAGCAAATTGAAAATGAGACTGGTTTTCCAATAAAATTTCATGGAAATCGGTTGTGACTTTTTCTCTCTAACAGTGTCAGTTTTCATAGTTATTCTTTGGCTCTTAAACTTACACTGAGTTGGTGAACTTTTTAGTAAAAATGTTCTCAAGAGTTTAGATCTATTTTCTCAGGCAGAGAAAGAAATAAATCTTGTAGAAATTTAGATGCTCTTGTTACTAATGTTAAAGTGTTCTGAGAGTCCTTCAGGTATCATGCACATAAGGAAATAAAGTTTACTGCTTTGGATGGACCACCAAAAAAGTTCTTAGAGAAGTGGGAGCTGGCTGAGAAGGATGTCAGGTAACAGTAAAAACAGTGATAGCTGAGGGAGACTTAGACATGCTCAAATGCTTTCCATGTGGTCAAGGCTTACTGCCGTCACTTTAGTTTTCTTCTTGACACAAGCTGAATCCCAATGTGTCAGCACATCAAAGCAACCTATCAACAACCTAAAACCAACTATTAAGTGGTAAGAAATATGTAAACCTTGAAAGTTTGACTATTTGTATATTATGTTAACAAATGTGGGACCAAGTTCAACCATACAATTTAAATATACCTTAGACATAGTGCATGTCCCAAATATTTACACAATATGGTCTTGATCCTGTAAAATTGATCACATATATGACTTAACATGTAAATAACCCTTTTATCTCTGAGGACTTACTCAAAGTTAATGCAATGCGGAATGATTTGTCATGTTGCAAGGATGAGATAGTAATATGATATGTGAGGTAGAAAGCTGAAGTATGGGGAAGGATCATTGTGATGCTTCATAACTTGCAGCAGAAAATGGTTTAAATCCTACATCTGTGCATTCAAAGAGCAATCTGTGAAAATCAATGCAAAGAGTTGCTTGAGTGATTGACTGACTGATATTATATACTTTGACCTTTAAGTCTCAGTGAACATTTACAGACATTCATCATGTGGTTCATGGTTCATGCTTTTTGAACACAGATGTAGAAATAGGTTTTAAAAGAAGACTGCATTTGTATTCATTGTGTATTATTATAAAAGACTCTTTTCATGAAGCCCAACGCTGTCTCTCATCTCTGTTTCTGCCTTCTTAACTGGGCTCTTGTTTCAGTTCAGGATTGTAACTTAAGTTTGCAGAAATGGAATACCATCTTCCTGCCCAAGAGCTGTTGTTTTCAGTGAGTTAGTGAATTTGAAATTAAATTCTCCACTGAACATTTACTGCCACATCACCAGTTTTTCGGATCTTCAGCATTCAGATTCTTCGACAGTAGGGAAGATCCTCAAAAAGTGAGCAGACTTTTTAAGAAAGAGACATATTTGCAAAAATTACTGTCTTCTTTTTCTTCTTGTACTGCAGAATATCCAGGCATCATTTGAAGTTGCTTCAGTCATAATGTCTGTTTTACTTATAAAATTCTTGTTGAGGAGATACAGATACAAAATTAAGCATTCAGATTTATGGTTTACACCTAAATATTTTCAAGAAAATATGGATATATTATAATTATTTATAAACGTAAGCTTGTCACAAGTGGTAGATTTAGTGTTGATGATATTGTTCATCTGAAATGGTGTTATGCTTGATAACACAACAAAACTGAAATTGAAGCAGAGGTAGGCTAATATTTGGATCTCCAACTGAAACAAAAGCATCTCATAGTCTGGCATGTTCTTTCATTGCTCTTTTCTTTCTTTTTTTCCCGTGCCAATGGATTTTTCTTCAAGCTTAAGGTAAAGTAATCGACTCATATAGATAGTTTCAAAGTCGAAGGATTTTAGTCAGCAACCGTGACATTTATTAGCATTACTAAAATTTCAGAAAAATTGTAGTAAGGGCTGTCTTTTGATTGCTAATACATATCTTGTTGTGAGGCACAGAGCTACTGTAATTTGGAAAATCTCTAAGAAAGTGAGGCGTATGAAATTATGTAATGGAAAATCACCTTTAACATGTGAAAAAAGATAAGCTGGTTTCTACAGTGATACAGGAAAATGACTGCTGAGTGGTACTTCTTAAAAAGTTAATTGTTGCCCATAGATTACTCCGTCTTTAGTCCTGAAAATTTATTTATATTACCACAGGGTCACAAGTCCTGCCAGCAAACCTGTTCCAGTGTGGGCTCCTCTCTTCACGGGGCTGCAGGTCCTGCCAGGAGTCTCCTCCAGCACAGGCTTCCCATGGGGTCACAGCCTCCTTTAGGCTTCAATGTGGGGCTCCTCCATGGGCTATAGGTGGAATTTTGCTCCTCCATGGACCTCCATGGACTGCAAGAGGACACCTGCCTCACCATGGTCTTCCCCATGGTCTGCAGGGGAATCTTCTCTGGCACCTGGACCACCTCCTCTCCCTCATTCTTTGCTGTTAGTTGTTGCTCTCCCATATTCTCACGCCTCTCTTCTCTGGCCATGATTACTTCTGCTCACTAATTTTTTTTCCCTTCTTAACTATGTTATCCCAGAGGCACTACCACTATTGCTGATGAACTCAGCCTTGGTCAGTGGTGGGTCTGTCTTGGAGCTGTCTGGCATTGACTCTGCTGGACGTGGAGGAAGCTTCTGCTACTTCTCAAAGCAGCCACCCCTGTAGCCCCTCCTGGTAACATAACCTGGCCATGCAAACCCAATACAGTGGGATTTAGTAGACTTTTTTTTTTACCAAGTCATATCAGTTACAGAAGGTTTTCTGTATAGTTCCCTTTGCCTGAACAGTAAAGAAGTTTTTTCCCTGTTGTGAACACTGCCCAGAAATGATGAAGCAACCATTTGAAGTTAATGTCAAATGCTACTATAAATTTGCTGTTATGATACAAAGTTATTGTATTGACTTTTTCCATCTAGTACATATTCTTTTTATAAACAAACTTGATCATGTGCCTATTGATATATCGTAGATGTAAATTTTATTAGAAAATGGACTGGAAAGTAATAAAAGCTTTAAACAAGCAATCACTATCAGCAAATTCCATTAGTAAACAGATAAATTTTCAAACAAGCTTATTGTTTTTTAAAGAGACTTTGATTATTCCAGGAGGCTAAAATCGACTGATGCAAGATGGTCCCCAATCATTTGAAAAAACAAAGAAAAACCTTTTTCAGTGACCGGTGGAGAACAGAAAGGTTTCCATACATGTTGATTTTACATATATCCTGATTCACAAGCAAAGCAATAAGAGCAAGATACGATAAGCAAGCACATTCTGTGGCAAGTGTCAGTCTTTGTTTGAAGCTGGATCATGCATTCACCCTCAACAACACTGTTGGAAAATGTCACACTGTGATGATGCCAGCTGGTAGACTGCCAGGACTTCTTAGTCTTTTTTAGGGAAATGAACTTATTGAGCCCTACTGTAGGATAACTGGTTTCTGAAAAGAGACAACCAGTGAGACAAGAAGGAAACAGGGTACTGCTGAGGTAAATTCCCAGTACAGACTGGGTGAGTGAGAATTATAATCAGTGACAGCATCACTGTCTCATCTGTGCTACCACTGCAGCTCACAGTAGTTACTGAGGTAATGTATTCTGGAGATGCAAAACAGGATAAAAGCATTATTGCTGAATTTTCCTTAAGGCTCAGGCACCTGTTTCTGCTCTGTGTTTTCTGCACAGTGCTACCAACAGCACACATTATAGAAGCACCATTGTTTTGATGAATTGCTTTTTGTAGTAATAAGGGTGCATACAACCTCCATTTTGTGAGAGTACTAGAAAATGATCATTTTTTTTAAATCCAACACATTTCTATTTTAAAAGCTTTTGTAAATCAATTTAGCTATGTCATAGAGTTTCATTGGAAATGTGAAAATAACTCTTTTACAGTGAGCTAAGCTTGCAAAGGGCAATATGCTATGATTTTACAGCCCAGTACTTTCCATTTTCCATTTCTGAGATGTGCATCTCAGTTTGAATGACAAATATTTTTGCACATGATTGTTAGAGACAGGAGAGTTCACCTTACATAGAAAGAGGGGGCCTGAGGGCACAGATAGTCCTTGACACTGACTAGCCTTGCCTGAGACCTCTTCACATCTCCTGGCTGAGGGTCAGAGTCCATTTAAGCCTAGTCCTGGATGACTAGTCCCTGTCTAAGTTCTGCTGTAGGGGTGTCTGGCTCTACTCTTGTTCCTAGAAAATGGCATGGATTTCCTGGCTTGACCTGGGTGCTGACTTGCTGCCTTGATATTTCCTGATGATCATTGGGCTGTTGACAGGACCCTGTACTTTCTTCTTCTCTGCCCTCCTCTGCCTCTCCTCTGCACAGAAAATGTATTGCTAGCCAGGGATTTGTGGTTATCCCCACCTCCCTTTAATGGACACCTGGTAATCTGCAGTAGCCATGTTGCTAAATCACAGAGAGATTTGAAAGCAGAGGAAAGGACCTAAGGCTTCAGAAGCAGAATTGAACTCACCAAGTAGTTATTTTTTAGTAGAAAGTACGAGTACTTGAGTGCTTAAATCCTGTGTTGAAGATTACAAATTTCTGTCCCTTCCTGCCCATTTTGGGCAATAAGCAGGATTCCCTTCTGCAAATTGATGACCTTTGTTTCTGTAGTTTTCATAACATAGAAGAATGCCTTAATTCATATGTGGTACTCTGTTGTGGGAGACTCTGATATCTTCTGATGGCAGTGCACCATTGTATAAATAACTGATTTATTTGTAAACCAAAGACAGGGATCCAGTTGAGTTATTTCCTAGTATGACAGCTCAAATAATAATCTGAAAGATGGAATAATGACAATCAAGAGCTATTTTGGGCCTGTTAGAAAGAAAAACCCTGAACTAATTACTAAAAAATGCTGTTCTTTGTGTTCCACACTCCCATCCTGTTCTCCATTCCCTGTATCTTCATCTAGAGAGGAGAGAACCTGGAGAAGGGGAACTTGCTAACTAATTTTGATTTTCATGTCCTGAGAAAATGGTCCCTGTTACTTTTTGTAGTCCTGTGGAAGGTGAGCTACACTCCAGTGTATTTCCTATACAGTACATGTTTTAGTAGGACCTTCTTTAGAAGGATTTTCTTTCTTTCTTTCTATATGACAGTCCATGACAATACAGGTTATAGCTTTCCTGTTGTATTTACTAGTATTTTCACCAATGTGTTAATCATTTTTATAGAATCATAGAATCAGCCAGGTTGGAAAGGACCTCTGAGATATCAAGTCCAACCCTCGATCCAACACCGCTGTGGTTACTAGACCATGGCACTAAGTGCCACATCCAGTCTCATCTTAAAAGCCTCCAGAGATGGAGAATCCACCACTTCCCTGGGCAGCCCATTCCAATGTCTGATTACCCTCTCTGTAAAAAATTTCTTCCGAGTATCCAACCTAAACCTCCCCTGGCACAGCTTAAGACTGTGCCCTCTTGTCTTACTGATAGCTGCCTGGGAGAAGAGATCAACCCCCGCCTGGCTACAACCTCCTTTCAGGGAGTTGTAGAGAGTGATGAGGTCTCCCCTGAGCCTCCTCTTCTCCAGGCTGAACAACCCCAGCTCCCTCAGCTTCTCCTCATAGGACTTGTGCTCAAGTCTCTTCACCAGCCTCGTTGCTCTTCTCTGGACCTACTCCAGCACCTCAATATCCTTCCTGAACTGAGGGGCCCAGAACTGGACACAGTACTCCAGGTGTGGCCTCACCAGTGCTGACTCCAGGGGAAGAATCACTTCCCTGGTCCTGCTGGCCACATAGTTCCTGATCCAGGCCAGGATGCCATTGGCCTTCTTGGCCACCTGGGCAGACTGCTGGCTCATGTTGAGCTTCCTGTCAATCCAGACTCCCAGGTCCCTTTCTGCCTGGCTGCTCTCCAGCCACTCTGTGCCCAGCCTGTAGCGCTGCAGGGGGTTGTTGTGGCCAAAGTGGAGGACCCGGCACTTGGCCTTGTTGCACCTCATCCTGTTGGAATCAACCCAACTCTCCAGTCTGTCCAGGTCCCTCTGCAGAGCCCTCCCGCCTTCCAGCTGATCGACACTCCCCCCTAACTTGGTGTCATCTGCAAATTTGCTGATGGTACACTCAATTCCCTCATCTAAATCATCAATAAAGATATTAAACAGGACTGGGCCCAACACTGATCCCTGGGGGACACCACTAGTGACCGGCCGCCAACTGGATGCAGCCCCGTTCACCACCACTCTCTGGGCCCGGCCCTCCAGCCAGTTCCTAACCCAGCACAGAGGGCCCCTGTCCAAACCATGGGCTGCCAGATTTTTCAGGAGTATGCTGTGGGAGACAGTGTCAAAGCCTTTGCTGACGTCCAGGTAGACACATCCACAGCCTTCCCCTCATCCACCAGGTGGTCACCTGGTCATAAAAGGAGATCAGGTTGGTCAGGTTTTCCTTCTGTACTTCTGCTTATGTCTGTGTTACTGGTAGAAGTTTGTAGGTGTTGACAAAACCATGGTATCACTGAGGGTACAAGGCTGGAAGGGACCTTGCAAGGTCACCTGGTCCAATCTCTTAAACCAGGCAGGGTGACCTAAAGCCCAAGACAGAACTAAGTGTAGATGGTTGTTTTATATCTACAGGGATGGTGTATCACAACCTATCTCAACAGCGTGTTCCAGTTTGATGTCACTGCCTGGTTTGGAGACAAATTACAATTGCACAAATATTCATATTTCTTCCTCTACAAATAGATAAAATAAGACATGGTCAAGTAGTAGTTCTCTCAGTAGCTCAGACTTTCTGTGTTATTTCTTGTCAGATAGTCTGCCAGTCCATTTTCAGGCTGAATAAGGCCACTCTGACCTCAGGACATGTACATTGAACTATCATTGCAGATACTCTAAAACAAAGAATTTTAATTGCTTCTACTGCCCAAATACATTTCATATTCAGACAGTGCAGCATTTTTTATTTACATTTTCTCTTTATTACACTGAAACTTTTAGCAAATATGGGGGGAATGTCTCCTTTTAATTTTTTTATTATTATTTTACATATTATGCCTAAAAAAATTCATTTTTCTTCTAGATTATCCATGTTACTAGAGCAACACTGTGCGAGATGAATTTTTCTTTTAACATTTTTCTTTCAAGAGGATACTGATACAAACACTTGCTCTTACAAACTTTTGCCTTTGTGAACTAGACAGTCTTATTGTTACATCTGCAATAGTTAAGGTTACTGCTGAGTATGCAGCATTTCTTAGTTTCCAGGCTTTTAAAGGAGGATTAGGTTGTTACTGCTTCTTGACGTATCTGTCAAGATCTCTATAACATCATATTCATTTCTCTTTGCTTAATTAATCAGATACCCAGAAATGTCTAATATCTCTGGAATTTTTAAGTCAAAATGCAGGATACTAACAATTCTGAGGTAGAAGGACAGCTGAAATCTTTAGGACAATCATGCTTTGGAAATGTTAGAATCCACTTGCTCGCTTGGGATTTTTTTGCTTTTTTTTTTCATTGTGGCTTCCTGAAGTATTAGAAGGTACTGTGGAATTCTGAGATATTTCACAGTGTTTGTTGAGGTTTGAAATTACTACTGTACTCAGGATTAATTTTTTCCCTTCTTAGAAATGCTATTCACTTTGATGTTTCCTCAGTAACCCAAAAGAGCGGGTGAATTCCCTTCAGCTGAGGGGCAAGCAACTAATCAATCTGATGATCTAGAAATAGCTGTGTCATTATTTAAGTTTTGTTAAATGTATTAAGGATTTAGCTGATGACATGCAAGAAAATATTGTTTTGCAAAATCCCCATTAAAAAGAAAACCGAAACATACAAAGGTACTGTTTCTCGTGCAGATGTAAGATTACACGGTGGCAATAATAACATTGAAAACCCATTCTGACTCCCTTTCAAACTCAGTGATTTCGTGAATAAACACTTTCTAACTTTAATAGTTCAGACTTATATTTTAAAAGAAAATAAAGTATTTCAACAAGTCTTCAGAGTTATGTAGCCTCTAGCAGAAACAAAAGACTGACATTATTTGTCTCAAGTTATGGCTATATAGTTACAGAGGTGCACATATTTTGGGCATATTTTGTACCCTAACGGCTTAACATATTCTATGACATAGCCTATCTATATATTTCTGATATAGAAAGTACACAGAGACCAACACTGTGGCCAGTTTCAAAATGTCTTTCAAAGTGGTATCAAGAAGACTGAGAAATTCTGCTGGAAGAAGGGGAAGAGTCAAACAATTAAATTTGGTGATAGACTTGCTGTTGATATGATGAATGTAATCACACCCAACTGTATTTTCTCTGTGTTCAGGGCATTAAATTTATAAGAGTGCGTTTGAAATTAACCTCCCTATTGGCTTTCTTTGCTGCATGGGTGCATTGCTGGCTCCTGGTCAAATTGGTGTCCACCAGGAGACACTCGGCTTCCAGAATGTCCTGGTGGCAGAATTATTCCACAGTAGCTGGAGGAGTTTGCAGTTCCCATTGTTGAGCTTCATGAGGTTCCTGTCAGTCCCTTTCTTCAGCCTGTCAAGGTCTCTCCGAATGAAATGCTTGCTTTCCATTCAGATTATTAATCCAGATGTTAAGCTGTATTGGACCCAGTATTGACCCCTGGGGTACATTGCCTCCAACCAGACTTTGTACAACTGATCAGCAACCCCTAGGCCTGGACATTTAGTCAGCTTTCGTTCCACCTCACTGAACATACAGCTCATGCTTCATCAGTTGTTTTTTTTTGGTATGTCGTAGGAGACAGTATCAAAAGCCTTACTGAAGTCAGGGCAGACAACGTCCACACTCTGCTCTCATCTGCGAAGTTTGAGTTCACCCCAAGTGCCTACTCTTTCAACTAGAGACTACTCATTACTCTTGTAGTGAACTGAGTTGGAATATACAACTAAGACTGGAAGACCAACTGATTCATGCTGATAAATCATGTATATCTCTCTGTTGGAAGAACTGATAGTAAATTTAGTACAGCATAAAGAGTCTGGCTTACACTGATATGCAGCCATATAGAGTCATAGGGTTGTTAAGGTTGGAAAAGACCTTTAAGATCAAGTCAGCCCATCAGCCCAGCATCACCACTCAGTTCACCATTCGACCATGTCCTCAAGCGCCATATCCACATGCTTTTTGAACACTTCCGGGGATGGTGACTTCCCTGGGCAGTCTGTTCCAAAGTTTGACCACTCTTTACATAAAAGGAATAATTCCTACTATCTAATAAACCTCCCCTGGTGCAACTTGAGGCCATTTTCCCTTGTTCTACTGCTTATTACCTGTGAGAAGAAAATGCTCTCCACCTGGATTTACGTTGCATATTAGGAAGAAATTTTTTACAGAGAGTGATCAGACATTGGAATGGGCTACCCGGAGAGGTGGTGGATTCACTGTCTCTGGAGGTTTTTAAGATGAGATTGGATGTGGCACTTAGTGTCATGGTCTAGTAACCACGGCAGTGTTGGATCAAGGGTTGAACTTGGTGGTCTCGGAGGTCTTTTCCAACCCGGTTGATTCTCCGATTGTATTCATACAACCTTCTTTCAGGTACCTGTAGAGAGTGAGAAGGTTCCCCCCTAAGCCTCCTTTTCTCCAGGCTAAACAATCCCAGCTCCCTCAGCTGCTCCTCATAAGACTTCTGTTCCAGACCCTTCCTCAGCTCCGTTATCCTTCTCTGGACTTGCTCCAGCACCTCAGTGTTTTTCTTGAAGTGAGGGACCCAAAACTGAGCACAGGATTCATGGTATGCCTTCACTAGTGCTGAGTACAGAGAGATGATCCCTGCCCCGGTCCTGCTGGCCACACTATTGCTGATATATTTCTGATATGTAGTACCTAGCAACAAAAATACACCCCATAAGTATGTCCCCAGTATGTTCTCTAGTTGTCTTGCTATGATATATAAAGACATATCTTTCTTCCTTCTCTATGTCAATAGTGATTTTACAGATCTTTCCTGCAAAACAACATATTCCTTTTCCCAGCTGAAGTCTATGTAGTTTCCTGTCATGTGCAAAATATTCTATAACTGTGTTCATCTTCTAGTATACTTTTTTGCAATGGTTTGTCCAAACCTTTATGAAATATTCTGATTTGAAAACAATGTGGGTTCAAAAGGTGACATAATGATTTCTTGTAGATTGTTCTCAATTTGTTCTGGAATAACCCCTAATAACCAATTGCTACCTGAACTTCTGGTTGAGTGTTTTCCTGACATTTTCAGAGGACTATGCACAGTAATTCTCGTGGGTTTTCTTAGTGATAGTGGTTGATAGTGATAGTGGAGTCCTCAGCATCCATCAATAATGATATTTTTTCTTCTTGCATTACTTGTCACTTTGTGATTGAATTTCAACTGCCATTTCATCACTTGGTCTCTGAGGTCTGCTGAACATAATAAACAGCAACAACAGCAACAATAAGTTATTTATTATAGCTGAAAAAAAATGACCATCAAATAATGACTTTTCAAATTATTCTTACCTTGCAGTGATGCTTTTGTGCTTAAGCCATTGTCAGGAACTGTCACTAGGTCAGCAGCTGTCGCAGGACAGAGCATGTTTTGGAGAAGAAGTGCTATGAAGTGTCCTTGCCAGGAATAATTACACCGGTACAAAAATATCCACAGATGCCTACAAGATTCCTGTCTTGGAAAGGAAGATACTAAGAGTTTATCATGACAGTTTTCAGAGGCGGGTCCTTAAATTCCAATGTAACCTTGTCTCTTTGCACAAATCTGTGGGTCTTAACTTATCAGTGCTGTAAGGGGCCCTTAAAAAGTGTGACTGTTTGCTTTAAATAGCAAGAAAATAGGGCTTATATTTGAATCTGACCACTGCATTTATCTACAGACAGTTTAGGTAAATGAAATAATGATGAAGGTATAAAGGTTTAATTTTAAAAAAGGTTTAATTCATGCTCTTGTTCTGTCACGTTTTCTTTCCTTCTTATTAACATCCTCAATACCACCCCCAAAAAAAACCTGTAAATTTTTTTTCACAAAGTATTAACCTTGATAGAATTACCTTCTCTACTGAAAGCTATTTGCATTTAAATTTTTCTGGCCATTTCAAGCATTCAGCAAGAATAACAACAGAATAAGCTCCCCAGTTTAAAAAAGTAGGTCTGTAGCAAGAGACATTTTTAGAGTGTCCAGTGAAAAATATGGAAATATGTAAATTACTTGTTTAAAATTTAAAAATAATAATAATCAGGTCAAATTGAATATTCCATATCAGAATAGACACATTATTTTTTTTTTTACTTACAGCTGCATTAGACAGACAAGAAGGTAATTATTCTTTTCCCCAGCAACTTAATCCATAAAAGATACTCCTAAGAAGCCTAGGAAAAGTGGATTTGGGGATAGAAAATACTATTGAACAAAATAATTGCAGTTTTTCCTGGAGATCTCTCTGGCTCTTTGTGCTAGTTTTGGCTAGGGTAGAGTTAATTCACAGTCACTCCTACCAGGCTGTGTTTTGGATTTGTGCTGGAAACAGTGTTAATAACACAAGGATGTTTTTGTTACTGCTGAGCAGTGCTTACACACTCAAGGCCTTTTCTGCCTCTCACCCCACCCCACAAGTGAGTGGGCTGCGGGTGTGTAGTGGGTTTCTGTGGCTAGTTTCAGTAGCGGGACTGCTACAGGGGTGATTTCTGTTAGAAGCTGCCCATGTCTGGTGGAGCCAATGCCAGCCAGCTCGAGGACAGGCTTCCTGCCGCTGGCCAAGGCCAAGCGAATTAGGAGTGACAGTAACGCCTCCGTGATAACATATTTAAGAACAGAAAGTTATTGTGCAGATAAAAATTCCAGCAAGGGAAGAGCGGAGTGAGAACATGGGAATAACAATGTAGACACCAAGGTCGGTACAGAAGGAGGGGGAGAAGGTTCTCCAGGCACCGGAGCTGAGGCCCCTGCAGCCCGTGGTGCAGACCGTGGTGGAGCAGCTGTGCCCTTGCAGCCCATGGAGGAACATTGGGTTGCAGAGACCCACCTGCAGCCCGTGGTGGAGTCCATGCCGGAGCGGGTGGATATCCAAAGGAGACTGTGACCCTGTAGGAGGCCCATGATGGAGCAGGGTCCTGGCAGAGACCTGGAGCCTGTGGAGAGGAAAGCCCACGCTGGAGCAGGTTTTTCCCAGGTAGGACTTGTGACCCCTCTGGGGGACCCACGCTGGTACAGCACATTCATGAAGAATTGCACCCCATGGAGGAGTCCATGTTTGGGAAGAACTGCTGACTGTGGGATAGACTCAAGCCAGAGAGGTCCATCAAGGACTGTCTCCCGTGAGAGGGACCCCGTGGGAGCAGGGGAAGGACTCCTCTCTCTGAGCAGTGGCAGAAACAACAACTGACTGTAACCCCCATTCCCTGCACTGCTGGGGGCGAGGAGATAGAACTTGGAAGGAAGGAGGGGTGGGGAGAAGGTGTTTTTAAGATTAAGATTTTAAGATTCTCACTCTTTCACTCTGATGCTGTTAGTAATAAATTTAATTAATATCCCCACTTTGAGTCTGTTTTGCCTGTGATGGTGATCAGTAAGTGACCTCTCCCAGCTCTTGTCTCAACTCATGAATGTTTTGCTGTTTTTTTTTCTCTGCTCTATCCAGTTGCAGAGGGGAAGGAGACAGTGGCTTTAGTGAGTACCTGGTGTACAGCCAGGGTCAGCCCACTATAGGGTGCACAAGGAGCTGGGAGGGGACACAGCCAGGACAGCTGACCCCAGCTGACAAGAGGGATATCCCAGACCATAGGGTGTCATTGTCAGCAATAAAAAGCTGGGGGAAAGAGGAGGGGAGGATATTTGCAGTGATGGCATTTGTCTTCTCAAGTCACCATTACATGTGATGGAGCCCTGCTTTCCTGGAGATGGCTGAACACCTGACTGTCCATGGCAAGTGATGAATGAATTCCTTGTTTGACTTGCTTGCTCATGTCTTTTGCTTTACCTCTTAAACCATCTTTATCTCAAACAACGAGTTTTCTCACTTTTACCCTTCCCGATTTTTTCCCTATCCCTCTGTGGGGGAGTGAGTGGCTGTGTGGTGCTTAGCTGCCTACTGAGGTTAAACCGTGTCAGGTCTTTTCTCCGAGTGAGTCAGGAATGAAGGAAATTTATGCTATATGATCAGAGCAACCCTCCAGTTGTTTTAAAGACAATTTTTCCTATTTGCTGAGTACTTAGTCTCTTCTGTCGCTGTAAATAGTTGAAAAGGAAGCTTATCTGTTCTTTGAGGGAAAATACAAGATTAATTTTACAAGATTCTGAGCTGTTTGCTTGCATGATATAAAGGAGATCTTTGCTCATATTTGTTCTTCCTGCCCAGAACAAAGGTCTCTTGTTTTTTGCTTGGTCAAGACCTTATGCATGAGGTTCACCCACTTTTGTCTATACTTAGTGTACTATCCACAGGATGGCTTAAAATGCTTTGGATTTTTTGTTTGTTTGTTTGTTTGTAATATTTCTTGACAGATATGTCTTCTGATCACATCAGCAAAGTGCCAGTGCTTGTAGTATTTCTGTAACTAGTTTGGTGTTTTCCCTGATTACAATTATCTTTGCATAATGAAAAGCTTGGAAAAAGGATAAGGAAATACACACCATTCTGTTAGGCTGGAGGGACCTTTCATATACTGGTCTTAATTTTATCTCCCCTTGTCATGCCTCACGGATACTCTGTAACACACTTGAGATTTATTTTATGATCAATTACAAGATTAAATTAAAAATTACATCTCTGAAAATTATGATATATCTTTAAATACCCAATTGCACTCTTTCCTTTACTCTAAAAACATTTATTTATGTATCAATGAAATGCCAGATTCTTCTGTTCTTACAGCAGTTAAAGATTTTTTCGGTCTCAATTCTGAAATTTCCTTTTGAAATAACTTTATTATTTTTAAACTTATAAAACATCTTTCAGCCATCATCTTCCCAGTGTTTCAGTTATGCCTGTATATAATATCCAAAATTCCTAAACTTCTGTAATCTAAGGTTGCTGTTACTTTGGGAGAGGAAGAAGGAAGTTAGCTGCTTGAGTAATACAGGTAATAGTTAATTTTTTCAGTTTCAGCTAGCACATTAGACCAGATATTGCAACTCATATACAAACCATGCAGTAGTCTCTGGATTACTGTATTCAATATAAAAATATTTCTTGGAGAAAAAACATAGTTTGTTTTCACAAAAAATGCACATGGCATGCAGACATAGGCTATTTATGAAATAAGTTACTGCACTGCTGGAGCAAGGCTAGAAGAAAGAGATTTAAGAATATGTGTTATACTTTTGTAGAAGCATTAGGATGTGAGAAATAGAGCTTTTCCTAGCACTTCTGTAGCTGACCTTTCAATAAAATATTTGTTGAATTAAAATAGACATTTTCTGAAACAAAGGCTTGCATGAATAGTTTTGGTTACAGCAGAGATCCCTTTCCTGGGAAAGGTGTAAAAAATAATTAAGAGATTGTCAGGGTTTTATTCTAATTTATTTTTTTCCTGACCTAAACTTATGGGGATTCCTTAGAAATCTCCAGAAAATTAACACTTGGTCTGTGTCATGTAAAGAAAAATTGTCCCATTTAGGAAAGTCTACACATTTTAATAATTTGATATCGCCTTTTGAGGTGTCATGGTATATGTTTCAATTTATTTCTGTATATTCCTCTTCATCCACAAAGCCTTGGCTTCATCAAAACCTCCAAGGGAAGGAAATAAGTAATTTCAGATCAACCATTTTTCTCTTAGCACAGGAACCAGTGCACATGCAGGTGAGCACTGGTGTGTGGCCTTACATTCAGTCATATTTCTCTGGTGTTACTTGCTGTGTGTTCATGTCTACAGTGCCATTAGATGTTGCAGCACTCGAGAAGTGGTTGCACCATATATAGTTGCATTGTGCAGTTCAACAGATTTATACACATAGCTCTCAGGCCTACTACACATGCTGCTTTAGCTTTTTCCCAGTTTATTCTGCGTCATCCTGCAGCTATTAAAGGAATGAAATTTAGCTGATGACTTTTTTTTCAAGATAAAGGAGCACAAATAACATATTTAGCAGAGTTAATGATACTATTTTCTTCAGTTTAAATTTGTCTTCCACAGCTTTTGCATTGTATTGGGAACAATTTTTGACCTTAGATTATTTTCATCCGGTAGTAGCAAGAAGAAAAAAGCAAGTGGAAGCTGTTCACTGCATTTTCTACTGAGCTTGTATTTAAAAATTTGATACATCTTCTGGAATAGACAGTTGAGGGTTTTGTCTGGTTCAATTCTTTCAATTCCAGGAAAAGAGAAAGTGTGGAAAGATGTGTCACCTGAATTATTATATTTTTTTTTTCTAAATGAGATTTTTTTTAAAAATCCATTTTTACACAGTAAAATCAACATAAAAATATTTGCACTCTTCTGGAAATCCATCAGAAGAGTGTTTCTGATCAAGTCAAGTGCTGAAGTGTCCCAATATAGAAAGTGTTGGGATACCATGGTGATTGTATCTATAAAAATGTGTACCCTGTGAAATCTCAAGGATTAAGAGCAAACACACTTTGCAGTATACCTTATGAAAAGTCTTTAGAAGGAAAAAAGTCTACAGCACATAAGTACTGTGATTTTCTTCATGTGTCTGAACTCACTTTACCATGTCAGCTGTTTTGAATGTCACTAGACTTTGACTGTAGAGACTAAGAGCTGAACAGAAACTCCAACAAGCTGATACTAATTTTTGGAATGTTTACAATGCAGTGCTGGACATTAAGGGTAATTTTTTCTATGTATCTGATCTGTTGTTTCATCAGGATTCACTGTTATGAAAGTCAATGAAATCCTTGAACTAATATGAAGTGTGGCAGCTGCAAGAAAGCCCTGGCTTTTGAACTCAAGCTCCCTGCTACCATTGTGCAGTCCTGATCAGAGCCACCAAAAATTCAGTTGTATTCCTCTGTATCCACCATGTCAAACAGAAGCTTGTTCCAGAAGCTCACTACTCTCACACCAGAATTCTTCCTCTAATATTCAATTTGAATTTGTTGCGGTCTGGTTTACATTTTGTCTTGTGTTAGTCTATCTTGAAGTTTATGCTGATCTTCTACCTCCACACTGATTCTCTTCCCCTCTGACACCATCCTACTTCATCTTCCTACACCATCCTTTCATTCCTTCGTTCTGTAAAAAAATCACTCATCATTCCTCTCCACATCACAGCCTTCATTTTGGTAAAATGAGCAAGTCATACTCTTTGAGTGCTCTCTGTAAAGTCAACCTTTCTCATTTCCCTGTTCATGCTATGAAATTTTCTCTCCCACTTTTGCAATTTTAACTCCTCTTTTTTGAGAGAGGATAGCTAGAACTTTATGGAGTTTCCAGATGAAATCTCATGAGTACATTATACAAGGGCATTAATATTTCCTGAGCCTCTGCAAATATTCTGATACACTCTACTGCTGTATGTTTTTTTTTTTTATTTAATGTTATATCCGTTGGGTGAGAGGGATTGTAACATCTGTCTTTTATTGCCATTTGTGTTATGTCCAGTTCAGTAGGTGCTAGGCTCTATTGTAAAGTTTAATAATCAGTTTTATTAGTTGTGTCAATGAAATGCATCTCTCATTACTTGAGAATGTTGGTGACATGCTTTATTAATAATTGCTTACCTCATTTCTCTCTGTATTTTCAGTTCATTTTGCTTCTCATTCATACTGAGCTTGCATGTGTTCATTTTAGCATTTTTGCTTCTCTGCTGTGGCTACCCTTCAGGAAATGCAAAACAGTTTACAAATCTTACTGTTGCATATTCAAATCTTTGTGCAATGTAATTGTAAGGTTCAGTCTCCACATAATAAAGCGTACAGATTTTTTACAGGAACTGTATAAACAGTAGTCAGCATTATAGTACCTTAGAAATAGAATCATACAATTGTAGATTTGTTTAGGTTGGAAAAGACCTTTAGGGTCGTCTAGTTCAACCATCAGCCAACCACCACCACCATGTTCACCGTTAACCATGTCCTCAAGTGCCATATCCACATGTTTTTTGAACACTTCCAGGAACAGACACTCCTTCCCTGGGCAGTTTGTTCCACTGCTTGACAACCTTTTCTGTGAAAAATTTTTCCTACTATCTAATCTAAACTTCCTCTGGTGCAACTTGAGGCCATTTCCTCTCATCCTATCACTTGTTACCTGTGATAAAAGACCGACCCCCACCTGTCTACAACAGGTGTCTATTTGCAGAGAATGATAAGGTCCCACTTTCATCTCCGTTTCTCCAGGCTAAACAATCCCAGCTCCCTCAGTCACTCTTCATCAGACTTGTGCTCCAGCCCCTTCCTAAGCCCCACTGCCCCTCTCTGGAAACGTTTCAGCATCTCAATGTCTTTCTTGCAGTGCGGGGCCCAGAACTGGACACAGTACTCGAGGTGTGGCCTCACCAGTGCCGAGTGCAGGAAAATGATCACTGCCCTAGTCCTGCTGGCCATACTATTGTTGATACAAACCAGGATGCCACTGGCCTTAATAAAACTAATGTTCATAATAAACTCTAATGAAGCTGCTACTTAGATGACAACATATTTATTAGACCCAATATAATTTAATTTATTCACTGACTCATAAGGAAAAATATATATTGTTATAGACTGTATAGACTGCAACATTATACAAAGAGGAAAACATAGGAGAGAGAAACAAGTCAAAATCTTACTAGACTTTCTGATACAATAAAAAAGACTTTTACTCTATATAAAATGTGCTTTTATGACTATAAATTCAAGATGATTGAAGACTGATATATATAACTGCATACATTTCATTTTATACAGCCATAGCAGTATGATTTAATGCTTTTAGGCTGTATACTGTATTTCTGATTTTACTTAATATATGTACAAAGAGTACATTTAACCTAACTTGAAAAGAAGTAAGTCTTAAAATCTAGTGCTATATTTAACATTTGAATAATTGTTTCTACAGCAGACCAGGGACCTCATTTTAAGGGAACTAGGTGCAAGAAAGATCAAGACTGGATGTTCTGTCCAATATGAATGCTATTCTTGCCATTGCAAGGCTGTAGAACTGAGCATTGTAGAGTATCATAGAATGGTTTGGGTTGGAGGGGACCTTAGAGATCACTGAGTTCCAACCCTCCTACCATGGACAGGGACACCTTTCACTAGACCAGGTTGTTCAAAGCTCCATCCAACCTGTCCTTGAACACTTCCAGGGGGCATGTACGACTTCGCTGGGCAGCCTGTTCCAGTACCTCACTACCCTGAGTAAAGTATTCTTATCATCTAATCTAAATCTCTCTTAGTTTAAAATCATTCCCCCTTTTCCTGTCCTTATCTGTCCTTGTGAAAAGTCACTCTCCCTCTTCTTTCTAAGCCTCCTCCAGATACTGGAAGGCTGCAATGAGGCGTTCCTGGAACCTTCTCTTCTCCATGCTGAACAAGCCCAGCTCTCTCACCCTGTCTTCATAGGAGAGGTCTCATAGGAGACTCACTCTAACAGGTCGACATCCTTCCCGCTGAGCACCCCAGATCTGGATGCAGCACTCTGGTTGGGGTCTCACAAGAGTGGAGTATAGGGGCAGAATCCCCTCCCTTGACCTGCTGGTCATGATGCTTTTGATGCAACCCAGGACATGATTGGCGTTCTGGGCTGCAAGTGCACATCACAGGCTCATGTCCAGCCTCTCATCATGTCCAGCCTCTTATCCACAAGAACCCTCAAGTCCTTCTCCACAAGGCTACTCTCAATGAGTTCTTCCTCCAGTCTGTACTCATGTCTGGATGACTGAACATGCTCTTTTTGATTCCTTCTGTTAATGATTTTGATGAAACCCTTATGCAGTAATTCTGAATTTTGGGGAAAGTAATTTACAATTTTCAACTTTTAAAAAGCATGGCTAGTGAGGCTATTTGGTGGACCGGTGCAAATATTGGCCAATTAAATTGTCCATCTATAAGTTTCTTCTTGGAAAAAACGTGACTCCGTTTACTAACGACGTTAAAACATTTAAAAATGGAAAAAAGAAATCTTGTGGCCATAGACAAATGATTATAGTAATAATTTTCAATGAAACTGCTGATTCATGTGTCGCTTTTTCATCTTAGAAGTAGATTGTAAGCAATCTCAGGGGAACTACTTTTTTGTTTGGTTTTGTATAATACATGGCACAGAAGGATCTCTAAAGAACTGTGTAAGTAGCCTAGATTGTTGCCTGGACTAGGAATAAGGTGGCAGAAAAGAATATTTTCTATTCATCTTTTGTCCTTTGTTAACCATCATGGTGTTGCCTTAAAAAAGATATGTCTTTGAAGAATATGTCCTATGTCTACAAAGACTTGTTGTAAAGGAAAAAGGAAAAAAAAAACAATTTAGTCACTGAATAACTGAAGAAAAAAAATCCACATTCAATGCAGAGACATACAAACCAGCACTTTGTCATAAATCTGATAGTTGTAGTCATTGCAGCAATGATCTGGGGTTGTTATTCCCATGTTTTATTCAGATGTCCACCTATGAAATTTAGAGGTTTAATTAAATAGTATTCCAATTCATGTCAGACAGACCTCAAAAGAGAAATGTAAACAAATAAGTAATTCCACAGATTGCCTGAACAAGAACTACAAAAGCACAAACCAAATCAAAATTTTATTCCGGAATAGTCACTCGAACACATCCTGTTGTTTAGAGAAATAGTGGCTGTGGCTGCTGTGTATCCACAGTAGAGTCTGATTGGAAAAATATTTGGTAAGTGTTTTTTTTTTTAGTTGTCAGAATGTAAAGAGATTTTCTGCTGATCATTCCAATTCAGGGAGTTTTTACGCAAGTCTGTCTGGGCTGTACTGTGTGGTTGCTCCTGAACTTGATAGCAAAACCCAGCTCTAAGGAGGTGAACTCTGCTCTGGATCTGTGGTATTATTGCATTTCATTTAATACAGACATTTTCAAATTTGCATCTAGGAAGAAAAAAATCAAACCTTAAAATATCTCAGTAAGCACTGAAGTGGGATTCTTTCCCTATTCTGATCATTGCAAATTATCTGGTAAAACAATGCATATTCATATAGGGAGAGTGAAGCTAAAGTTTCCTAGCATTCTGAAAAAGATGAGAATTGAGTTGGCTGTCAGGTCAATTTAATTTGGGATGAAATACCAACATAATCAGCCCGTCATATGTGAAGGAAGCTTCAGTTTCTTCTAAAACACAGTATGTTCAGGACACATATGGTCTTGCATGAGCTTAGGGGCTTTATGTATTTTAGGTATAATAGTGCATATATAGTAAGGTGTTGAATATATGTTCAATTTTTTCATGCCCTGTTAGAAGAGGAGCAAAATGTTTCTGAGGCGTGAGATGTTATTTTATTTTCTGGCACTACAGCAAATTTCTCTGAAAGTGTTTCTTCATTGTTGTGCCTCTGTTCGTTTCTAGAAAATAGGTGTAAACTGTTTGCAATCTTGCAAATTTGTAACATGTTTTTTTACAAGTAAAATATTTTTAAGACCTCTGAATACTAGTATTCTGCATAGAATTTCATCATGTGAGCTACCTTAAGCGGCTTCAAAGGCTGACAACCCTCATGTACATTACTGGAGTCAGTTAGAGAATACTCATTTCTCTGAAGTGCATTAAATCAGGCAACAATTCAAAGAATGACAATTACATGACCTGTCCCCAAAAAGGCCTCTAACATATGTGTGAACAGATACTACTAACTGGTGGAATACTTGGTAATAAGGATTTCAACTGAAAATATCAAAAGTAGGGAAAATATTTATGAGAGGAGGATAAATATTTAGCTTTTCAAATCAAATGAGAGATACATAGAATCATGGAGAACTTTTTTTTCACACTGCACATTAACTTAATCTAACAGAATTCAGCTCATGCAGACAAAAAAAGAACTAGACAGAAAGAGAGGTTAGATAACATAGCTGGCCAAAATGTTTGGATATAGCACATATAAGTCTTTGTACAAAGCAGACTTTGTAAAAAGTTCTGTTCAGCATAAACTTACTGAAAAGATATAAAGAGAGAGTCGAATGTGTATTGTCTGTGAATGTAGCTTTCAAAATTCTGAAGATTCAAAAAGGGATGAAGAGTACAATTTGATAATGAAATGTGTAAAGAAAAAATTTGCTAATGAAGAAGGTTAAAATTGATTCATTACATTTGCACAGGATTTCAGCAGAACGTAGGAATTAATGGTCAGAGAGATATAGAACTGCGTAGTCAGACATATGCTCTTGAAAACACAGCTGTCTTCAGTTCTTCATGACATTGACACTGGAACTCTGTTGCTATTGAAATAACATAAAATTATCCAGTTTAAAAATCCACAAGTTTTTTTTCTGTAATAGTTGTCAACAGTTTTTCTATATTAAATGTCTTCATTATTTTCTGACCTCAATACGACTTCACAAATGTGAAGCTTCATTCAAGCAAACACTTTGTAAAGGACTCTTTTATCAATATGATATTATTTGGCTTTTTGAATAAAAAAATAGAAGGAGTAACAATTCAACATGTATATCACCAAAGAATGAAAGAAATGTTAAAAAATGGAGTCCACAATACTGGTGTACAAAGTAGAAATTCTTATGCTGGTTAACTCTGATCAGTGCACTCAGTAAATATTCACTGGACAGGATGATTGTCAGTGAAATGATCAGGTACTGGCTGCTTCATTCATTGGGATTAGTACAGAACCAAAGGTAGGTTATCAGTCACCATAAAATACGTGATTCAGAAGGTTTCCAAAAGAACAGCAATGAGATGAAAGCATAACACTTTAAACAACTAAGATATAAACAAAAATTATTTCATTTATTCAGGAAAATGTTAAGAATGTAAGATTAAAGTCAAGGATAAATGTTTTTCAATAGTGATCAATCATCTTTATTTCATTTCATGACCAATTCAGTATCAGTCAGGAATTCACCACACAGGAACTCAGGTTTTGCCATATGATCATCAAACACTGGGATAATAAAGATGAAGGAAGAAAGAACATGGAAAAAAGCAGATGTGCTAAGACACAGCAATAGCTTAAAAGGAATGAAACAAAAAAACCTTCTCTTTTAGTGAAAAATGTAGGCATATTACAGGAAAAGTCATCATCACTGTCTGTAATTAGACATATATTTAGCTAGGTTACCAGACACTTCCCATTATCTTTTGTCATTTCTGCTGAAACTTTAATCACTTGGGCTGGAATTTTCTACATCATGACAGTAGCTTTAGGCCATATAGATTTGTATCTTCTTTAAATGTCAGGTAACACCACTAGGTAGTTTCTTTAAATAAAAACAAGTGGGAGAAAGAAGTAGTACTTTTTATTATGTTTAAAAATTAGAACTACTATTTTTAAGAACTGATGTAGTTTTGGAGCTAAAACTTGAAATCTGTTACATTACATGGGGCCTTATTTGGTTGAGGATTATTCTGGATAGAGTACCAGCATAAGAAAGATTTAAGCCTAAAAAAGCAGATGTTCTTTCAGAAGTTTCTTCTGAGATAGATGGGAACAGAGGTTTCTCTAACTATTGCAAGAGCTCCCTGAAACTAGTTTACCCTTAGTAAGAAGTTTTTTCTTCCAGCATTCAAGAAGAATTGAATACCTGCAGAAATTTCTGCATGAGTGGAAAACTCTTAGAGCCATGGAGTGTGAAACATGAAAGAGGATATGACCCTGTTTCATATAGCATTTACAGCTATGACATGAAACGTAAAACAAAACATACCGTCTCAGTTTTTCAGTAAAGATGTTTTATCATCGAGAGTGGATAGAAATTCAATTTAGCATGTTCAAAAATATGTCTCTGAAGAAGTGAGGGGAAGGGATCAGAGAGGACAAGGTTTTCAGTGACTTGTCTGGATAAAGTTTTATTTCTATGTCTGAAATAAGTTTTGATAAGAAATGCAGGATGTATTGGAGGATTTAGATTTAAATGAGTTGATGTACAAATTTTTTTCATGTTCTTTTTATGATATATGATACTGTACAAGATCTTTAGGTTGTGTATTGATCATTACAGAGAAGAGAAAAATGAAACTGAAATGGCAATATTTCCTTTCTCAAGAGGGACAGTAGGTGAAACTTAGAAAGGATTCTGAGTAGTAGAGGTATTAATCTCACAGGAAAGTCATCCAAGTTGAATTAAAGCATGAACTCCACCTGTATCTAGGTTGGGAGGAAGCAGAATAAAGAATTCCAACACTGATGCAATGAGGTGAGGATGCCATGGGAATATGTGGTCAAAAGATTTCTGACTGAAAAGTACCCCATCAAATACATTTTGCACAGCATGTCCTCAAATATATTGTAATTACAGATTCAGTTTTACTTTTAACCTCTTTATTTCCAAACTCATGATCATTCCTGTCCAAATCTTTGTCTAAAACACTTATGAATACACCAGGACTTTGCTGTCCTGATCAGTCCAATACCATAGGACAAGATTGATGACAATGAAAATAGAGATCTGAAGACAAAGTTTTGCAAGTAAATAACAGATGAATATATAGAATATATCTGTCATTCTGGAGATAACACTGCTTCAAAGATGGGCTTCTAGAGCTCAGAGTCTGGGAAAGTAGATGTTGACTGAAATATACTGAGGCATAATCAGCAGAGATAAGTTTGGATGCCTGTGGCACTAAGCAGATGGAGTTCAGGAAGGAAAAGACTGCGTTGCGTGATCTCTTTTGAAGCTGCTTAGAGACATATCGGTCTCCATTCCATAGGTGCAGTACACTTGTTCTTCTATTAAACCAAGAGAATTAGTTATGTTATATTAGCTGGAAAAGAGAATCCCTGATATCTGCTTTCAAAATCAAAGCCTTCACAATATGTGAAAACAGTCATTTTAGCACAGGCTTTTGGCAGTTTTGTTCTTCAGCTATAAAATGAAGTTGACCCTACAATCTAAGGTCACAGGTATTCTGTGAAGCTAAATTTGCTAATACCTTTGAAATACTTACATGGTGAAAAGAACATGAATAAAATAATTGTTTTAATACAAATTATGAAAAGAACTTGGGTAAACAGGCATATGGACACACATTGGGTTGAACAATAAAAGCAATTATTAAGAAGATACTAATGAAGAAGGAACCGTCAGGAAAAAAAATTTAAAAATCTATGTCAGGACTGTAGCAAAAGTAAACACACAAAGAGGTGAATTAACTGTATATATAGTTATAGTTACATCCCCCATTCTATAGACTATAACATACAAGTACTTAGAAATAAACACGTGGGGGTTTTTTGTGGGTTTTTTTGTGAAATCAAATGCTTTTATGGAAGCAAATGCCAAAATTGCATATATTAATGAAAATTGAATGAGAGAATCTTCTACCCAAAATACACCACAGCAGGAGAAGATGCCTGAAGGAAGCTGCAGGAATGGGGAGGAGGAAGAAGTGTCTGAAATGAAGGAGTGAAGCTGATCCTAGGAAGAAGAGGATGTGGGAGGAATATGCTTTTTGGTTTTGTGTTTTGGGTTTTTTTCAGGGTTTTGGGGTTCAGGTTTTTTTGTATTTGTTGATTTGTTTGTTTTACCTCAGTATCATTCTCTATTTGTAATTGGCAATAGATTAACTTAATCTTCCCCAAGTTGAGTCTGCTTTGCCTGTGAAGATAATTGATGAGTGACCTTTGTGTCTTTATCTCAGTGCATTTAGTTTTCTTCATATAATTTTCTCCCCTTGGTCTGTTGAGGAAGGGGAACAAGAGGGTGTCTAGGTGGGCACCTGGCACACAGCAAGTTCAAACCACCACAAGAGCTTTGAACCCTTCCTCTCAAAGAAGGGATTGATTTTGCCTTGTACAACTTTGGAAAAATATGGTATACATTACAGAAACAAAATATTTTCACTTGAAATGTCAAAAATGCTGAAACATCTGCTATGTAATTGTATCTATTGTGATAAGAAATGTGGATCTACAGTAAATCTGGAAAACTCTAGAAAGTGAATGCATACAGATATTCTGTCTCTTGAAAGCAGGCAAATTCCAAATGAATACATATAGTAGTATTACGTAAATGATTGAAAGTAATTGTGGCTTAATGAAGAGGCAAGTTAGGAGGAAGACATGTTACTTTTACACACTAGTCCACATCCCCTGGAATTTCTTCTGTTGTTTGCCATCGAGTAGCTCTGTCCATTTTCCTGAGAATGAAAACTCCTTTGTAAAAATTTACAACCAAGTGTGAGAAACGTTTATAATAGATGGAATAATTTAGCTGTCACTTTTATAAGAGGATACCAGGGTATATGAATGCATCATCATCACAAATGCTCCTTTAGCATTTTATTTAGATACAGGATTTTCAAAGTTTGCAGAAACAGGAATAGAGAAAAGTGATCTCAAAAGTCTCTTATAACCTCTAGAGATTTGGACTAGTGTTATTAGTATGTTAAGGAAAACATCTCAGAATCAAAAAGCACTCTCTCTGGTATGCTGGATGAAATGTTACAAAAGAGGGCTGCAAAAAATCTCTCTCTGACTACCACCAAGAGTAATGCATCGCTACCAGTGAAGAAAGGTAGAGTTTTTGAAGGTGAATAAATTTATGCTTTTCTTTCTGATAGAAGCTTTTAGATGGAACACTTTATATCTTTCTGATCAAGGCAACAGTACTTAGAGGTGTATACTGGCACACCCAGTCTATGTTTGCTAAATTGCAGGCACAATGTAAAAAATCACTCCAAAAGGGAGAGAAAATGTAGTTTAATGCATTGTGAGAGATATAGTTAGTCCTAAAATTTGATACAAATTTACTGGCTTTTGAGTGGTGATCATAGAAAATGATATTTTAGAGTGCAGAACAGTCAGCCAGTCAGACAGATATAAAGATCAGAGATGTCTGAGGGGAAAAATTCTCCAATGAGGGCAAATTTTGTCACTGTTAGCTCTCTCTCACTTCATCTAAATACTCTCTGCAGGAAAAAAAATCCTAGTCTTTGAAAATATTTTCTGCTATGCTTTACATTTAAGTTCTTTGAGTGAGGCTAGTGAACTTTACTGTAAAAAAGATCAGGATATTATTGTATACCAGGGTTTTTTGGTGGTGGTGGTGATGGTGGCTTTCCACTTAAAGGATGTGGAAAGTCTGCAGAAAAGTACTAATGGACATTGAAATATGCATTTCCTTTTGCAGGTGCAGGGACCAGAAAATACATCTATCCTGTCCTCTGAACTGTGTATTACAGGGAGTGTCTGTTTCTTTATATAATAATATTTTTGATGAGAGAAGACTTAAAAATAGTTGTCTATAAAACTATATGTTCCATTTTGTTTTGCAAGCAATATTTGCCTTGCTAGGTTATCTTCAGCCTTTTCAATTTCATTTTGTCTTGAGCTTTGACAGAAAAATGCTGACAGAGAGTGAAGGATCCGTTGGTAGTAACAGTCCAGGACCTGGTGGCTCTCCTGATCAATACAGGTATTAGACAATTGAGTTCAAGAATCACAGAATTACAGAATGGGTCAGGTTGGAAGGGACCACAGTGGGGTCATCTGGTCCAACCTCCTGCTCAAGCAGGGTAATCCTAGAGCACATGGCACAGGATTATATTCAGATGGTTTTTGAATACCTCCAGCAAGGAAGACTACACAACCTCTCTGAGCAACATGTTCCACTGTGTGGTCACCCACCCTGTAAAGAAGTTCTCCCTCATGTTCAGGTGGAACTTCCTGTGCATCAGTTTCTGCCCATTGTATCTTGTCTTATTCTTTGGGACCGCTGAGAAGAGCCTGATGCACCCTCTAGACACCCTCCCTTCAGACACTTACATACATTTGTAACTTCCCTCTCAGTCATCTCTTCTTGAGGCTGAACAGGCTCAACTTTCTCAGCCTATCCTTGTAAGAGAGATACTCCAGTCACTTAATCATATTTGCTACCCTCCACTGGACCCACTCCAGGAGTTCTGTCTCTCTTGTACTGACAAGCCCAGAACTGGACACAGCTCTCCAGATGCATCCTCAGTAGGGCTGAGGGGCAGGATCACTTCCCTTGACCTGCTGTCAATGTTCTTCGTAATGCACCGCAGGATTCCATTGGCCTTTTTGGCCACAAGAGCACACTGCTGGCTCATGGACAGCTTGTTCTCCACTAGGACCCCCAAGTCCTTCTCCGCAGAGTTGCTTTCCAGCTGGTCAGCCCCCTGCCTGTTACTGGTGCAGAACTCTGCGTTTATGTTTGTTGAACTGAAATAGGTTTCCTTCTGGCCAACTCTCCAGCCTGTCTAGGTCTTGCTGAATGGCAATACAGCACTCTGGGGTATGAGCCACTATTTCCCATTCTGTATCATCAGCAAAATTGCTGGGGTGCACTCTGTCACTGCATTCAGGCCATTGGTGAATAAATTGAACAAGACTAGACCTGGTACTAACCCATGAGAACTCAGTGAGCTACAGGCCTCCAGCTAAAAGAAAAGAAGTGAATTGAATCGAATGACAAAAGTATATGTTTAAATTTTTAAGAATGGAAGGAAAAGTATATATTTAATTTTTTAAGAATGGAAGGAAAAGGAATTTCTAGATGGTGGAGTATGTTAGATATTAAAAGAAAGTGTATCTCATCAAAAAAAGGACTCAGAAAACTTGCTCAGGAAATTGTCACTGTAATTAGTCAGATAATGGTAGCTGTCATGTTTTAGACTACTCAACATGAAAGATCACAGAGCAAATAGCTATTTCATATGCTTAACAATTTTTATTTGTTAATTATATGTGTCAGACATTAGTACTGAAAGGCAGAATACTATTTTTTTCTTGCAGTTAACTTTCACAGTAAAAATAATTGGTTTGTACCAGGTGATGCTGGTTTATCTGCATTCCAGTAAAAAAAGTATATATACTTGCAGGACAGACAACTGTTTAGTAAAACCCTAGAAAAGGTAATGTAAAGTCATAAAATATCACATAACTTTTTGATACATCAGTGTATGGCCCTCTGACCAGGGCATGGCATGCTTCACAGATCCTATCCATGGTGAGGTTTGCCATACTCACATTGGCTGGTGTTCTTATCAGAATCTTGCTCACAGTACATCTTCATCAGCCACTGGGAACAATGAAACCTGTGATGCTGACTTAGCTTTAGAGAGTCCCTTGGACAACACAGTATAATATTCTTATCTCATTAATAAAGCTGCAGTTCTTGAAGAGATGCATGTAATATTTCAAGTGAGTAAAGCAGTATTATTTGCATACTTTTGATTAAGTACACACTCATTACATATATATTGAATAATTTTGCAGACTGTGTATTCATTAATTAATTATACTGTTGATTAGCTATGCCTTGATTAAGTACCAGTCATGTGGTATCCATGATACAGAAGCATATGTCTGGATTAGCCATTATGTGGATCACTAACTCCTCATACAGTAGTCCTCAGATAGACCGCTGCAGAGTCAAATTTCATATGCAGTCACATGTAGAAATTGCAGTGTTCGGATGAGCCCAATGAAACCTCACTTTACCAACACAGTATGTTTTATAATAGAAAGGTCACTGAAAGGTGTATGCTGGTTCTCAGGGCCCAGATAAACTATCATTTCATAGTATGATGTTACTAAATTTATTTCTAGAAGGAATTGTCAAATGAGCCAAGTAATGGAAAACTTTAGCTCAAAGAAACTAAACAACGACAAAGTGATCAAAACAGTTCAGACAAATCCTGCAGTTGTCTTCCCAGAAACTTCTTGTTTCCTTAGTTTATCACAAAAGTGGTCATCTGCCATGTGCAATATCACATAGGTGAAGGTACAGATCTTGGTGCTCCAGGCTAAATAAACACAAGCATAGAGCAGAATGTCACCAGTAAAATAGAATTCAGCTCTCTTTCAACATGGAATCAAGTCTCAGGACACTGCTGATGAAAGAATAATTAAAAAAATAGAAAGGACATGTTCTGGGGCAGAAGTGGCAGGAACTATATTTCCTTTTCTTCTAAAAAAAAAAAAAAGAAAAAAGATTTCAAAAGTATCCCAGTACAACAAAGAGATAAACCCAAGATCTTTTATGAATAATAATAATTGCAACATAGACCAGACATGCTAGAAGAATTTGGGGTATATATTTGCCTTGAGTGTCAGAAATCCAAATAGATCCTGCAATTCTTTTACCTACTTAGTCTAAAACTTCTATCATGACCCTATTGGTCTTTTTTGGGGTGATGCTTTCGGGCTCTCTTTAAGCTGCGCAAATGTTCACTGCAGCAGAGGTTTGTTCAGTTATTGCACCTCAGCGGTTTGCACCAATTCTACTGCAAACCCTGTCTCTGAAGAGGGAGATTTGGATAACTGTGAAATTTGTATTATATTTTAAGCAGAAACAGAAAAAATGTTGCCTTTAAGAACTGACATTATCCCTCTCAAAGTGAAGATTCAATCTTTCTGTTCAAGTGACTAGAAGAGCCTCTACAGACAAGAATTTTAGCTATATATATGCTACAGACCTCATATAGGAGCAGAAAGCCATGCATTAGTCATGAAGAAGATTTTCTGTGTGAAATATGACACAAATAGATATTTGACTGCATAGAAAGCAACCTCAAATAAGAGAAACTTCTCATTATGTGGAAATTTTGTTTTTTCTGTATTTTCATGAGTGAGGGTATTATTTTAGTTGTCTATACGCAGATGTCTCTGTTATTATTAGTGAAACTGTTTATAAGCCAAAAATGGTAGAATCTGAGAAAAAAAATAGGAAAATCAAAAGAAAAATAAAGAAAACTTCCACATAATATTTTCTTAGTTATGTTTTTGCTAATGGTAAAGATAATTTTACTACTCAGTTCAAAGAATTCAGGATTAGGAATGGTTTAAGAGTCCCTGAAAATCCCAGGTTATGGACACTACAATTGATTCCTACCCAGATCAAGAAATAAATGGGTTTTAGGGAATATCTAGCAGAGCAGGAAACAAGCAATTCAAAAGGCCCAATGTCCGCTGAAGCCTGTAACATTCCTCAGAGGTGGGATTTATGAGTGAAAAAAAAAGTATTATTTGCACAAAGAATTGCATTTTATTAGAGTGTGTAAATATCTTCTGCTTGCTACAGGTTAAAGCCTCGGGAAAATGCAGTGTATCAAAGCCAGAAATGCTGCTCTGCAAGAGAAAAAATTTTTGTCCTCATAGCACACTTCCCTTCTCTTTAGCAGCCTATTTTTTGCTGTGTATTGTATTTTGCTTTATTTTTCTTTGCCTTTTTAATTCTCTCGATTGGAATGGAAAAAGCCACTATACGTATTTGCATGCCAAGCTCTATGGACTTTTCCAGCAGTCTATCTTTGATGCTCTTTTGACATACTATTGCCACTGATTGCTCTAATTGTTTGGTCCTGGTTCATCCATTTTAGGTTTAGCGAGTTAAGACTTTACTCCCCATTTCCAGTAATTCAATTCAGTTCAATTAATTTGTAGCACTAAGGACTCGGTGTATTCTGTATGCACTTAAAATGCTTTTGTAAATGTCTGATGCATTCTTAGGGAATATTTAATTCAGTGAGTCGACAGAGTTTTCAGACTATTGCCACTGTGATAATGAAAATCATTATCACACAGAGGTGATTGGGATGCATCCTTACACATCAACCTAATAGTAGATCACTAGCTTGTGTATAACATGTCACATGATGTAATATGATGGCTGTTTCAAAAGCAAGTTATCAGTAACTGATTCCTCATAGAACAAAAACAGAAATCAGAGATGTACAGGCACTGAGGAGCTCGGAAGATCATTGGAAACCAGATACTATCTGTAACCTGTTAAATCCAATGTAGATTGTGTTAAAATTGCCCAAAATAGCGTTTTCACACCTTTTCACATCAAGAAAAATTTGTCTGTCCATCCTCCATAGAAGGATTAATTTAATTTTTCATAGGAGCAACTGCAAGCTGTAGTTATAGCTAAGGACTTTTCCCAGAAAAGTAAAATCATTATAACGGCTTTTAAAGCCAGTTTTGTACTTGGAAAAAAGTAGATGCTGTGGCATCTGATAGGGGAAACAGCAGAGAAATTTTTAGTAACATTTGTTCCATGAAGATAACAGTAGCACAGCACTTCCAAGTCTAATTGCATTTATGATATATATATAAACCCAACATGTATTTATAGATCCTACACAATGGCATTCTGCCCTCCCTCTTGATGTTTTATCCTTAACCAATGAAGTCTTCTCTGCAGCAAAATTTTCCAGAAAAAACAATTAAGTCCAGTTTTTCAGTTCTGAACTAAACAAAGGAAATCAGCTTCCCCACCTGCTGTGGCTGGCAGAATACAGAGAGAAAAGCAGTGTTATTTCAAAACAAAATCACACAGTGAGGATCCATTCACAGCTATTCACATGTTCTGCTTGCTTTATAAAAGGCAGTAAAAACATCTGTCTGAAACAATTTTTTTTTCCAAGGGATACCTTTGTAAGCACGGTTTTATTTGGAATACACCTACCATTCAATGAGCAAATATGTACTCTGATCTCTCGTGGGTCTTACTTTCCACCATGGCTTCCAAAATATCTGGGGTCTTTCAACTCTGTGTATTAGTAAATCCTCACTACTGTATGTGAGATGAACTAATTAATCTTCTTGTAGTGCCAGAAATGTCTGCTTACTAGCTTGAAGCTAGGACCATCCCATATAAAGACGCTGATTTTTCACAATTTCTTCTCCATTTTCAAATAACTGCATTACCCCACATTTCCATGTGAGGCAAGAACTTACAGATGCTGATTTATAAACACTGTGACATTCAGAATGAAAGGTAAGGTACTGCTACTAACTCAAATGACAATTTCTGTGAGGCCCAGTGCAATTATTTTCAGGATCAATGACCATATTAACGTGAGAGAAAGTGCAGCTGGACATTGCATTTATTTTTAACTCGCTAGCTTATCCATAATCAGTGTGGCAAAATATGAGATAACTTTGACTTTTCACATGATCCTCCAAAGCATTCTTCAGGTTTCTTAGAAGTTAAGTGCTTCTTGCTTAGACTTGAAATAGATAACTTTATTATACCTTTAGTATACCTTTCAAATGCCAGCTTTGACCCTGAAAATACAGAGTTATGGAAGTGTGTGTCTTCATGGAGATAGTGAGCATTAACCTCACAATTTTAGCCCAGAAGGTTTTGTTCCTGCTTTTTTAAAATCATGAATAAAACTCTGCTTATTGTCTGTAAAGATGATATTTCACCTTGGTTTTCTAAAATTTCTTCAAAAGTATCTCTTTAGTCAAGTTTCAGATGTATATACCCTTTTCCCACATCTTACAGAAGGAGTGGTTGAGATAGACTTCCATAACCTCACATTGTAGCCTGATTTTCTTTCTGAATGTGGACACAGCTCCTGTTTTCATGCACACTTCTACCGACATGGAAACTTTTCCATTTTTGCATTTTAACTGATAAATCCATTGTTCTATTGTCATATTTTAAGATCCTTCATATATCGATATCATAGTAGCACCCAAAGACTGTAGATCTTAAAAATGAAGATCTTAGTTTCGCAATGCTACAATGCTGAACTAAAGCACTATACTCTTTTGGTAGAAAAGGGCATAAGACGTACAAAATCTAAGTTGCCTAAGATAATATCAAAAGAACCTGTCACCAAGAAAGAGTAAAAACTAAATTCTCACTAATCTGTGAGATTCAGGATCGCAGGACCACCACTGGTCCTAGGGACTGTAAATAATGTGCTCAGATACAAGACAACTTTACCATCAGAGCTCTGTTAAACTGTAAAAAAAACACTTCAGGTACTTCCATATCTCTTTTGTATCTGCGTCTATATTTTCCCAAGCTGATCATAGTACACTCCATTCAAGACACTGTACTTCTCAGCTATGGGAAATCATCTCCAGTGACTGATTCCTGAGACTAGTCCCCAGCCAGTGAGACACTAATAAAAGGAAGAGAGGAACCCAACTGGTCTTGTTTCTTCAGGCTGTATCAGGCTGATGATGTACTGAGAAGGAAAAGCAAAAAATTAAAAGACCTCTGCCACTTCCCCTTGTTGTATTGCCGCTAGCTTTGCACAGTATTTGGATGAGAGCAGTAATGCAAGGGCTCCAAGATGAAGAGGTTAGATAGTGAAAGGAAATAATCACCTGGAGAAACAAGAAAGGAAGATAGATGGATTGACACTCTCCATTTCTTTTTTTTTTTTTTTTTTTTGGTATAAATGGTATCAGACAATCTTTCTGAGAATATCTCGCTTTTGGTTATTCTGGTGCACATTCAGCACATGATGTCTGTGATTTTCTAGAAGTCTATCTGTGAAGTCTGATACAGATTTAAATATTTCTGCTGAAAAAAAAGAGGTGTTCATAACACATAACGTTTACACCTTGATCTGACCTGTCTTGTACTCATAAAATTGTGACATCCCAAACCCAATTGTTTGTACTACAAAGGCACTAAATGCAGTGATATATTTTCTAATTATTCATTTTCTTCTCCTCGTTTTGAGGTTTTCCACATACCTATGTCACATCTTTTCCTATACATGTATGCATATCCCATAGTTGTTTTACCATCCTGCTTATAGGTATAATATATGTCAACTTTAAGGTCAGTAGAATAACAGAATAGGAGAAAAAGAAAGGTGCCATTCTGTCCATTGACTTGAAAGAAGATATCTTTTCCATAAGAGCCCTGTTTGGCTATGCCAAATTTAAAGGGCTGAATGCCTCTGAATGCAAGCTGGGAAAGTGGAAATGTGTAGCTCCATGCTGGAAGGAGATAAGGGAGACTGTGAAATGCTAGACAAGAAAGAAAGAAAGAAAGAAAGAAAGAAATTTTAGCTAGGAGTAGGTCACCCTTTTTTCGTAGAGAAATGGTTATTATTAATTTTCTGCAGCTTACATTTCCCTCTCAGCAAAGTATTTATCTCTCTAGGTTACTGTTGTATAATAGTAAATTCTTAAGGTTTGCTTTTCTATTAGGTCACACAGTGCCAGATAGCTTTATGGCATGTCCAAATAATTCAATATCTTACTAAAAAAAAATAAATGGTTGTAGCAGCTATTAATATATGTGGCCCTCAAGGCTAACAGGAAAACTGGAGCCTTTATTATTTTTTTCATTAATTTCTAGTATGCGAGTTTGCTGAGGTGTGAGTGAAGGATGGTGTAAATATTTAAACAGTGGCACTCTCAGCAGTTATGCAGACTGCTGTAAATACAGCTTGTCTCAGAGGACTGCAATATTTGAACAGTGTTCTCCATTTGAACAGTGCAAAGAATTTTCTAGTTATTTGTGGTGCTTAGGGGTGTTCAGTACCTGGTCACACCTTCCATAAGAAGACAAGAAGCAAGCCTAGCATCAACCATCTGTTACACTGGGGGTGATCCCTGGAGATGGAGTTATTTCTGAAATGAAAAGGTTGTATCTACTCTTTTAGGTAGGGAGTGGGGAACAATATGATCTGAAATACTCTTACATGAAAATCACCTTGAATACTGTATGTGTTGCAGCGAGTACAGAAGTGTGTGATACTATCACGCTCCACATCTGAGAGAGAGCATGAGTTTAATTTATGAGCAATATACCTCTGAGTGCTCAATTTATCCCTGGCACTTTGAATCAGCAGCAAGAACTGGAAAATTCATGTAGAAAGACAAGTTTCTTTTGGCTGCAAATTTGTTCTGTTGCAGTTGTTCCTCATATTTTTTAATAGCAGAATATACATGCTAAAAACTGTAATAATGTTCTACAGAAGAAAAAACAAATAAAGAAGAAAAGAATGAAGGTAGAAGTAGGGCTGTGGTGTCATAAAGACAGGGAGGGAATAGAGCAGACCTAATAAATCTCAATATAAAGATTGAGATGGTTAAAAATTTTAATTAAAGTGGTGATGCTGCCTAAATGCTGTGGGAAATAAGAGAGTAGAAATAAAAATCATTGTAACTGAGATTGGCACTAAATTAAAAAGGATAAAATTGTCTTGGGGATGGATGATTATGAAATAAATAACACTTTAAGTCATGGAAGTGGTGGTAAGGATTTGGGGCATCACTACAACCAGAAAGATACAGGTAGAGATAGAGTTAAAGGGAGCAGAAGAAAGATGTTTTACAGTAAGTAAATACCTGTTAGATGGTGGAATAGGTAATTTGGATTGATTTGGACAACTGGAATGTTTGAAGAAAACAACTAAGAAAAACACAAAATAGGATAATAAGGAACATGTTTCCAGAAAGTAGATTAGGCTAGACTGAAATGCCATCTTTCTTTCAAACGATAATTTTATTTTGGAACAGAAAGATCTTAAAAGATCTAATCGATTTGGATCATTACATAACTCACTTTTTAATAAAGCACACAATAATTCCATGTGTGGATTTGCTAGGACAAACTGAGATAAACATGAAAGGCTTAGTGATTTCAGCTAACAGGAAGAAAACAAATGGATAATGCTGAACCGAGAAATCTTAAGCTAAGTGTTAAGAGTGAAAGTATTAAAGAGTCATTTTCAAGATGCAGGTCCTTTGATGTTGCGATTAATAAACTTCACTCTAAAAGTAGAAATATTCTAATGAAATGTGTTGAATATTTGAAAATGGCAGGTACTTTTTATACAGAGTAGTAAAGGGATGTTACTCAAAGATAGTTGACATTAGGATTGATATAATGTAAATAGAGCAGCATACAAAATTAGGAAGTAAAAAGAACTGTAATTATTAAAGACTAATAAACGAAATCAAACAAAGCCCTTGTAATAATCTTAGAGTTTATCAATGGGATGTCATGGGAAGGAAGTGAATCTGAGTGCATTCATGAATCACAGGATAATTTGTGTGCTACTATTGTAAAGTGATGGTGAAAAAAGCTGGTAAGAGACTGGAATTTGTCAAGGGAGACATTTTCAGTGGAGGGATTGAGAATATTAATGTGACTGTAGCAGGTTTGGATGAGACCTGATCTGGAATATAGTGTTCAATTCGTCATTCATAGTCAGGATAGATGAATTTGAAAAAAATGCAAGAAACAGGTTGTTATGGTTCTCAGGGGAAGGAAGAGTCTATTTTGTGAAAGGATGCTGAAAGAGCTTAGAATTTTAGCAGAACAAAAGCAGAGAAGGGGTAAGATTGCTCTCTTTAAATATATCAGGATGATAAAGCCAGAGACAGGAAGGAAGTGTTTAAGCTAAAGAATGGTATTGGCTCAGGAACAAGTGGGAACAAACTGTCCAGGAATAAATTTAAGCTGGAAAGAAAATGTGGGTAAAATACTCTGGTTTTCAAGAAAACAATTGTAGGAAATTGATTATATTATGTTTATTATATTTATTAGATTATAACATAGCATAACACAGCATAGCATGATATTCTATAAAAGTGTCATAGGAATTCTATTCCAGTTCTCCTTTATTTTGTGTGAATATAAATGACTGCATATACAAATATTTAATTTGCAGTAAAACTAGAGGTCATCTGGGATTATTTAAACACAGATGAAAAAGGCAGGCCAATTCTATGTATTTAATCAGTAGTTAGAGTAACGGATTTTGGTGAGTAGATACACCTACCATTTACCTTAATGGTAAATGGTAAATGATACTTTAGGAAAAATATGTCTATGCATCATACCTATAACATTTAGAGAAAGTTAGTGGATAAAACTGTTCACATTCTGTTCCCATGCCCAAAACAATTTTGTTGGCTTAGCCAAAGTACATAAAAAGAGATTAAAACTGATAAAAAGTCAGGCTAGAAATATACCTCTGTGGTTCCATAATTTAGTTTTTGTTATGTCAAGAAAAAAACCCCTCTCTGTCTCTGACCTGTCAGCTTTTTGTTTGTTTGTTTGTTTGTTTTCACCATAGGAATGAAAGTACTAATTTACTTTTATGAGTAAATGGATTTGAGTGGTAAGATGGTAGAATTTGTTATTCCAGTCTAGAAATGATACAACCTACCTAGAAGAGTACACGGAGAGTACACGGTCGGTTTTGAGGAGAAATGGCTGAAAGAATTGTGTGGTGGTATTGAGCATTCTCAGAAGAATTTCCAGAGTATGGTATTGAGATAGGAGGAATGTGAGTTATAGAGACCTCAATATCAAAGTAGAAAGATTAGTAGATAGGGCAGAAAATTAAGTGATGGAGGAAAAACATCAGCAGAGCCTTCAGATGCTCAGAAACGGGTTTTATAGTTGCTGTTTGAAACCATTTGAGGTGAGAGTGAAGTGCTGAGGGAAGTTTTTCATTTTTTCAGTGAAAAAACAGTGAAATGCACTGGAATATGGTGTTTGTTATGTAACAGGGGTTGAATTTTTGAGAAAACATCCCAGAAAGTTTTCCCTTCTCTTAAAGATAAAAATTTTCTGTGATGCTTTAGCTGCTTAAACTGTTCTTTAGACATGTGTGTTACACAGAAAGAACATCCTCAGGAGGCCTCGGCATCAAACAGTTGCACAGTCTACCACCTGGTGAGCTGACCTGCTTTTTCTGAGTGCTGTTGCTCAGAGACACAACATAAATACAGATCATTGTTTGTGTTCTTCTTCCTCTGCCCTTGAATTAGCTTTTGGTCTCCTGCTGTTTATTCATGTCTCCATTCCTCCCTGTTTTTTTAAAGTCAAACATTATATTAATTTTCCCTTTCAAAATGGTGATACCTCAGTTTACAATTTTAAACAAGAACAGTTTACTTTACCACCAGTTTTCAATATCATTAACTTTTGCCACTTATAGTATACTACCTGAGTCCTTTTTTCTGTAAAATAAAAATGAAATTTACCATTTTCTGAGCTAGTGTCATTTTTCTGGGTATTTTCTTTAACACTGTTTATGATTACTCTCAGACTGCCAAAATTACTATCAATCATGGATGGAAAAGCTACAGTTCTGGTTCTTAGGAAAAGATTTTAGGGCAGACCATGGTGTTTTATTCTTTTAAAATGAAATTGACCTATTCACCATTTACTGCAAAACATTAGTTGACAACAAGACATGAACATCCTAAAGAGTTCCTCAGCCAAGCCTTACTTTTATCTCTTCTGTTCCTTGAATTTGAAAATGTAAGCCAGTGAGAAGAAGGGATGGAAAGTGGTCAGCCCCTTCAGTAATGATTCACCCAGGATTTTCACCATGTGCCAACATGGTTCATGCTATCTTCATCATTTTGTCCCAGTGATTTTATTGAGTGTTGGGAATAGAATTCTATCAGCATGACCCAAATCTTATTTTGCAGGCTTTATTAAGAATTTCATGTTAAAATAAACCCACTACATTTTGGGTTTAGTTGTATGCTTTTTTCTTGTTTGCTTTTGACACATTTAACGGGGTGTGAGGTCAATGCCATTGGTCTTGTATTCCTTTCTTCCTAAGAAAACTCGTAAGTGAAAAGTGAAAATAATCCTCAAACTACAACTTGAATTTGAATCAATGTTGTAGTTTTCTTTATGGATCTGCCAAGAATTTATATTGACAGTAGGGAAGCTGTGACCTTCAATGAGATGGCAAATGAGAACGTTCTAAGAAGTGCCCTTTCAGTACTGAATTGATTGAATATTTTGCTGCTGCTGAGCTACAAAAATGATCTACTATTATGGGACGTACCATAGGAACCAAGTGCAGAGTGGCAGGTACCACTTGTCAAATTATTTTGAAACTGAAATAAGGTAGTTTATAATAAGAATTGCAAGTGTCTCTCTGCTTTCTTGTCTTCACAACCAAAGACGTTTTTAGGATGTGTGGCAAAGAGGTCGTGATTGTTATCTAACACTGTTTTGAATTTCTGAATTTGAATCTCTGAATGGAGAGGTAAGGACCTGTGCTATGCAGGAATCTGTCTCGGTTACCTACTCCTCTTTGTGGCATCTAATGTGCATGGAGGTAAGATACTCTCCTCATGTCTAATTACCTCTGATTCTAAAGGGCAAGATGACCAATTCCTTCTCACCTGGTATTCTCTCATTCAAGTTTTTTCTTAACAGTATTTTAAATTAGAAAAATGTAAGCAGAGCAGGAGAAATTGTCATGACAGTAGCTGAATTAAATATGAAAATAACTCAAGAAATTGTACTGAAACAATGTATTTATAGACCAGATATTTAGATATTTTTCTCTTTTCATAACATTTTTTTTTAATGCTCTGCATTCTCCCAACCATTATAATATAGAAAAAAAGTGATTTTAAATCTAGATAAGTTCTTACTTAACTAATATAATCACAGATATTTTCCTAGATTTTCTTTTGTTTTCTTAGTTATTTTTTAAAAAAATCATTCATGACCAGTCTTCGCGAATGAAGGTTTGGGAAAGGTCTTTACCCTTCCAGCCTGCGCAGTGGATTTTTTTAGGTGAGACACAGTGTGCGCTGAACTGAGCCCACCCTTTAATCCTGAGGTTCATCTGCCAGGGCCGAGCGAGCTCAGATGGTGGCAATGAGGTCCTCAGGACGTAGGTTTGTTTAGAGTGACCTTCTCTTAGATGGATGGCCTTACAGGGCGGACGAGCTCCATCTGCCCGGAGGGGTTCCCTAACTGGGAATCGAACCCTGGCCATGGCAGTGAGAGCGCTGCACCCTAACCGCTAGACCCACCAGGGGGCCCCTCTTAAAAACAAAATTAGTTAATATGCATTTGTACAATACATTATGGAGCCATTACCTTGACAAAATTCATAGGTTTCAAATTAACCTGAATGTAGAATTCCACATGGGAAAATTAATATAATGTTAATGTCTCTGGAAGTTGTAAAGAACTCAGAAAAGCTCCCAAAATCACATGAAACATTATGTTGGTTCTAGAGGTTTTGTTTTCCCTTCTGGTTTATTAGACAGAGTTCCCATTGCTTTCTTAGCTTCTGGACTTTGTCACAAAGATGCCTGAAGAAGTTATAGAACAATGCTTGGTCTTTTTGGCATTGATTTGTTAGAAAAACTGCTTTGTGTAGAGAAATGGGAAACAGTATTCCCCTTTATACAACAAATCTGACCATTTCTTCAGTTCTGTGAGCATAGGAAACCAAATCAACTTCTATATGATCAATTTTTTACTGTAGTTCTTTCATCAAATGCCCAAGGTGGGATTCATTTCCGCTACCTCTAGATTTCTACTTATTAAATGTTTAGAATACATCTAAACTAGGCAACCTATGCTCTCTTATAGTACTGGAGAGAAAAAGGCACTTTAAAGGCCATTCATGTGACCTAATTTAGTTGTTTGCTTTTGGGTGAGAGGAATCAGAATACACATTTCATCAGACTGAGTCACCACTGCTTCAAATATAGTGCACTTTTCTGTTAACAGCTCTCCTGTATGACTCCCTGGAGTCCAGAAATGTTTGGTTTCCCTGGGATAGTGCTGGTGACCACATTTTGTCTTTTCAATGCTGGGGACAAGCTCCTTGTACTCCAGAGGCAGCTGTAGCCATCAGGTACTATTCAGAGTATGGAAAAACTTGTTACAAAATGGGAAACATTTCTCTGTTCTTGATAGTCCTGAACCTCTATTTTTTGTATAAAAAACAAGCAAACTTGCCAGGGAGGTAAAAATTTCCATTCTTACTGAGATTAAACTTGTAATAAATAAATAAAAGCACTTTTTTTTCAGCTTTTCGACTGACACCGTTTTGGAATGACACCATTGCGTTATTTTAACTGGGGTGCTAACTCCCATGATTTCCAAAAAGGTAATTTAGGGGTTCAGATAATTACTATGTCTCATCTAATTCATGCCATTATTCCATCCAGAGTTCCTGGGTGTTTCATAAATGCTCTCAGCAAAATAGTACAAATGTGGTGTGTCAGCATCCTTTGAAAGGGAGTACAAGAGACTGGTGAACTGACATAACAGTTCTCAGATAAAAAGAAGGGAAAGACTTCTTTCCCCACCTCCCCCACCCATTCCTAAAACATCTATGTACTCACTCTCATGGGAGTATCTGGGTAGTCTTGTTCATATTTTCTTCTGTGAGAAAATGTAACTCACCAATACAACAGAATTCTCTTTGTTTCCTTTTTCTACTGGATTAAGGAATGGAATTTGCACACTGAGGGGCAGCATGAGCACCAGAACTGGATCAGAGGAGTGGCCTTTCGGAAGCAACAAGCTATTAGACTAGTTCAGTCTGTCTTGTCTGACTGCACCCTGCATCAGACAAAGCACCACATGGTAAAACACACTTCTGCACTGTGAAGAAGCTAAGTTAAACCTTTTCTGTGGTGTTTCTTTACCTCAATCCATCTTCACTTCTCTGATCCTGGCTCTGTGTAATCTACGACTTAGCCTCTGACTTTCTTTTCACAGTCCAATTGTGATGCTGGAGACCAAGAAATAACTCTGGCAATGCTTACAACATGGTTTGGTTATTCTGATGCTTTTAGTTCTTTATGCCTGTAATATTTGGGCCAAAATTTTAAAATGCAGCATAAATTTTAGGGTCCTAGATTGCCGTAGGTCTGGCACTCAGAAACATAGAGTGCCCATTTTTTAAGGTGTTGGTAGATACATACATCTTCTCTAGCCAGACTGAGATGGGGGAAGAAGGTAAGAAAATAGTGAGGAGTGTGAGGGAAGGATGACCTAATTTCATTTGTTTGTAGGTGAGCTTGAAGTCATAGAAACCCAGAGGAGACCACCATTGCTGAAAATTTGATCTTGGTCTTACGAAAGTGGTATACAAAAAATAGGATCACAGAAGTGAAAGCAATTTTCCAAAGTATTCTCATGCTCAATGAAATCTACAACAGTAAATTAACTGTTGAGAGAAACATGTAAAAGAATAAGGGACATTTTGTGCTTGGAAAGGGACTGGTTTCAACTAGCTATCTTAAGAGATAGCAGACATGGAAACAGTTTATCCATGTCTATGAGAGAGAGAGTCACAAAGACTAGGGAAGGATTCGAATCTGACAAGTTAATTTACAGTCTAGGAAGTCTACCAAACACAAATTAGAAACAGTGATTACTCCTATGAAACTAGTCTGCAGGCTGCCAGACATACTGACTGTTAATGACTGGGTCTAATCTGATGGGCATATTTACTCAGAAGAATATTATTGAGATTTAGCAGTTTGAGAACTGTGTCAAATAACAAAAAATTTGGAGAACTGTGAGATGGACAAAAAACCAATTCAGACAATGAAAAACCTGCTAAATTAATAATAATGGTCAATACACAATATTGTGACAATGTAAAAATTATATGATAGACTTTCCCAGAATAGATGATTTATTTTTGCAAGTAAATTTGAGCGTGTAGTTGATATTTGACCTTACTGAGAAAAATAACAAGACACTTATAGCTGGTATTTCAACAGCTACTGAAAAGAAGGTTTCTAAACCTGAAAATAGACAATAACTGGCTTGAGTTTCAGAGCCCTGTTAGATTCAAATAACTTGACATATTGCTCTTTTCCCGTTTCATTGCTTTCATTCCATGTTATCCATGAGGTAGGGCTAAACAAGGATTTAAAAAATAAAGCATTTGGATTGCATTTTTAAACTATGTAATTTCCAGATTTTGCAAAGGCTAATAATTTTTTTTTTTTGCTTTGAAAAATTTCTTTAAAAAGAAAACAAACTAAGTTGGTAATGGTCTGCTTTTCTGGATGGAGGATTCTGAAAAATAGAAAATTAGCTTTCTCTGTCATTTATAAGTTTAGCAAAAACCAAGCAAATACAATTGTAATATCACAAGGTGTGCAACATTAACAAATGTTACAAAGTATGCAACCAGCAACTTCAAAGCTCAAGGTTGTAAGAAGCTGTGGTGGGGGGAACAAATCAAACTGATCATACCCTCAAAACTGTTCTAAGTCGTGCAAGTTTCTTTATATAATTTTTGGAAAATCAAGTCTTTCTAACCTTAGAAAGTACAGAAGATGCTGAGCTCACAGCTTTTATTTTACAAATGCATTTAAAATTTTAAGCCTAAAATGTCCTTCTTTCATGTGAATTACACCAGATCTTAATAAAGTGATGGGCTCTCTCCCCAGCAGTCTTCCCAGTATTTAAGGGAGATATCCAAATGCAGCATACATTTACCTGTGGAATAAAGACTGAATTACTGTAGTTCTCAGTTATAACCATAGTTGTGTCAGAAGTATAAACATCCCAAAATAACTCTAGGAAGCTGAAGAGTAGGATTATTTATAATAGTTTTTTTTCAGTGGTCATGGACTACATTTGATATTTTAAACCAGCAAGGAGAGCAAAGTGAGATGGACTCCTGCTCCAGGAATACCTGGATAAGGTTGGGAACAAAGTGTTACAGCTCGTGGTACCTCTGCTTACCAACAAGCTCAGACCCTTCCTGTGTCTTCAGGGGCTTTGACCCCAGTTGCTCACTTGAACTATCATGCTGAAGGTGCTGCTTCCTTTCAATTCAGGGATACACCTTTCCCTGGACATTGAAACTTCCCCCGTATTTGGAAGTATTTGAAACTTCCCCAGCTTTGTGGCTCAGAGATCCACAAGTAGCACTGGCATGATTTTATATTCCTAGCTGCAGTCTTTGATTTCCTGACCCCTCTACCCTTCTCTGGTATGCTTACTAACTTGCAAGGAGAAACATTTAGAGGTCTAAAACAGGTCAGATGCACCTGTCCGTAACATATGTATATTTTTTTTTACCTTTTGCCCTTTTTCCTTTATTAATCTTGGAGTGACTCATTCCAATGTTTAACTTGTAAGTATGTAAAAACAGGAAAGACAAATCTCATCTTTTTTTCAAAAATGATTCTTGGATTGCGGATGACTGCAGTACAAGATAATGACAGAGAACTAGTGGGGTGGTTCGTGTGGTTTGATTCAGAACAACCCAGCATTCAACATCATGTAGTGCAATGTTCTTTTAATACCTTTGCCAATTTTCAGTGGTATTTTTCCTTTTTCTAAAGGGAATAATAGAATCTCTATAATGCTTAAATTTCACTTAGACCCTCAAATTGAATTCATTAAACTGAAAAGAAAATCAGTGAAATCTTTTATATTTAAAAGGTAGTGATAACAAAAATCTTAGTTTCAGCAATTAATTTGATTTATAAAGATACTAAAATCCTACTTAGCATAACATGGTTTGGATAGAGAAATTAAAGGCAACTCATTTCAGGTATCAGTGGCGTCATTTATATTTTATAAATCTTAATTACATCATATTATACAGACAAAAAAAATTAAAAGACTTTGGATGAGTGTAGAACAAACTATTACTCTTCTAAAGTTTGAGTTAGTGTTGGATTGTATAGGACATCTATGGTGCATCCATTTAAAAGATGCCAACATGGTAGAAATTTATGAGAGATATGCTTTCCTGATAAACGGAAAAAGATAGGAATTTCCTGGGAAAAGAAAACTTTAGCCTTTGCAATTGAGTAATAACTGGCAAATTGGCACATGTCAAAAGAAAAATTAGAGTCAAAGAAATTTTATGAACTTTTTTAGAATTCAGCATTTCCATGTAGTAGTAGCTAAAACAATTGAGCTTTGATTTAAAGTTTTGAATGGCTTCTCTTTTCCTTCTTCAATATGTTTTACACATATTTTGTCTACTTCTCTCTGCCAATTGAATTTTTAAAAATATGAACTTCAGTGTTTTTGTGTTTCTTCACTCTTCTCTGTTTTCAGAGCATATATTTTTAGCATTCAGTTGTTTTGTAATTGAAGTCAGTGATAGAATTTTCTGCAGTTTCAACAAGACTAATACAAAGATCACATTGTGTAAGTTTGGAACCGAAGAGTTCTATTATTTATAAAACTGATATATCTGTTTCTTCTGCAGAGTATTTATGACTGAAAATCTGGAAAGATATTTTTAGGAATTATTTTGTAATTATTTACACATTATATGATTTTTAAATTTATTTATTTATTTATTTATGAAAAAGAAGTTGAAACAAATAAAGGACCAATCTTGAATCTGCATTTAGAAACCAGAATTCTCAGATGTAAAAAAAGTATCTTTTACATAAAGTCCTCAGGAACCACCTTTGATTCTGAATGCGCGTGTAACAATCAACACATGCTCCTGCATCACTTCTAAGAGGCTGTATTTGTCTGTTTCCAAAACAGTTAATCTTGGTGATCCCTCATAATAGAAAAATAGCTTTTTCTATTTTCCTTCTCCACATATGAAATGTGTGAAAAACAGCAAAACAAATTCATTAATCGTAAATGGAAGGAAGCCTCCATTGTAAGATCTCAGGCTACATAAAACCTGTAAATAACCATTACTTATTATATATGCATACATATATGCCTGCCTTGGAAGATCCAGAATTTGTCTGATCACACAAGCTGCACGACTGAACTACACATGAGCCAGATAAAATATTTAATTGTAGTACTGTAAATATTGAGTTTATCATGTTATGATAATCTCTAAAGTTATCTTAACTTCAGCTTCTTCCTACCTTTTAAGGCTGCAGGCAACCTTCCTTATTTATACTCTCTACTTACCAGCCAGGAATATGAAAAAAAAAATTACTACATTCCTTTTTGAGGGAGGCTTGCTACTGCTCTCATGGATGAATGCATTTGTATAGAGATTGAAAAGACAGGCAGCGGATGTGAGAGGAATCCACAACACCTGGTTCTCAGCCTTCCCTTCCCACTGTGCATTTTCCTGCCTGGACCAGGATCAATATCGTCATATATTTCACCAACAGTGCATCAAGGTCCCTAGAAAAACTGTGTTTTGGATGATTAAATAACTGCAAAGTGAAATTCTCTTAGAAATATTTTCTGCTGAGCTGGGATTAAAACAATCGTAATAACAAGAATTGTTCTGGTCAAATAATTTTGAAGCTTTAGATTGTATTAAGACAGTGTGAAATGCACAGTGATAACTTCATTATTCCCTCCCTCCAGTGCATATATCTGACTGGTCAAAACCAGGATATGACTATCTTAGAACAGATGATAATGGAGGTCTTTAATCTATGTGTTTCAAAGAGTAAAAACTCGGTATATATTGCCTATAAAACCAATTCATACTCCAGCTGGGAAAGCTCTAGCTGCTATCTTTGTCAAGCACTATGGATCCAAAGGTAGTTAGACCCTAGAAATAGAGGGAAGAAAACTTCTGGGCTGTGAATTGCTTACTTAGGTAGAAAGGGTGAAAATTATTTGATGCCGTGAAGTGATTTATTTGTTTATTCTCTGGATTTATTACGTAAAAAGAAATTCTTTATGTTCTATGAAGAGGCTGCAGGGAAAACTGGGAACTGAAGGATAACTCTTTTGTATGAAACTGAACTGAGGTGGTTCTGGAAGATGAGGGCAGGACTGACTGATTTACTGAGCTGACTGAGGGGTGTAGAAGCAGGACTAGGGTTGACATGAAGCAGTTTAAGTGTTTTTCTCAATCAACTATGGCACAATGAGAGGTAAATGTGGGAGCTGGTAAGCTACAGAGAGAAGGAGTGATTTAATGAGAGAGCAGGTAACAAGAGGTCAGAGAGGGAGAATTTATTTCCAGCACAGGAATATATTTTTCTGGAATAGACTTTGTTGATATTGAGAAAAACATCTACTCACCCACAAAGAACAGTGCTGTGCCTGAATCTACTAGCTCTTCTGGCTAATAGTGTGTATTTAACAGGAATCATCTGAAAAAAATTGCTTTGATATCATACTTAAATTCCTTAAATCATATTTAAATATAATATTTAAATTTCTTAAATGACAGACTGTTGACGACAATTCAAATCATGCAAAGTGCTTTGTAGGAATGGAAAGCTTTTGAAAGTGCTAACTACATGCAAATATTTCTTCTCTTTAGTGTTGCTTTTCATTTCTTTGACAATATAACCAGTGGGGATGTAGGGACCCCTAACTGACCTCCTTCTTGGGTATTCATATTGCAATGCCAATGTTTCCACTGGGCACTGGAACAACTTTGCACGGGGTCACAACTAAGGCTTTTAGAAGTTCTATGTTTTGCATTCCTTCTATAATTAAATATGCATAGATACACTGTTATGATGCTTTAAATGAACTGCTGTTTAAAACATTAAACACAGAAACTATGATGACGCTTATACCACTTTGTAATTTTCATTGACATTTAACCTAATTTACAATGACTGCTGCTTAGTCCGGGTGGATACTAAACTGCAGCTGTTCTTTAAACATTTTTCTGTTGCTGTAGAGTTGCTTCTAATTTGTTTGCCTTCCTTTCAAAGCACTGGCTCCCCTGTTAGGAAAAAAAAAAAGTGATTTGCTACAGTTAAAAGGCAGTTAGCTAAGAAGGTTACATAGAATTATTCAGCTTTGAATTTCATTTGCTGTGAAATGTTACTGCAATAGAATATGTTGCTGTTATCTTTAATTGGCAGGTACAGTTTGAAGAATTATGTATTTCATGTATTTCTTGTAGTTTTCTGACATAAAAAATATATTTGTCTTTTTAATTACAAATCTACTTTTTCACTCAAATATAAAATTTTGAGGGTATGTCAAAGATGTCTTGCCTGTTTCCTTAGATAAATTTTTATTTTCATTCTTTCTTTAATTTTTCTTCTAGATTGCTCAGGTCCCTCCTATTATTAAAATACCATAGAAAGGCACAGTAAAATTTCAACTGAAAACCTGGTGAGTTTGTGGACTTTAGATCAAACTAGGAGAAAGATAGTCAGACCTTAGAAAAATATTCATTACTGAGATTTGGTTTTCAAAAACAAATTACATAAAAATTCTTAATTTTTCCTTTTAGCAGAATGCTCTCTTGTTTTGACACTTTTAATTTCTTTCCAACAATCGATTACAAAAATATCAACAAACAGCATGACTTAACATAAGGAATTAGTATTTGATACTGTATACTCTATGAACTTTCATCATCCAACAAGACTACTTAAATTGCACTGAAGCTATATATGTGAGAGATAATATGCTGGACATATGATAAAGTTTTAACTCTGGTATTTCCTTGTCCTGAAGAATTTCTTTTGATAAATACTTTAGTGTTATGAAAATGGGGAAGAAGTTATGTCCTGTCCATGTAGATGCCTCCCAACAACTAACCCATGTAAGATTTCAACCCTTTGCTTAGAAAGCACTCTATAAAAAGGACCAGATCCTCAAATGTTAGTAAAACATCCAATTGTGTAAAAAAAACCTATATGCAAATTCTCCCCTCAGTTATGCACTGGGATCTGTGGTGTGTACATGACCCTATAACCATAAATTTGCACATAATGATAATAATATGTTAAAATTACAGGGGTCAAGTTTACTGGTAAGTAGTCAAAAGATGTATGTACAGAGCATAATGAATGTATACCATTTATATTGCTCAAGAAGAAGATGGGTAGAACAGATGAGGTGATAGTGGAAAATGTTAAGATCAAATTTCTCATCTGCATTCTTTAAAGCCAGAAGGAGTTATGCTCCCTGATGGACTGTACATACAGGAAAAACACCTAAGTTATCCCCACCTTTCAACTTTTACTTACACCTAAGATAACCCAAATTTGAGTCTATTAAAGCATATAGATTGCACATGAAAACACGGAACAATATTTTCTTTCATTATTTTTTCTTATATAAGCACATGGACAGCTTTAGATATGGCTTTCAAATTGGACTGCTAATGTTTATTTCCCCTGTTGGAGACATTCGAATGCACTTTCTAAAATGATGTCTTACCTTCACAGCAAGGATGTGTATGCGGCTAAGTTTGTATCAAGAACAGATGAAGGAGTACACCTTATAAGAAGCATCACAGGCTTTTTGTTTGATGTCTGCAGCTATTCCTATGAGAATTATTTTTAATTATGCATTACTAATAATAGTGGTCCCAAAAATTTCCAAGGAAGAAAAATTGCATGAAAGCAGTGATATACTTTGGATAGTACCTTATTCTTGTGTGAGTATGGACTCTAGTTGTTCAGGGTTTTTTTGATGTACAAAAGTACTTCAAGAGCACAGTCCTTAAAATATACTGTGGTGGATGCCAGGTGCCCACCAAAGATGCTCTATCAGTCCCCTCTGCAACTGGATAGGGATAGGAAATATAACTAAAAGCTCATTCATTGAAATAAGAACAGAGAGAGATCACTCACCACTTACAGTGGTCACAGAACAACTGAAGTGAGCAAGCCCCTTTGGAGATCATCTACTCCAGTCCCTGCTCAAAGCAGGATCATCTAGAGTAGGTTTCTTAGGGCCGTGTCCAGTTGTGTTTTGAATATCACCTAGGACAGAGATGCCTCAAGGTCTTCGGCCAGCTTGATCTGAGTATTCTACTGCTTTCACAGTAAACAAAACGTTTTTCTTGTGTTTAAATGAATTTTTTTATGCAGCAACCTGTGAATGTGGTCTTGGTTTGGAGACCTTAAAATGAGAGGGAAAGAAAGGATTGCTTGCAAAAGAACAAACCCCCTTTTTTGAGGGGAACATGGTCTGTGGAGTCTTGGTTTGCCCCTGTTATATTATAAATGCAAAAATCTGAAGAAAGGGGTCAAGCGCTCCACTGTTACCTGGGAGCACAAGAAGATCTTGTGAAATAGAAAGCTCTTTCTTAAAGAAAAGTGTAAATATGACCCCTAAGGGATTCAATTCACTCCATGGCTGAAGCAGTTTGATGCACCAAGTATGGGAGGTGTAACACTAGAAGCTTGAGCTGCAGTGAGTAAACAAAAAACAGAATTCATAATGATATGGTATGACACAAACTGCCTTCAGAGAGCTGATTTTCAGGCTGTGGCTTGCTTTCTTGAGCAATGACTTTCATTTCTGAGACTCAGGTAGCTCACCTAATCCAAAACATGGTGTAAAACCCCACTTCAGTGACTTTATCTTGCAAATAATAGTAGGAATTGATATGGCAGTATGAGTAAACTCATCACTTCATGGATAAGTACCTGAGAAAAGCATCATTTCAACACCACTTACCATCTGAATTAATAATTAGGACAGAAGGGACAGGAAAGGAAATTAAACATTCAAGTGGATAGAGCATTTAAAATCAACATAAGTTCTAAGTTCTACTCATCTTGTTTATTTATTTGAAAATTTTCTACTGTCCATTATAATTCTAAACATCCAAGAAAAGTTTGGGATGTAAAAATTATTTCAAAAGAATACTATTAAGAGGTTTCTAAGGGAAGAGCTCGGTGCATTACATAAATCAGCAAGCACATCATAAAGAAGAAATGGTCAAACAGTTTGCACCAAATATGTATTTCCAGGCAGAAAGGAATTTTTTTGCCACTTCTGTACAAGTGCAACTGAAATATGCCTGGATTTATATTCAAAGATTACCAAGGTTTTGTCTACAAAGAAAAAGCCCAAGTTTGGTACTTGGTTTTCAACTACAAGTTGAATTCTTACAGTGTAAACATAATTAAAAAATATTTGTTCTTCCAGTTTTCTTTAAAATTAACCATAATGCCTTTTCCTATCCAACTCCACTTACAGACATAATCACAGAATCACAGAATATATTGAGTTGGAAGGGACCGACAGGGATCATCGATTCCAAATCCTGGCCCTGCACAGGACCATCCCCAAGAGTCACACCATGTGCCTGAGAGCACTGCCCAAACACTTGAACTCTGTCAGGCTTGGTGCTGTGATCACTTCCCTGGGGACCCTGTTCCAGTGCCCAACCACTCTCTAGGGGAAGAACCTCTTTCTAACATCCAGCATAAACCATCCCTGACACATCTTCGGGCCATTCCCTTGGGTCCTGTCACTGGTAACCACAAAGAAGAGATCAGTGCCTGCCTCTCCTCTTCCCCTCACAAGGAAGTTGTGAACTGTGATGAGGTCTCCCCTGAGTCTCCTCTTCTCCAGACTGAACAGACCAAGTGACCTCAATCACTCCTCATACAGCTTCCCCTCAAGGCCTTTCACCATCTTTGTTGACCTCCTTTGGACACTCTTTAAGAGCTTAATATCTCTTTTACATTGTGGTGCCCAAAACTGCACACAATATTCCAGGTGAAGCTGCACCAGTGCAGAGAAGAGCAGGACAATCTCTTCCCTCGACCAGCTGGCGATGCTTTGCCTGATGCCCCCAGGACACTGTTGGCCCTCCTGGCTGCCAGGGCACTGCTGACTCATATTCAACTTGCCATCGACCAGGACCCCCAGGTCCCTTACTGTGGCACTGCTTTCCAATATCTCATTCCCTAGTCTGTCAATATATCCAGGGTTGCCCCATCCCAGGTGCAGAATCCGACACTTTCCCTTGTTGAACTTCATATAGTTGGTGATTGCCCAATCCTTTGATTTGTTGAGATGTCTCTGCAGGGCCTCCCTGCCTTCAAGGGAGCGAAGAGCTTCTCCCAGTTTTGTATCATCTGCAAACTTGCTTAGTATCCCTTCCAGTCCTGTGTCCAAGTCAGTAATGAAGATGTTGAAGAGCACAGGGCCCAAGATGAAAGCCTGTGGAACCCCACTAGTGGCAGGTCACCAGTCTGATGTCATCCCATTCACTGTCACCCTCTGTGCTTGACCCATGAGCCAGTCACTCACTCACCACATGATGTGCTTATCCAGCTGTGTGCTAGACATCATGTCCAGAAGGATACTGCGAGAGACACTGAAAGTCAAAAAGATAACATCACCTGACTTTCCCTGATCAACTAGGTGGTTTAGCTTGTCATAAAAGGAAATCAAGTTTGATAAGCAGGACTTTCCTCTCATGAAGCCATACTGTCTGTGACTAAAGACTAGATTGTCTTTCAGGTGTTTTTCAATACCTCTCAGAAAAATCTTCTCCATAACTTTACCAGGGAGTGAAGTGAGACTGATAGGCTTGTAGTTTCTGGGGTCCTCCTTCTTACCTTTCTTGAAAACTGGGACAACATTCACATCTTCCAGTCAGCTGGGACCTCTCTGAATTCCCAAGACCACTCAAAAATCATCAAGATGAGTTTTGCAATGACATCAGCCAGCTCTTTAAACATTCTGGGATGAATCCCATCAGGCCCCATAGATTTATAGGGATCCAGCTGGAGCAGCAGATCCTGCACAAGTTCAGGGTCAACTGGGAGTTGATCATTCTCACAATCATGGTCCTCCAGCTCAGGGCGCTGAGACCCCCTTGGTCCCTCATCTGTGTTGAACACAGAGGCAAAGAAAGTGTTAAACACCTCTTCCTTGTCTCTGTCCCTGTTTGTGAGGTGACCATCTTTATCCTCTAATAGGTTGATGATATTTCTATACTGCCTATTGTCATTAATGTATTTGAAAAATCTCTTTTTATTGTCCCCCATATTTCTGTCCGGGTTCAACTCCAATCGAGCTTTGGCAATACAAATTGTCTCCCTACAGCAGCAAGCAGCATCTCTGTATTCTTCCTGTGTCACTTGACCTTGCTTCCACTGCCATACACCTCCCTTTTTGGTTTATTTCCAAGAGAAGATTTCTGCTCAGGCAAAAGCCAGCATGCTTGCAATTTCATTGGAATATGAATATAAATAAGAGAAAACACTGCTTTTTATTTTTATGCAATATACCTTTGCACTAGGGTTGTGAGAAAAGTTCTTTCAGTTTCTGCAGGCAATTTTTCTTCTGCTACATGCATATTGCTGTGTACACTACCATAGGTAGTTGTTGAAAATGGATAATGACTAATATTCTTAAGGGTAGTAGAATTATGCAAATGAATTGGTTTTATTTATTGATTGATACAGCAGAGTTATAAATAATATTTTATGATATCCACCTCTGGTTTACCAAATCATATGAGATCCCTTAAAGACAAATACATCTTATGAGAAAGATAAATAGTGTCTTACTCACACTACTTTTTGATAGCTAGTTCTTTCTCTGGCACAACTCCTTTTTTTCCTCCAAAGATAGAGCAGGAAAAGAAAGTGTTTAAGGTTAAATGGAATGAGACAAAAAATTTGGTTGCTTTGATTTTGTCATTGGAAAAAGTTGGAAAGCAAAAAAATAAAAAAAAAAAAAGAGAAGAAGAATGGAGGTAGGAAGGAAAAAAGGCTAACACTTCTATATTCTAATTCCAACAAGGATACGCAAACCTTTCTAAGAATAAAATGTAAAAAAATAGTTTTCACTCTCATATTCTTGATTTTTTTACTTGTCCTTTTTAAAAAAAAGTAGGAAAGTAAAAATTCCAAATGGTGTTTCTAGTTGTATTTTCATTCAAAAGATGGGAAAAAAATGCATTTCAAACTCCAATATTTGTTTAAGGAAATTAAAAAAAAATGCTAGAGAAAGCTACTGTTTGAATGAAGTACTTCTCCAAATAACTGTTAATAAAAATATGTATTCTGGAGAAAAAAATTGACAGTTATGCTTATTGAAAAATACCATTTTTAACAATTTTCTCTTTTTTTAGTTTTATTTAGAATATAATTTGAGTTTTCTTTTCATGTATTTTTTTTTTATGAATAGTTAGTGTTTTTAGGAAAAAAAGCCTTAAATCTTATTTGTGAAGTTTACTTTTGCCAATAAAACCTTCCCATATGTTTTTTTCTTATAACAGAAAAGAAGTACCACTATGTCCACTGTGCTATTCTCAGAGGTGTAGTCCTCACTGAATTTTCTTTGCACTACTTTATCATCCTTGGGTTCAATGGAACTTAAATGGTTCGTGTGTGCTTTGGGGACCACCTGCTTTGGTATTTTGTTGAACTAAAGCATAAACAAATAGAATTGACATCAGCAGATTAAGGAGAATGATTAATAAAACTCATGCTTACACACGTAATAGAGAAAGGGAAGATTTCTGGGACTTAAAGTGAAATATAACTACAGGAAAAAACTCAAGTTTGTTAGAAGAATAACACACACTGAAGTTGTATTTTGAGAAAATAATCACAGTGGACTTTGTATGAATATAGTGAAAATCTGGTGAAATTCACCTTAGGACAGTGTGGATAAGTCCAACGATATACATTACAGGTACATTTTAAAGACAATACAAGGGTCACTTTCTCATAGTTCCACCTCTGATCCTTGCAATGTCCACGAAGTACACTTTGCAGTACAAGAGAAGATGCAGAGAACAAAAGGATCACTGGTACGAAATGAAGATGAGAGAAAAAGACAATCTTGTTTAGATGCTGAAACATGGGTCTGGATTCTATATCTAGTGATCACACTTGACTTTTTTGCCCTGTATTAGCAAAGCAGCTAAGTAGATTGGATCCAGGATAATAGTTATGCAGTATAGTAATTACTATAAGAAGAAATTTTTTGCTAGAAAGTTCTTTTTTTCTTATAATTCCTTTTTAAAAAATTGACTTCAGAAATTCTAAGTACTGAAATATCATTTCTGATGGCAATTTGTTTTTTTTTTCTTTTCAGCTAGAAAATAGCTGAAAATATGGAGATCAGATGTTTTCACTTTCCCTTAATCTTACAATTATTTGCCAAACTTTTGTAAAAACTCTTATAACATAGTGTTATGATTTAACTCCAGCTTTTTTTTGGAAAAAGAAAGGTAAAACTCATGGCTTGCAATAAGAACAGTTTGGCAATTGAAATAAAATATAATAGTAACGGTGGTTATGAGTATGATGATGATGAAAAGGGAGACAACAAAAAGATAGAGGAGTAAAATCCAAGAGAAACAAATCGTGAACAATGCAATTTCTCACCACCCACTGACTGATGCCCAGCCCATCCCCAGGCAGCAACTGGTACCTCCTGGAAAACTCCTCCCAGTTTATATACTGAGCATGACACTCTATGATATGGAGTAACATCTCTCTGGCCAGTTCAGGTCAGCTGCCCTGGCCATGCTCTCTTCCAGCTTCTTGTGCACCTGCTTTCTGGCAGAGCAAAGGAAACTGAAAAGTCCTTGATTTAGAGTAAGCACTGCTTAGCAACAACTATAAGTTGTTATCAATATTATTCTAGTAGTAAATTCAAAACCTACAGCCCTGTAGCAGCTACTAGGAAGGAAATTACCTCTATCCCAGCAAAAACCAGAACACCTAGAAATTGCATCCTCTGGTAAGTATTTTTTCTGAATATTTACAAAGTTACACTACTTATCTCTTTAATGCATAGACAAGCTCAGAAAACTTGTAGAATTTCCCATAGTTATACAATTCCTGGAAGTAAAGACCCACTGAAGAATTTACAACACTGCTTGCTTCAATCCATTTTAGACTCTTAGGAATATGTTTCAAAGGTAATGAGTGGATTTAGCTCCCTTTGACTTCAAAAACTGGCAGCAGATTTTTTGTCTTAGAACAACAGATTTAGTACAGTCTTATTTAAATCTGAATTGGGGAGATGCATTATAGTCAGGCAGACTAGAAATAGTTGGGTAGAAATAGAAATAGATATAGTTTGCCGAGCAGCAAATGTTGTTAACAATGTGGTACATCATGACAAGAAAATGGAAGGTGAAGTAAAGCCAGGAAAAGCTCAATCTATATTGAATGCAGACTTCAAGTTCACTTGAAGGTCAAAAAGAGATAAGACAAAAAAAAACATGGCACAGACACATAATGCTGCCTTTACCCTTTCTGTTTATATTCTGATGATTTGGGGATAAAGCTAGGCAGATCCGTCAGGATGAATGACTTTTGGATTTTGATTTCAAGAAAGTGCCCTTGTGGAAGCCTGCAGAAGAGTAAATTAATGGAAAGAAATGCTTGAAGATGTTAAAGCATTCTATGTAAGCTTTTTGTAGTTACAATTTAAACGGTCAGTTATGGCTTTCCTCAGTCAAAACTGCAGTACACGTATACAGTTTACATTTAATTCCACTGGAAGAATTTGTAGTTTACTGCAAAGCTGTTTATCACCTAATCAAAATTTCCAAAATTAATTTAAGTGTATTTAAAATCTTGGACTTGTCTTTTCTCCAGTGAGCCAGTAATTTATTATGTCTTGGTCTTGAAGCTCAAAAGACATTAGATTTCAGTATATGGATATGATGTACTGAAACACCATGATAACGTTTCAAAGAATGTATGCACCTTCTAGAACCAGGTAAATACTTTTATATCCAAATGCTTTTCACAGAGATATGGGGTGTCCCTTTAAATCACATATACTCTCTTTTAGCTTATTTACCATGAAGATGCAAGCAATCTTTTTTTTCCCCTTAGGAGATATTAGCCTACTATTCTCATACCTGCTTTTAAAACTGGTAGTGAAAATATCATTTCCAGAGATATACTGGGTTCTGTCCCTCTCACCCAGCTTCATACATCTGCAGTTTATTATGTGTACATACTAGCTAGTAACCCAATGGTCTCTTCAAGGTCAATGGAAAGCAATATCCAGTGATTCATCTGACCTATTTTAATCATCTATTTTAGGATGAGATGACTCATGTTTTAAAAGTGCCAATTTTACTCCACTCACTGTGAAAAAGTCTTGACAACTAGCTAACATGAAAATATCTGTACTGCTGTCTATATTTGTTATCTCACAAATGTCATTCTATGTGTCTATCTTCAGAAGTCTCTGATTTCCCCATCCTTTATTTATAAAAAATCTAGTCATCCAATCAGTGAGCCAAAATAGAATTGTATAGCACTGCTGAATATGCATATACCGTAAGTATCAACTACTTAGTAGCATATTTTAAACAATCTCCGTGGAAGAAATTTCCATGGTGGGCTGGATTCAGCAAGTAATTTCTGAATAGAGAGAGACAGAAATTTCATTCAGGATAAAGTGTTTTGGTAAAGAATACGATTGGTGCTAATATAACTAAAAAGGTACACCCCTCCCTTTCCTATGAATGTGTGTAGTTATGTTACTGTGAAAGCGTTGGAAAAAAATATGCATATAACTTCTACTGCTTTGATAAGGCTGAGGTGCTTTGTATCTTCATAATAATATCTAACAGTGGAAACAGTGTTGCCTATGAAACCCATCCTGAACACTGTTGATATTTAATATGTGATAAGTACAAAAATTGTTGGACAATTTGTAAAAAATGCAGTCATTAAACATTATGATAACTGGTTACATACTGTAAAAGGTGGAATGCTGCAGATGAGTTGGCCTTTTCATGCCTTCCTTTCTGCATTTAATGAATGTGACATTTAGTATAATGATAACACTTATCTTTTTGAATTTTCATCAGGAATGTGGGAAACCAGTGCAAAGACTTTGAAACCTAACACCTTACTCTATGTATCAAAATCATATGTCAGTGCCTCAGATATTATTTAATCAAACCTAATTCTCATAAAGTATCCCAGTTGTTGCCATATTTACTATTGTTATTCATTAAAAAACCCTACTATTGATGAGTATAGATTGTTCATAGAGTACTATATTTCTCTCTGAATATCAAAATTCAGTAACAGCTGAAACTCACTTTTGTGTTTTTTCAAGCATAATCCTAATGTTTAACAGTGTTAAACTCTACTGAAGCATGTATGAGCATATGAGTAGAGAGTTTGTGAAAGCAGTTTTTTTTTCAGGCTTCACTGCAAGTGTAACTAACCAATTAACTGTAAACTAATGATAGCCGCCAATTTTGCAGGGATTTAGAAGTGTGATATAGCTTTATAACATATAGCAATTAATTTTAGAAACAAGAAAATTTTCTCCTACACCTTATTGTTTGTTTTACGTGTCTAGTAGGTTAATTGCATGGTTGATTAAGAAAGGACAAAGTTATTAATATCTTAATCTAAATGAACTGTGTTTTTGTAGGAGCTATCAACATCCCAAACCAAGCCAGGCAGTAAGCAATATAGTTAGCAGTATGGATGAAAGGGATCTGGCCCTTCAGCCTGTGTCTTGGACAGTGTAGATACTGCCAAGTGTTCTGTCTTAAAAATTGTAGCTTTTTACAGTGGTCAGCTGAATTCACCATCTGTATGAACTGCCTTGTGATTTCTACCTTTAATTGTCTTAATTTAAGAAGTTAAATACTTTACTAGATTTTCTGTTATTTTGGTGGAAGGCTAAAGAAAGGATTATCAAGAGTAGCTTCATCTTGCTATAGGATGGAGTTGGATTAATTTTTTTTCTTGTGCTAGTCTGTTACTGGATTTGTAATCTAATTCTTTGCTTTCATAGCATGCAAAGGACTTTTGAACACTGTAAATGCACAGTTACCTTCTTGTAATTTTTTTCAAAAATTGAAACTGCATGTAATTACTTGTGTTTTATGAGTTTTTACTTCTGACTCAGTCCTGCAAAAGTTGGGAAACTCCCAAGAAGTGCTAAGCATGTCCAGGGTCTAAAAAAATCAGTGGTAGTGGAGGTCCCTCACTGGATTACGATATCATTTAAAATCAGATCTTCAGTGAGCCATGGATTTACCATTTAAATCAGATACACTTGTGAAACTTGATACCCTCTGCCTTGTTTTAGTAGCTTTGGATGTACACAGATAGTGCTCAACAGCACCATATATAAAATATATAGTCTGCATTATTTATCATGATTTGCATTCTTCTTATTGACTAGCAGCGTAATTGAATTCACCAGACAAAAGACACAAGAAATTAAGGATGGCAAAGCTACACTATTAAGTGCTTTGTAATGATGAGTTAAGGAATTACGCATCGCAAATACACTGTTACTTAGGAGGAAATGCAAATATGTCTAAGAAGTTATTTAATATCTAATTTATGATGTTTTTCTCAGCTATAATTGCATTCTAATTTTCTAATTAATTTTAGGAGGGATACTCATGGGGATACCTACTTATTAGTGAATTTTAAGATACATAATTTTTCCTTGAATGAACATCATAGAATCTTTAAAAAAACCCAGAGCATAGAGTTATAAATAGCAGCATGTTGAAATAAAAAAAATAAATTTTTTAGTCATATAAAGGTGTGTTTTTTTTTTGTTTGTTTTTTTTTTTTTTTTTTTTTTTTTTTTTTTTTTTTTTTTTTTTTTTTTTAAGAATATGTTCTCTGAAACATTAGCAAATGTAAACATCTGTAAAAAAAGTCACTGACATTTTACCTGTCACCATAAAAATTTTCAAGCTGAGGAATATGTTGCATACTTGTTCACTGCAATTTGTCAAAATACCTTGAGAATGACAGATATTTGGTGTCAAAAGAACCACAGACTCACAAAATCTGCAGAGCTGGAAGAGACTGACAAGGATCATTGAGTCCTATTCTTAGCCCTGCGCAGTACCATCCCCAACAGTCACACCATGTGCCTGAGAGTATCATCCAAATATTTCTTGAACACTTGTCAGGCTTGGTGCTATACCACTTCCCTAGAGAGCCTTTTTGTAATATCCAACCTAAGCCTCTGCTGACACAACTTCAGGACATTCCCTCATGTCCTGTCACTGGTCACTACAGAGAAGAGATCAGTGCCTGCCCCTCCTCTTCCCCTCACGAGAAAGTGTTCTCCAGACTAAACAGACCAAGTGCCCTCAGCTGCTCCTCATATGGCTTCCCCTCAAGGCCCCTCATCATATTTTGTCCTCCTTTGGACACTCTCTGAGCTTAATATCTCTTTTACATTGTGGTGCCCAAAACTGCACAATATTCAAGGTGAGGTTGCACCAGTGCAGAGCAGAGTGGGACAATCACCTCCCTCAGATGGCAATGGTGTACCTGATGCCCCCAGGACACTGTTGGCCCTCCTGGGAAGGATTTTAGAAAATGTGTTTCAAAGGCTTTTGTTTTCAGAGGTCCTGAAAGCAGCTGCTGTCAACTGGATCGTGCACGCTCTGAAATGCTGACAATCTATGTTTTACACTTTAGTAACAACCTGAAATCAGACACAGAAATAGAAGTAGAATAACCAGGCACCTGTAAATGTAGCTCCTTGCCCTGCGAACAGATTTGCATTCACCTATGCAAATTCCTGAAAACACAGTTGGTTTTTACACAGGTGTTCATTACAAATTCTCTAGTACAATAGAATATAATGTCAATAGAATATAATGTCAATAGTGCCTCAAAAATATAAATTAGTTAAGACCCACGAGAGCTAACTATTTCACTAACTAATTATAAAATATAACACCATGCTTTTTCCATAGTTCTGTATCTGCAATATATCAAGTTGAGAGATTGGTATATCTTTTGATCACTCATATTTCAATTCATTAAAAACCCCCAAAGTTTTATAAAAAAATATCACCAATATTTTAGAGAAACAGACTGTATTTGACTGCTTTTCTGTGTTTTGTTTTTTTTACTTATGGCTACTTAAAAATACAGGGGAATTTTTATTGTCTAACATTATCTACCCCCATTTCAGTATTAAATAGATACTACATCGCATATATGAGAATTATTCTTGCCTCTAGATCAATTTTGTTTGTTACTTTCTTTTCTATTAAAAAAGTAATAAAAAATTTTTTTAACTTCAGTCTTCTCTCAGTAGAAGAGAGAAGAATTACTTAAAAAAAGTAATTTTATTCTTTATATGCTTCTCTAAGGAAAAAGAAATTCATAACTCTTGATAATTTACTGCATTGATTTTCTATTAATAAAGTAACAAAATCAGCAAAATACTATGTAATAATTTGGTAGATTAGAATTATTACAACATTAACTGGATATAGCAAATTATTAAGCAACTAACTCACTCTTGGACTTATTTGTTAGAGTAGATTTCATTAGTAAGTATAACACAAGAAAAACAAAGGAATCATATTGTTCAACCTAGCTATAAAATTAAACGGTCTTTATGTTCCTCAGCTTATAAAATGCTATCCCCAAATATAGTCTGATCTCCTTAAAAGACTCCCTGTTTTTTACATTTTGGCAACTATTGTAAAACATTTGGAGCAAAAACATATATGTTCCTAGGATTTGTGTTTTTATCTACTTTAAATAGTTGTCTGTTTAGGGTCCAGCTCTGCTTCTGTGGCTTCCTGATGAAGAGCAGAGAGATACGACCAAGCACAATAAAGCAGTTATTTCTCATTTCTGTTGCTTAAAGGGAGCGTGTCCGTGCTAACAGACTTTTGGAATGAAGTGAGTCCTCTTACTCTTTACTCCTTACAACTAGTAGTTTGACCCCAACTCCATACTCTAGAGCTCAATGCAAAAGAATCAGAGCACATAGAGCTCTCAAAAACCTTTTTCCTTCCTCGTGAACAAGAGCCAACATCTGTTAGGACTTCAGTCTGAATTTTGGACAGATACTGTACTAAGCTTTCAGGATGATAGTCATCTGTCAACATAGCAATTAAGTGCTCATAAAACTGGTGATCCCATCCTTGAAAACAGTAAAATGTCCCTTGAATATCAACCCTGCTCAATATTCTTGATCATTCCACATTGATGATGTCTACTGATCATAGAATCATAGAATCATAGAATCAACCAGGTTGGAAAAGACCTCCGAGATCATCAAGTCCAACCCTTGATCCAACACTGCTGTGGTTACTAGACCGTGGCACTAAGTGTCACATCCAGTCTCACCTTAAAAACCTCCAGGGATGGGGAATCCACCACCTCACCGGGCAGCCCATTCCAATGTCTGATTACTCTCTCTATAAAAAATATCTTCCTAATATTCAACCTAAACTTCCCCTGGCGGAGCTTAAGACCATGCCCTCTTGTCCTACTGCTGGTTGCCCGGGAGAAGAGACTGACACTCACCGATACTTAGGACATAGAGCAGTTTGATGACCTCTGCCTTCCTCTGTGTATATTTTTTTTCTCCCTTCATCTGTCTCCAGCTGATTAAAAATATGGACCCATGAGTGGAATTCTTTAGAATAGGTTACATTACGTGAAGGTTAAAAGGGAATAGTTGCTTTATGTTGGAAAAAAAATGCTGAGGGAAATTATTTGCTTCATGGAAGTGGGTTCTCCATAGGGCTCATACTAGGATAAGGAATGTATAAGGTCTGACAGCTTTTACAGAGTGAAGTGGTCTTGAGTAGCCCACAATATTTTTATTATTATTTTCACAACTACAGATGACAGTCAGTGAAGACAACCACAAATAACACCTGAGTGGACATATGGGTGGAGAGCCCCTTTGGTCCTGCAAAAATACAGTCGAAGCACGGATATGTTTTAATTTTATTTCTTTTTATTATTCTGAATACTACACTGAATAAAGAGTATGATAATGCTGCTGACAACGGTGAACACTCCTTGGGACTCTTTTTGTCTGTAGAGTGCTTATCAGTCAAGAAAGGAAAATCAACAGTAGAAAAGGAAAACAATAAAAATAAATTTTCAGTCTTGTTATACCTCTTTTGCAGGAGCAGACAATACAAAATATAAATGTTCAAGTCAATAGCTAGGTTGCTTTTGGGAGTTGCATTGTTCCTTCCTCACCCCTTTGTTTTTGTATATGTCAAATTAGTGTAAAAGCTTCCTGGACCATAAATTTTGTATTGCATTTATATATCATTCACTTACTTTAAAATAAAAATTTGGATGAATGAATTCTGGAAACTGCTGGAGTAGTTTGAAGAAAACTTAAATTTATTTCCTTGAAGCAGCATAAAAGTTTAATTTTCTGTGATTCTCAGGATCACATACTTAGAGGTGACCTGAAGTAACAGGAAGGTACATGAGCATCTGCTAAAAACTGTGAGTTGAATTTGGTAAAACGCATACAAATCTGCAAAAGAGCAGAACAAGCAGAATTGCAGATGTACAATTTCAGAAATGAGGAAAATCAAGAAATAATGAAGGAGGTTATTGCACAGCAGACCATGCTGAGACCAGTAGGGCAAAGCACCTGAGCTGATCTCTCCCCACAAAGACCAGCCTAAGCAACTATGTAAAGAGAAATCATCGTGTAGGCAGAATCCACTCAGCAGAGCTTCCCATAAACACAACTTTGTCATTGCTGCCATACTTTGTACTTCCTCAGGGTGATGGTTTCCTTGGATGCTGAGCTGAAGAGAGGAACTGGATGCTGCTGTGATAACCATTTATCTTAACAGGTGGTACTGAGGCAAAAGAGGCAGTAAAATGCAGTAAACCCTATACCATCTCTTTTTCCTGTGCAGATTATCTGTGACAAAGCACTCAGACAGACTAGGGCCAACAAAGCTATAGAAAGGTAGGGCAACATGCCAAACAATTTTCTGGGCACGGGCAAAAAATAAAGGGTCACGAAATCCTTCTAGGACGATCAGTTATTCTGTTCTCCTGGGAAGAAAGTGAATCTGGGGAAAAATGAGGAATTTGGTTTTTTTTCCATCATTCCTGGGTTTTGTTATTCACTCAAAACTGTCAATTATTTTTATTATACGTCCTTCTCAGAGCAAGTGGGAGCCTGAGCAGACAGTCTCATCCTTGCCTTAGCTGCTGTTCCAACAAGGTCAAAGCATTCTCACTGGCATACATTCCTTACAGACACGTCATGACAGCAAAACATCTCCTTTAGCTAAAGTTATCATCTATTCCTTACAGCAATGTGTTTGTTGCTGGCTTCTCATTGGAATGGGATTCTCTCAAACTGTGACGTCTAACAGAAGTAAAGGTCAAATGTAAAATCTTGCTCTCATAGCTAGCCCTTATGGCTTACTCTAACTTCACATCTATGTTTCTAAGAATGAGAGAAACATTACAGATAGGTTCTGATCCTCACCTCCCAGAAAGATGATATATTGAGGCCTTATTCCATTATGGTGGTGTCCTTTTTCTTGTGCTTTTCCTCCACCATAAAAATGAAGCAGGGGGAAAAAAAGGGTGCAGGGTTGGCCTGACCAGAGGAAAAGCTGAAAATCTGTGCCTCCTACTTTTCAGACCCTGATAGTCTTGATGTGAAACTTCTAAAAATCAGAACCATTTCAGTTCTGCATATCAACCAGAGATATAAATACACAAACTGCTTGTCCCAATGTGATATGGTGGAGGTAAAAAAGTCAGAAGTGACGAAGAGTATGGGCATACTATCTAAACACAAAATAGCATAGCCAGACTGGATTAGAAAGGAAATACAAATTGTAATGAACCTTTCCCCCACAGATGTAGGAAGTCCAGCAACTAGATACTGTTAGCATTTATTTTCATTTCCAAAGCTTAGCAAATGGATTTAGTGTATCAAGTTTGCTCTTCAGCATCTTGACCAAAAGCTGCTTTAACTGCACAGTCATGGTGTATTTAGCACAGTTTATCATCTCTGTTTCCACAGATTTCTCTGTTCATATTCTGAGTCCTGCAGAAACTAGTATTACACAGTTAATGGAAAGTCTTGTCACAGAACTGATGCAGCAATAATCACTTACAGAAGTGAACAGTGAATCCATGTGGCCCTGCTTTAGGAGACTGACTTAGATTTAAGGACCACTGGAGCTAACAGGATGTAGTTGTACTGTTGAAGAGGAAAACCTGTGGATTAAATTTCTGTTTTCTGCAAATGTTATGCAGATGACACCCGGTTACGCTATAAAAGTTGTGCCATGTAATACATCAGTCAGGAATACAGCATTTGTTCTAGATGCCAGTAATATCCACTACTCTTCTCTAGGGAAAACTCTGCTAGGTTAACAAAATCTCTTTATCCAGTTTAATTAAAGGTTTACTCTGGCAATCTTAGGTACTTAAAATGCTTTGCTAATTGCTACTTGAACAAAATGAACTATTTACAAATTATCATTCTTGAAGAAAGCATGGAAATTGTAACTATCTGCTCCAATTTTATTCCTGACAAATGCTCAGTTGAGATCTTGCAAAACTTTTAAACATGTATTTATAAGTAAATGTAATAGCAGTTAGAGACTTCAAAGACATATTCTCAAAAAGATTTAATGTGAAAAAATATTATTGGGGTAGAATTAGTATCACCTAAATTTAGCTATGTGAATATTCTCTACCTAGTAAGTTAGTCTTTGGATTTTTCTGTAATCAATGGTAACAGGCAGGCAAGTCCAAAGGTTATTAGTCTTGATTGTATTAGACATTTTAAGTTTGGAATTGCCTCTTTGAGAGGTGACTCCAAAGGGGGTCTAGATAATGAACTTAGACTTAATGCCCAACTCTTCCAAAGCTAAGTGAAATGAATCTCATCCTTCATTTCCACATAATAATAGATGCAATCATTACAATAGCTCCATTTTCACAAACACCCACAATTCATTACAAGACAAAGGCATAAGCATGTTATTATTAATATAATTATTCTGGATAAAACATAACTATACACTTCAAATAAATGGGAGCAGTTTATTTTCTCATATTTTTTTTAATTGCAGCCCTTAATGTACTCAACTATTCCTCATTCTAACATAAGAATATTTTGTATTACAACTTCTCTACCTGAAACACTGCTTGTTCCTGGTTTTCATTATGTTCTTCACCTCCGTTTGTCCTCCTATCAGTAAAGTTGTTTTGCTTCCTTCCTTAAGAACTAAGATACATCTTTCCATGCCCCACTGTATGTCCTGAAGTTGCACCCTGCCTTCTTGGTGCAGCCTTGTAAGTTATCAACATCAGTAAAACTTCATCAAAACCTCCTTGGGTGAAATCCTGGTTTGTTATGGAAGCCACTTGTAAAATTTCACTTGAAAAGGTCTTCAATGGGACAATATGTACCTCTGTTTGTGAAGACATCCTTGTCAAACATTTAGACTTCTACCAATCACTCACCTAGTCTGAATTTCTCTCTTTAGAATGCTAAGGTGCTCAAAACTTCACTCACTTCTCAGGGCTTAACTCAAACAGGAAAATTTAAGCATGCACTTGGTTATTCTGGTAATGAGCATCTTGGTGATATAAATAGCAAAACATAAATTATTACTAGAGTAGTATTTTCTTTGTTTCTAAACAAGTCTAACTCCATAATATTAAAGCAGCCTTATTCACATAATGTGTTTCACTCTGTACATCCTTTGTTACATACTACATAACTGACTACTTTTAAAACAACATTATTCTAGAGTAATATGGGAATTGAATGCTTTAAAAAAAGAATAAAACAAGTTCTCCAAGTCTTATAATGTTGACTGTTTCTTTTCTTTGTTCCTTCATCGTTGCTCTGGTGATAGAATTTGCTGATCTTAGATTGTCCTTGTTTTCAAAGGCACAGATGTTCAGTTTTTCCATAAAAAAGCCATCGTAAACCTGTTTACCCTTCAGTTTCCACCTTTAAAAAATAAAAGCTGTTAAGGATTCTCCACTTTGCAATAACTCCCTTTTGCAAAGCTAAGTTACTTAACAACTGCAAAATATGCAGAGATCCTTCTGTAGAAGATGCTATGATGTGGAAGGAGCCGAATGATATTATAATGCTTACAAATGCAGAGAACTGGGAATGGGAACAAATTCAGCAGTTTGGGTGACAGGTCATTTGCAAACAGAATGTGAGGGAGGAGGAGGTCTCTGGGGAATAATTTAGTTCATTGTCTGAAGATTTATACCTGCTGGTGACACCAGCTGAATAGGTTTGTTCTATACGAAAATAGGAGTTGATCTACTATATGACTTTTTAAAATTCTTTCAAGTCTTTATTTCAGAGAGAGATGTTATCTGGTTAATGCACACACTGCTGTAGCAGAATGGGGTTGTGCATTTGGAATATGCTGGTTTAGGGCAATTGCATCATTATTGTGACAAGTTCTTGTGACAGGCACATTATTGTGGCATTATTAATAATGTTTGTTACAATAATGTGCTTTGGTTTTGTGTGAACCAAGGGATTTGGAACTGGATGTCGTGCTAGACCTGCTATAGAAGACAATAATCAAACCAATAGAAAGTCCTAGAGAGATACCTCATGATTTATTCTGTCTTGGAATGCTTATATTCTTATAGGCATTGGCAGATTTTCATGATCATTCTAACGGTTCCGAAACAACTTTTCAAATTTTTTTAATGGTCTGATAATAGAATATTTTAATAGGATTTTTTCCTCCTGTCATTCAGTATTTTTTTCTCCAGATGCTGGTAACAATGTAAGCCCGGGGTAAATATTGTATGTTGCTTTGTGCATTTCGGTGTTTAACATTGTACAAAAAACACTGTCTGATATAGTTGTGCAGAAAACGTCTTCCTATTAATATGAACTCTGTAAAAATCCCTGCCTTATTCTTGCACAGCTCAGTTTTATATTAAATAACCTGACTTTCTCATAAATGGGATTTGTGGAACTAAACTTCTGACTAGTTCTCACTGTGTCACTACTCTCAGGAGAGATGCAGCTGCCACTCTGAAGCATAAATGCTGCATGAGAATCCCCATAAGAGTATTTAAAATATTATGCAAAAATGAAGGAAACACCTTGCTTATTACTTGGCAAAGTTCTTTCTGTCTGTCCTTTCAGTGGCAAGTCTATCTTTCCCTTCTATCAAACTTTCATCCAGTTTCATTGAAAATAGTTCCCTTTGATAGGTAAGGGATAATGTAAAGTGAGTAATAGAGAATAAGAAATTGGAGAAGCACACCAGCTCATCCTTATCCAGTAAAATTAACAGAATATAAAGATTGAATCTGATTAGAATTTGTAGATTAAATGATTGCATAGAAGAAAGTGAATTGTAATTCTAATTTTTAATTCTAGACCAGGAAAGTGATATATTTTGTGATAATTAGGGTATCATTGAAATACTAAAGGACAGAAGCATGCAAGGTTGTTGAGAAGAACACTTATGAATCAAAAAAAGGTAGCTAGTGTCTTTTTTAACGTTTTTCTTTCTTTGGTTTTTTTTTTTTTTTGGTCAGGTCATACAAAAATGCCTGCAACCTACTCGAAAACAGATGTCCAGGAAACTTCTACTGATGTGGCAAAACTCAGTAAAAGATGTTTCTATTAGTATGAATGGAAAGGAAATATGAACACAAGGGTACAAAATAGCAAGAGGAGGAGAGCTATAAAAACGACTGACACATGCTGTAGAGAACCATCAAGACCCTGGCACACATCTACCTACAACTCCTCAGGACAGCTGGAACCAGAGGTGGTGAATAAATCCTACTGACTCACAGTAGGATTTGGGACATTTGACTCCTGACACATCAATCAGACTCATCCACAACTGGTACACTCCTAGTAAGAACCCTGAAAGTGGGGGGATAGATTTAAAAACTGGTGCTGCTTGTCATTTCAAGCCACCCTGGAGAGCCTCCCTGGGTACAGATGTTGATGCCTGCCTACTGTCAGACTACTTACATGCATTTTAGTTCTTGTTATATTAAAATGTGAGTATTAGGGGCTGAATCAGTTGTGTTTTAAAATAAATCAATATTTCCATTCTATGAGGTAGTGCACTTGAGATACTGCATCAACCTTCCTCAATGCCATGGACATAAGAACAAACAAGCACACACAGCCTCATCTGTACAGTGCAGTTTTCCCCCAGGTAGCTGGAGGCTCTGCACAGTTGTGAACAAGGGGAACTCTGCATTACCTGCCCTGTGTATCCGAAACTGATGTGGAAATTAAATTTTCTGATTCATGAACCATTGAATAGTTGTTGAGTTTTTATTTGTGATCTTATGGGGGAAATATCCTGGACCTTTTCCTTATTGTCCTTACTCTATTGAAGATCTCTCTCTGTACCTACAGAGAAAAATATATCTATATGTGCATATAGAAAGTCGACCCATATCTTCCTTATGGAAAGGAAATAGGGAGTCAGTTAGAGGCTGCTCTGAGACCTTCTGGGTGTGACACTTTCAAAACATGGAAACCAGCCCATTACAGAGCAGTATGAAAACATGCTTGGTGTGAACCAAGACACCTCAGGACAAGGTTATTTGTTTTTACTTGCACAGTTGGGATGTTCTGCACTCTGCTTCTGAGAACTTTCACCAATAAAGGAAAGCATTTAACTTACTTACCTGTTTTCTCCTAGAAAATATCCATTAGCCATTGAATTCTCTATGGACTCACATAAAGTTGAATATTTTCCTGTTAATTATTTATTGATTGAAGTATTTTCATACATTGCATCAAATCCAGGAGACACTTCACTAAAGATTTTTTTCCAATAATTCATTATAAGGATTTTTTTAAAAAACCCTCAAATTCTCAGAAATCCATAAATATAAATCACTGACAATAAGACAATACTGATATCTTAATTATATCTTGGTAGCTTCTGCGAATCATGTCAGAATCTCAGCTTAGCCAAGTACATAGCAATTTTCAATGATTCAGATATCTCTGTGTTAGACTATGTCATGAGAGCAATCATAGGACTCTTTGAATTCCTTCTTAGTGGAATCTCATTTGGTGTCTTTGTATGATTCTTTTTAGTATTATTTGAGCCAATGAGATTGCTAATCAGGTAATATGAAGCAACTAATGTACAGGAAGAGACTGTTTATAGGAGACTCAGAGCTTTACATTTATTGAGAATTTGACATCTGTGGTGTTCTTTTCTTGCTGTCTGCTCTGATTTTTCAAGCCACAGCTCTTGCAGAAATGTCAATGCATAGAAAGGAACTGCATAAAAGTCTTGTTTTGCAATGCCAAATGTGACATCCTTGTGTTGCTCCAAGTGTTGAGAAAAGATACTGGTGCAACAAAAAGAGTGCTATAAAAACTAAAAAGATCTGTCATGATAAATATTAGTTATGTTGCAACACATCACTTCGAGGTGTTGAAGTAATGCTAGGGCAGGTGCAGTGTCCAGCTCAGTTGATTACACTGGTCTACGCTAAGTAGAAGGCTGCCTTGCCCCAGTCTGTCACTCAAAAAAAAAAAAAAGAGTGCAAAGGAGCTTTGCATTCACTTTGAAACAATGTCCTTCCCCAGAGTTGAATCCTGATTCAAAACCCATACAGGTCATGGTTAAAATACCTTTCATGCATGATGATTTACTGACCTGTGATGCATAAGGTACCAGACCAACTCATATTTTGACTCAACTCAATTACTTCTTAAAACCCATGAAATCAGGTCACTTAATCACATTAGGAATGCCTGATCACTCAGTTTTAATTATCCTGTATGGTCTGCAAAGCTGATTTCTTGTATTTCTGTGGTACCAAGCTGGAGTTTCTCAGTTCTTGTAGGATATCTGAACATTTTTTCCCCTACTGCTGATCAACGTTCTTTTATTTTACTATCCGTCTTGTACTAAATGCCTTAACAGATGTGTAGGTCTTCTTCATGGGGCCATTTGTTTGCAGGCCAAATCACAGAAGACATAGATTAGGATTAAATGATTCTATGTTTTAGAAGGGCTGCTTTTTTTCTCTAATGGCTATAAAGTGAGTCTTGGGCATAAGTCAGCTATAAGCAGGGAAGGGTGAAGTTCAGTAAAATGCGAATCATCCTAGTAGACTCTGAGTGGTATAACGGACCCTGTGTCACACATTCTTATGTCATCTTCAGTTACTCTGTCTGTGTTTCTGTTATAGTTCAGACAAATGCTTTTTCCTGTTTTATATTGAACCAGAGATCATCCTAATGAAAACCATTGCCCAATGCAAAATAATTTCAGTCAAACAACACTAGGTCCAGTATTGATCCTTGGGGTACGCCACTAGTAACAGACCTCAAACTAGACCCTGTGCCACTCATTATTACGCTCTGGGATCTGCTGTTCAGCCAGTTCTCAATTCACCTCTCTGTCCATTAATCCAGTTCACACTTCCTGAGTTTGCCTATGAGGATATTGTGAGAGATGGTGTTGAAAGCCTTGCTAAATCAAGGCAATATCCACTGCTCTCCTCTCATCCATCCAGGTAGTTGCCTTATCGTAGAAGGTAATTAGGTTGGTCAAGCATGATTTACCTCTGATGCATCCATGCTCACTACTCCTGATCACCTTCTTGTCATCCATGTGGACAGAGATGTTTTTCAGAATGAGGTGCTCCATCACCTCTCCAGGGACTGATGTAATGCTGTCTGGCTGGTAGTTCCCTGGATCCTCCTTCTTGCCCCTTTTGAACACTGGGGTGATATTTGTTTTCTTTGAGCCCTCAAACACCTCTCATGGTCACCACAGCCTTTAAAAGATGATCGTGAGCAGCCTAGCTATAGTGTTTGCCAGCTCTCTTAGTACTCGTGGAGGTATCTCATCAGGCCCATGAACTTGTAGATGTCCGGTCTTCCTAGGTGTTCTCTAACCCAACCCTTTTTGACCAAGGGAAAGTCTTCCTTTCAACATTCCTTTACCCTACTTTCCTGGGTCAGGGATTTCTAAGTACTGGTCTCTTATGTTGTTGTTCCCTGGGAGGAAACACTGCCTGCTCAATGCAAATAAAATGCTACATGTCCTGAACTACGATTCAAATGCCCTTAGAATTCACAGAATGTTGAAGTCACACATCTAGAAATCTGTACGTTATTGCTGACTGTGTTACCATGCTTACTTCCCTTCTCTATCAGTATGATGAGAATGGCTCTAGATATGGTACCTCATAGTATGTTTCTAAAAGGTCACCAATGCTCTTGGTAGTGTAGTATCTGGAAACTGTCTGATAGTTGTCCTTTCTTCAGTGAAGTGTGGCTGTGTAAAGCAGAGCTTGCTTGGGAAACTGACCGTTAAGTGTAGCTTTCACTTTTCATTTTTCAAGTCAGACTCCTTGAAAAACCCAGTGTTTTCCCTCACTTACGTGTGACACTTTGAAATAAAGACTTCTGTTGTTGAAAAGAAAGTCCTAGAAGTTCAGCTGTCCTTCTGCCCTTGGCAAAATCATACTTGTCAGGTTTTTATGCCTTTCTTCTCTCCGGGGTTAGAATGTGAGGGAAATGACCTGATGCTGAGATAATTTCTTCAGTTCTGTTAAATGTACTTAAAGAAAATACACATAATTAGCCATCTTTTACATAATAAGATCACAGAATCAAAGAATATTCTGAATTGGAAGGAACCCACGAGGATTATCGAGTCCAACTCTTAAATGAATCGCCTATATGGAGATCAAACCCACATCCTTGATGTTATTAGCACCATGTTCTAACCAACTGAACTAATCTAAGGATATTCAGTTGTGCCTCCCTCAGCTGCTTTTGAATAGAGTATATTACTAAGTAGCTAAATCAGTACCTTTCTATGAATGCAGACCAACTACATTAAAATGAGGTGATGGTTTTCTCTCAAATATTTATGATTAATTTTCAATGTGGACTTTCTAATCTCATAGATAAGCCCACTGAACCAAAGCCCACTGAAGGGATTTTTACAAATGTTATTCAGTATGTTTTGAGTCAGCCTCATAACACACATTTTACCAGCAGCAAGTCAAGCTAGTATGTAGGCAACAAGCTTCTAAGCATTAGATACAAAGGTATTCATTATAAGAAATAGTGGTCACACCCAGTAAATACGCAGCTGGTCTCAAACTGCAAATATGTAACTTGCTCCGTGTCTGGAGCGTAAAGAATTTAGTATGTCTTCATGAGTACCTATTGTTAGAAACCAAAACATGGAATTTGTATCACTTTTAGTGATTTGGAAGTCTTATGAGATGAACAAGGCAGCTGTAGCTAGTTTACTGAGACCCTAGAAAAGGGTGAAAGAAAATCAAGGATTCCTAAGGTAAGGATTCTAGAGAACAATCACTAACCTTTAGAATGTGAATAGTGAGATTTCTAAGGTAAGAATCAAAGGAGCCATAACTGACTGTGTAGCCTTCTTTATCCTCCATCCTTTCTCATGCATGTCACATTGACTCGTGAACCCTCTTTCAGACTAAGGTTGAGATATTTTTTATGGAAGAGGTCACAGTACCCAGTGTTTTCGTTCTTCTGTTATTTTCTTCTGTTCTTCTTCACATTAGCTATAATGTGAATAAACCCGGTTCATCATCTAATTTGCTGGCAATTGTATCAATACTAAAAGTGAATGAACAATGCAAAGTAACCAATACTTCAATTATTGTTATAATTTGCAGATAATTGCTGGCTATGATACTGATAATGATGAAATCCATATGGCTTTTTTGTACTCATTATATTAAATGTTTTTTTTAATGACAACTCACTTTTCTTTGTGTATGTCCTTGTCATTATATATTATAACTGATGCCAATAGTCGGGTAGCCTTCCTATGCTAGTGAGTAAGGAAACAAAGATCCAGGAAGTCTTCAAAGAAAGACAGAGGGCAGATTCGAAACCCACAATTTCTAGAGGAATTTAATATGTGTGGTTTATTAGTTTAATTTTGTGACAACATTTACTGAAATGTTTATTTACCTCAAAAGAGTTTTTACAACAGCATCTGAATGTGGTACGGATGATGGAAAGCACTAAATAATTCATAGAATTATTACTACTAGTAAATTACTCAGGTTTCTTGACAGAGGGGATGGATGCTTTATTTCAAACAGTTCTTTACATCTCTTTAGAACATAGGACTGAATACACAGGCTAACATACTACATATTAGTGATTAAACCCACTTGCATAGGTTACGAATAGGTTATTTTCTTTTTGGACGCTTAATATTTTAGATGAATTTTTAGGAAGCTAGATGATGATCTAAGAACAGTGTAGTAGGGGAGCCTAAAAACCCCGAGTTAAAAATAAAACAGCAGAAATCTGTTGTATTGAATTTGCTTCACTGACCTTTATGGCACTGAACTCAATTCCTTCTATAATGAAATTCAACTTAAAATTTGCAATATTCTAAAAAGAGCTGATAATCCAAATTCACATCTCCCATTCAGAAGGACAGAGATAGATACTAAAAAAATACAAAAGGAAAAATTAAGAAACTGGAATACAAACTTTTAGCATAGGTTAGTGTTAGCATCCTCTGCAAAAAGGATATCACCTTGCAAAATGTTAAAGTTAAAAACTCAGATGAAGACATACACACGTTCTACGAAAATAGTAATTTGATTACTTATACCAGCCTCATAGTTGAAATTAATTGGAAAAACTCTACCAACAGCAACCAAGAGTAAGTAAACTGTGTTTACTCATCAAAAGTGAGCAGAGAATCCAATCTAATAATTTTGTGTTGCAGATAAAATGTGTCATAAAATAATTGAGTGCATTTAAGAGTCTTTATTTCTATTCATGCTCAGCACTTCTCAGATGTGGTTTATCTTCCCAAAGGAAAGAACATCTCTTATTTTAAAGAATCTATTGCATCTTGTTGTGCCACTTGCTCTACAGTCAACTGATAGACCCTAAAATAATTCTTTTTCTACTGATTTATAGATCCTGTAGGTGGTAAACAGGTGAATAGTTTTCATACTTTCTTCTTTTTCAATGGAATACTGTCCTCTAGATGATGATCAATTATTAACTGCATTTATTTCTATAGAACTGTATTGCATTTATGCTGTTGCAGTGGTTCTCTTTAATATCAACATTGTGAAAAGAGGTCACAAGCTCTCTGGGGCAGATGATAGATCTTCTTCTCGTTAGTACAAAATATTTGTGTTTTCTGGAAATCTGTATGTTTCTAAATACTTCAAAGGGACAGAGTTCATTCAGAATAGTACAGGATCAGATTATATATATGTATGGATTTTAGACAAATGCAGTCAATAGCAAGAAGGGAATATTAAATGCCATAATATTTAAAAGTAGGAAACTTCACTTTTTCAGATTGAAGCATTGGATTTACAGTCAGTTCTTCACATAGCAGGAAACATGTTCGACTTCATATAGCTATAAAGTTGTTTAGTTTAGAAAAAACCTTTAAGACCATTGAGTCCACCTGTTAACTCAGCACTGCCAAGTCCACACTAAACCATGTACCTAAGCACCACATCTACACAAATACCTCCAGGGACAGTGATTCAACTACTTTCATAGGTGGCCTATTCCAATGCTTGGCAACCCTTTCACTGAAGAAATTGCTCCTAATATCTGATCTATATCTCTGCTGGTGCAACTTGGGAGGAGAGGATGACCCCACCTATCTACAACCTCCTCTCAGATAGTTCTAGAGAACAATAGAAGAGCCTCCTCTTCCACAAGTTAAACAAGCTCAGCTCCATCAGCTGCTCCCCATAAGACTTGTGATCCAGACCCTTCCCTAGCTTTGTTGCTCTTCTTTGGGCATGCTCCAGTACCTCAATGTCCTTCCTGCAATGAGGGGCCCAAAACTGAACACAAGATTTGAGATGCAGCCTCACCAGCGCCGAGTATGGAGCGATGATCACTACCCTGGTCCTGATGTTCACAGTATTGCTGACAGAAGTCCAGATGGCCACCTGGGCACACTGCCAGCTCATGTTCCCCCACTGCTGACCACCACACCCATCTTGAGGCTGGGCAGTACCCTAGGGCATCATCAGCGGCACAAGACACCAATGCTTATGTAGGTTAACCACTCACCAACCACACCATTAAAATATAATGGGACTCTTGTAGTCTTGGGACATGCTTGATAACATCATATAGATGTCCCATGTATAAAATCAGCAGGCACCAATGTTGAAGGGTTTGAATGTCTCAGTTTTCAATATAGAAAAAGACAAGGAAGATGAATAGCTCCTAAGGTCATTGGGCAAAGCCTAGTATTTTTCTCATTCCATAATAATTTTGGGGTTTCATTTTTGTCTTCTCACAGTCTATCTGAAAGCAGTAATGTACCAGAGATTTCCATGAAGGACATATTTGAATCTAAACCTTGACCCTGATTTTTAAAATTTTATTTTTACTGTGATTTTTCTTTTGACAGGGTGAGAATATGTTTCTAAGGAAAAAAAAAAAAAAACATTTAAAAGTACTGTAAAGGGATTTAACAAGTGTGATTGCCAACAACTTTTGATCTGGAAAAATTATTTGAAACCACAATGCTCCTAAGACTAACTTCAGTTTAGATAAACTAACCTTACCTTTTAGGAGCAGCTATAAAACATTTGCATGGACCATTTTCATTCAGTGCCTGAGCAGTGTTCTGATGGATATCTGTTGACAGTAGTTTCTTCCTGTTGCAGGACATTCATGGTTGAGTGATGCTGAATGACCCCATGGCTGAGCAGTCCTAATTGTTTTTCAGCGCAGAGCAATAAAACAAGGTTAGAATGGGAGAATCAAGGTGGTTCAGTAATTTAAAAATTATGACATTTTAAAGACACTCTTCTCACGCATATGCCTTAGCAGGGTAATTTGGACATAGGTATGATGCAGAGAATGTATGGTCATTTATGGAGTTTGCACGTAAGTCTTTCATAGTTAAAAAATACTCATATTGTCTGAAATGGGCACTTTTGTGTTTGAGTGAAAAAGGTCTAGGTTATTTAATACATATTGAGGCAAAATTAAGACAGGCTATGCTGCTGTAGAAAGCAGGAGTAGGACTCTTGAGTGAGGCTTCTTCTTGCTTTGTAATCTCTACATCAATATTAACTCACTGATTCCAGTTTCTTACTTTTAGTGATCAAAATGAGAGAAGATTTCCGTTGCTTCTGATATGGAATGTCTCAATATTGTTAGTGTTTTCTTTCACTGCTTTTTAATTGAATAGCTGCATGGATGCTTGAATACTTTACAGGCCTATTTAATTTCATCTCTTTATCTGATGAAAGTTTAGGATTTAGAGGAAAGAATCATCATATGAGTTTGAAAAGAATTTAAAAATCATCCATCTCTGTCTTTACCATAGATAGAGAAGCTCCTTAGAAACGTGGGTGTCTGTCATGTAGGCAAAAAAAAGAAAAAAGTGAGTACAAAGTGGTGATTATTTCTTTTTAGTGCTTTGAAGCTCTCACTGCTAGCAACATACAGGCTTCCTCTTGTTGTTAGCATGTCTGCCTGTTTTGTTTGAACAGTGTGTTTTTGCAAAAATAGATCTAGGCACATAGAACATTTCTTAATAGCCTTTCTTTTTTAATACATATTAACACCAAGTCAGACACAGTATTACGTCACTTTTAATACTGTAAAGTATTTATGCAGAAATTGGGAATCAGAAAAAATGAGGTTGTAGGATTTGACGTTTGTATCAGGAAAACTAGTGCTTTATTAGGCAGTGCTTCCAACACAGGTATTTTTCACAGTTCTTCAATTTTGCAGCATTGTTCCTCTTCATTTGATAGTGAAATGCTATAGTTTCCTACATAATAAAAAACTAGAATGGAAGTCAAGTGGGCACTTGACTTGCCACGGATGAGCACTATGGATAGCTGAGGCTATAGAGATAAACAAAAGCTGATCACCTAATTCAAGTAAATTTGTACTGGTAATCTGGTATCTTTTCATCAATGACTGAGTTGGTCTCTGAATACTATGTACAGTTATATTATGAGATGAAATTATACTCAGCAACATTTAGGCTAAAGTGACAGAGAAAATCAAAAGATGGCACATGCTGAAGCAATTGTGGAAACTGGTAAGAACTTCAGAGCTCCCTTTGTTTACAAGAATCAACAGGGAGCTGGGAAGGGCAGTAACACCTCAGCGTTCAAGAATGAGTACATCAATTCAGGTATGAACCAGTTGATATTCACAAAGTTTTCCAGGTCCAATTGCATTGTTATCTGCTCCATATGGGAAATGTATGCTCCCCTGTATTTTCCATCTGAGAAATGAAATAGTGAGAGGGAAAAGGCAGTGCATTTCATCGAAGCATAAGAATTAAAGTCAGATGTTCCAGTTAGATTCTCTCAGACTGATTTACCTGTACAATTCTATGTAAATCATTATCATTTCATATTTCAGTTAGCCCACCAGCCTATAAAGACTGCAGTATTTCCCCATTTCACAAAGATGTTGCATGTATTCATTTGTATGTATAAAATATTTTTACAGATAGTGCAGCTGTTATCTTTGCTTGAAAATGAACCTGCTATTTAGTTTTGAGAAAGAAAAACCTTTCTGATCAAATTCCCAGAGAAATTTTACCTTCCTAGTTTTGTTTTACTGCTTTGACGCTTTCGGTCTCTTTTAAAAAAAATTAAAATGCCATTAACAATAAAAAATGCCTTCATCAGTCTGGAATGCTACCAACAGTCATGATTTGTTTGTAATGATCTCACGGACTATGTTTTTTGTATTTTAAATGAATGCAAAGTTGATGTGTTCTCTTTCAGCAAAACAGAATAACTCTCTGATTTGCATTTCTTTATGCAAACCCAAATTTCCCTCTGAACATGTTAGTTCCTCTATGGCCCTCCCAAGGATGCCCTATCTTTACCAATATAGACCAGGATGTGTCTCATATTGTGCTTTGGATTTTAATATGCACATTCCTGATGATTAATGGGATACACATAATAATTATTAGAGTACAATAAATTAAAATTTAATATTATAGAATTTATAAAGCTTAAAAAATAAATAAGCAGACATAATGTCTCCTAATTAATTGCCATTTACATTAAGTCGTAATTGCAACAACATATCTGTACTATGTGCTCTTATTTCTTCTCTGCAAACAAAAGCCAGTGGACACAGAAAGCCATTTCAACTCAGTCATGTGCATCCATGATAATCTACGTATCCACATTACCATGTAAGCCACTGCCACGGGATTTTTATACTTTCCTTTGATGCATCCCTTATTGTCAGAAACCAGGACCTGGCCTCAATGAACTTCAGGTCATACAGACATTCATGAGGAAAATAAAAGAGAGTTCCCTGGACTACGTTTATTTCTTATATTAGATAATTCTGTGGTCAGTTTAAGACAATGGTGGACTCACCCTAGTGTAAAACTGCAGAGATCCAAATGGAATTAAAGTGAAACTGCAGTCAGTACCTCTTCACTATTTTTATTGGAGATAAGGCTTGCATGAGAATTAGGCCCTCTCTGATTTGAATCTTTTCACACATTATCAAGACAAGATCATGTAATGTTTTCTGACTTTTATGCTTGCTTTGAGTTTTCATATTGAACCAACTGATTGAAAGTGAAATAACTGTACCATGTAACAAGATTTGCTAAGGAAAAAAAGCAGAAGAGAAAGGACTCATAGTTTATGACCATTTTATGGTATTTTTTTCTGAAATTACAGAAGCGGTATTGTCATATCTCACAGTGGATATAATTAGTCTGCAAACCAAAGTAGTCAAAATTATGATGTTTCTACAATCACTATGACTAAATTTTGAAATGGTTTAATTCCTCATCTATATGGACAAGTAAAGATGACAAGACTAAAAATTATTCTGATAAAGAGATATTTACAAGAACTGAGACATCTTTTGTTTGATTCTGTTATTGTTGGATTGGTGGACCTGATTGCTAAAGTAATTTGCAAGATGTTTGATATTCAAATGTTTGCCCAGGTAAAGGTTACATATGTCATTTATAAATTTGAATTACACTGGAAATCATCTTACTAAAAAAAAAACCAAAACCAGAACCCAACAAAACAAAAAGAAAGAAAGAAACAAAAACCAGCAACTTTGAAAAACCAACCTATAAAATAGAGGTTTTGAACACATGGTAATATTTTGGTCATTAGAAATGGAAAGATACAGACTTGCGAAATCAAAGAGATTTGTATACACAGTCGAAACTCACTACCTATGATAAACTTATTTATACCTCCTTTTTACACCTGCAGTAATAAAAGAACAAAGAATTGTGGGGACAATTTATGTGGAGTTATGGATTATGTCAGTGCCCCGTGGTGTTGGGGAAGACTCAATATTTACATTTTAGGTGTAATCAGGCAGTAACATATACAAATTAGATAAATTTCATAAACTATTATTGTCAATGTAAAGGTGTGTTCACAGTTTGGGAACAGAAAAGGTAGCCCCTACTCAAATACCTCTATCTTCTGTATTTAAAATCAAACTCAGGGCTGGATGATATTTTGCAATTGCAAGACTGTAAATCCATTTTAAAAACTATGACTTTTGCCAACTGGCTGATACTTTACTGTATTATTTTAATAGAGTGCTACCTGCTGAGTTCAGTTTCTGATGTGATACCAGAAGTGGTTCCCTAACATGGTGATGCTCAGAAACAAAGTATGTAGGTTTATCTGATGATTTTCCAGAAATGAAATGAAAATAGAATATGAATAAGCTATAGTTGTATACCTGACTATAGTCGTACTCTGGATAAAGTTTGCCATATGCAGGATGATACCATGGAGAGGAGATTAGAGGGGAGGGAAGGGCAGCGGGAGGGGAGGAGAATATGGACAAAAGGATTTTGACTCTGTTCAAGTCTGTTCCCTAAAAAAACTTTTCCTTTGTCCTCTCCAGTAAGAACATTTCAAACCTTCAGACAATTTCATGAGCAACAACTTCTACCCACATATATACGCAGTAGGTCTGGTGCTCACAAGCAAAATCAGAATTCCCTGGGAAGACAAAAACTTTTTATATATTGGTAAAAAACAATGATAAATCAAAAACTTGTAGTGTTTTCTTACTATCTCATTAGCAATGAATTTGGATTATGAAAGAATAGTTTGATAAGAATATGACTATATTTGCATTAAATAAAAGTTTGCTGAAGAAACATTTCTGATGGTTTATAGTTTCATCAGTATGTTAATAGAAAGTCAGCCAGGTGTGTTATTATTCTTTCTATTGCCTTGAAAGTTATCCTTTAGAAAACTTTACTAAAATGAACATTTCCATTTGATACTTGAAAAACATATAAAATTAGAAGAGAAGGAGGAGACAGAAAACTTCTTGTATCCAGTTCACAAGAACATCTTGCCATTGATTTATGTCTCTGCCTTTTGAAAGTGTAGTTTAAGATCTGTCCTTGAAAACATGGATCATATCACACTGCCAAGTATTTTCCAGATAACTTAAGAAATATATCTTCTGCCAGTGTTATGAAATCAGTTTGCATTTCCTGAATCAATATATGGAAATATTCGGTATTAGTGAAGTTTAGGATATGTAAACAGACTTCCTATCTTCTATGATTTTTACAAATTATCTAACACAGTCACAAATTAGTTGCCAAATTCCAAATGAGAACTACTACTTCATCTTGAATTTCATCTCATAGTAGACTTACCTATAACATAATTTCCTGCACCAATGTTTAGATGAAGATATTTGTGTACATATAAAGAGATATACATATATATATAAAAGCTGAAATATGTATGTCTCAGATGTTTCCAATTTATTAATCCTACCTATGAAAATGGAAAATACCTAACCTCCTTCTAATCTGTAGCTGCTCCAGATCTAATAAAGTACTTCACGGGTCTCTTGAGCTAAATAGTTACTGCAAAAACAACTAAAAAATTCTGAGAGTTTAAGTTTTATAGATAGTATTATAACTAGTTTTTTGCCTCTAAGTAGAGTATCTAAATACTGAAATAGCTGTTCTGAGGAAACTGCCAATACTTTCACATATGTTTTCTTTCTAATTGGGGTAGCAAGTTTGACACCTGTTTTTGTAAAATAAACTCAGAAAAAGGGTTACATCTTGATGTTTGTGATTACAGTAAAATATTTTGATATTTACAAAACTAGATAAGTTTGGGCTGAGATTATTAGATGTCTCCCAGGCACTATACCATCATTCTGATGACATACGCCTCTTCCTGCTAAGCTTTTGTTTTCAAGATATAAGCATATGATTTTCATCATATGTTGCAATTTCAAATACAAAAAAGCAGTGATATGTCATGGAAGATGTAATCCATTCACAGAGTTATTTTGTTTGAGAGAGTGAGGAAGGGATGCTCTTGAGTTATAACCCCTATGAGGTCCTGCAACAGCAAAGCACAGACTGAAGTTAATGTAGAATGTAAAATAAAGTATTTCCATTAGTTTCAAAAACCCCCAAACTTTTCTCATTCTGGTTGACCTGACCAAATTTTGCTTTTCCTCTCAGAAAAAATTTTCCTTGGAAAAATTATGTGTGAAAACTGCATTTTCCTGTTTTTTAAAAAAAGTTCATTTCCAGATTTTCCTGTGAATCAATAATAAACCAAACCCTTAAAACAGTATTTGAAAGCACTTTGCTGCTGGATATTGCATTTTTACATGAAATTTCATCCAGATCCTGATGGTTTATTACAACACGAGCTTCAGGGACAAGACAAGTAGATAAGAGACAAATGGATCTGCCTGGGATGTGTGAAGGTGTGCGTAATGAAGTACAAAGTGAACAGCAGCAGGCTCAGATGTGCACAAACTGCTTCTAAGTCCCTGAACTTTATGTACAGCAAGGTACTGGACAAGATAATTGTGTTTGCCATGCAGCTGGAGGTGAGATTTGCCAGTCCAACTTGACCAACCCGATCTCCTTCTGTGACAAGATGACCCACTTAGTGGATGAAGGAATGTGGATGTTGTCTGCCTGGGCTTTATTTAAGCCTTTGACACAATTTCTCACAGCATTCTTGTGGAGAAATTGGCTGCTTGTGGCTTGGCTGAGTGTACAGTTTGATGGATAAAAAACTATATGAATGACCAGGCCCAGAGAGTGGTGGTGAATGGAGTTACATCCAGCTGATGGCTGGTGACAAATGGTGTTCACCAGGGCTCAGTATTGGGGCCAGTCCTGTTTAATATTTTAACGATGATCTGGATCAAGTGCAACCTCCGCAAATTTTCAGACAATATGAAGTTGGGCAGGATTGTCACTCTGCTGTAGGGTAGAAAGGCTTTAAAGAAGGATCTGGACAGGTTGTATTGGTGGGTTGAGACCAATTGTATACAATCTAAAAAGGCCAAGTGCCAGGTCCTGCACTTCAATTGCAACAATCCCATGTAGAGCACTAGAGCACTAGAACAAGAGGGTCCTGGTAAGCTGCCTATCAGAAAAACACCGGAGTGCTGATTGACAGCAGCTGAACATGAGCCAGCCGCGTGCTTAGGTGGCTGAAAAGGCCAATGGCATACTGGCTTGTGTCAGCTATTGTGTGATCAGCAGGACCATGGTAGTGATCATCCCTCTGTACTCAGCACTGGTGAGGCTGCACCTTGAATCCTGTATTCAGTTTTGAGCCACTCGCTACAAGAAGGACATAGAGGTGCTGGAGCATGTCCAGAGAAGGACATTGAAGTTGGCAAAAGGTCTGGAGCACAAGTCTGATGAGGAGTGGCTGACAGAGCTGGGATTGTTTAGCCTGGGGAAAAGGAGATGCAAAGGAGATGTTATTACCCTCTGTAACTACCTGAAAGAAGGTTTAACAAGGTTGGGGTTGGTCTCTTCTCCCAGGTAGCAAGTGACAGGACGAGTTGCACCATGGGAGATTTAGATTAGGAAAAATTTCCTCCTCCAAAAGGGTTATCAAGCATTAAAACAGACTGCCCAGGGAAGTGTGAAGTCACCATCTCTGGAGATATTTAAAAGACGTGTAGATGTGACACTTGAGGACATGGTTTAGTGGTGGACTTGGCAGTGCTGTGTTAGTGGTCGGACTCAATGATCTTAAAGGTCTTTTCCAACCTAAATAATTCAATGATTCTGTGATTCCACAATTCTATGATTTGCATTTAACACAAATCACAACTTAAAGATCTTTCTCACTTGGAAATTAGTTAACCAATTTATGAATTTTTCCATGCCAGTACTTGTATGCTACTGAATTGTAAACTGGTAATGCCGACAAATATTGTGTTGACTACGAAGCAGACAAAGCACTGTCTTATTCACTAAAATGTGTGGAGTCTAAACCTAGGATTTCCATTTCGGAGTCCTTTATATGATATGTCAATTTATCAGTGAAGCTCTAAATGACCCTTAAATGAATCTCTTAAAATCGCATATAGCTGCTTGTTGACTGGTTTACACAGAGTCTTATGCCATTTATAAAGCCAGTTTACAAATTTAAGATATGAAGTGACCTATTGATTTGTATTTAAGTGCTATAAAATCAGTGTAAACAGCTTCAGTAAATAATTTAGACACATTAAGAAAGCAAAAAGGAGAAAGAAGACCACTGACAACTGGTAAGAGCGACTATGCTGAACACAACATGTATTTGAACATCTTTCACAGTTTCTGTGCTTTTAAACCACCTGCTAGTGGTTAATATTATAAATTATTTTTTATGAACTTGAAGAAAAAACCCACTATGGATTTGTCAAAATTGATTTTTATGTGAATTATGATTAAACAGGGAAATACTGCTGCTTGCTGGGAAGGACCCAAGCAAGAACTTTATATCATTAAGATCCTGGACATATAGTCAGTCTCCAATATGTTATACCAGTATTTAGAAGACTTATTTTTTCATACATCTTCAGCACTTCCAGTTGTCTCCCACAGACTTTCCAAATCTCCTGGGTTTTGTCATGGTAACAGCTTAATTTATCTCATTTCAACAAGTGTGATGAAAAATTGTCAGAGAATTCTCTACAGTGCCCCCAAACATTTGTTTGCTTTCAGTATTCTGTGTTGGTACCTGACAATATAGAAAAATTTCAAGTTCTTTTTTTTGACTTATCAAATGGAATCAAAAGGAAGATTTGTTAAAATGGATATTGTGAAATAATTTTGTCCCATTTCCTTTTTAGATTTGGTAGTATAATCCCTACTATGTTACTTAGTACAATATTTTGAAATAAATGTTTCCAAATATTTATTGCTCAACAGACAAGAGATGGACTTCAGCATTCATTAAAAGTATACTGGAATAAGGAGATACCAACTAGGCACAAAAAAATATCCAGATCCATTCTAAACTAAACTAAACTTGGGAATGTCTAACCAGCAAAATTTGGGAAAATGGATGTTTCTGTATGCCTTCAGTTCAGTGTCCAACATTTACAACAGACTTTGCTGTTGAATCTCACACTGAGTTCCATCCAAGTCCGTATTTTAATTTTGAGTATTACTACTGGAAAATACTTCCTTGAAAAAATGTTTATGAAGAAAGACATTTTAAACACTTATATTTGCAGGAAGATATATTTAGAAGTACTGTTCCAGCAATACTTTTCCATATGAAAAGCTGCCTTTTAAGATGGAGCCTGGTCTTTGCTGTTAGTAGGACTGGGCTTCTGTGAATACTCATATAAATTATTTAATAATTATTGGAAGAAAGAGATTTTTGGCAAAAACCTCTGAACATAGGTGAAAGCAAATGGAGCATTTTCTTACCATGAAGCTTTAGTACAAGAATTTCAATCAAACAGAGAGTATTTTTTTTGATGTGACAGTGCTCACTGTCTGGTGTGCAACAAACCCCTGACAGATCTGAAAACTTGAAAAGTTTGCAATTGTTTCTATGTGTATGCATGGGAATGCAGATTACAAAACCTTTCTGTGGTGTTCCTCTGTCCTTAGCTGTGCTTTGACAAGGAGCTTCTTCAGAGAAGAAAGTCAGGTAAATTATCCTGGCAGAGGTTTATTCACTAGTGCTAAGGCTGATGCAAAAATACATTAGACTTGATATGAATCTCCACCTTTATTCCCATTCTTCCTCATTTCTTGGGAGAGTTATTAGCTTCTGCCCCAGGGGGAGCTAGGTCAAAGCTGATCCAGAGCCTGAGAACAATATTCTACTTGAGGGGAGACAGGAACTCTTAAAAGATAAGATCTGTTCAAAATTTGAAAACAAAAAAGAGCAAAATGTGTCATATTACTTGATATAAAATGTTGGCCCACTCAGTACTTAGCACAGATGCTCCCTGAGTGAGTCATTTGTGCAACACACTATAAACACAAATCAGTTTGGTTCTCAGAAGAGGAAAACACAGAAAGAAACTTGAGTTTGTTCATATTCACAGAGATATCCCATTTCTATTTTGAAAGTTTGGTCTGAATGAGTTTAGTAGAATTAAGACCAAATTATAAAAGATTTGGTTTGTTATTAAATCTTGTCTTCTTTTAGCTACTCAGATTTGAAGGACCTACCAAATGATTTTTAAAATATTTGATATGTCTTAATTAAAATTTTTTCTAACTCTTTGTCTCTTCATTTTTCTAGGTTTTCATTCATCAAGCACTTAAATACGTGCTGGATTTCAATTCTATAAAGTAGTCTCAAAGTGGCCAAGTGGACTGAGCATAAAGAATTGAATGTGCATAAGAGGATGTGTGCAATTTGTAAGCATGTGGTATAGAGTAACTATGTATCCATTTCTTTTTCATATGTAGTGTTCTTGTATTTTCTATCTTCCTTATGTTCTTTAATAGTCCATTTTAAAATAGCATATCAAAGTATGTCAAGGAACTATGCAATCAAACTGCTGTCAAGACAGTTTCAATTAAAAAAAGGAATTTTTCTTTCAGATAGAAACAAGACACTTGAATTTCTTGATAGTTTATTGTTGTTTGCAAACAGTTTATTCTGAAATTTGCATATATACTTAACAAGTTGTGCATTATAAAAGCTGGAATGGTTTGGGGTTTCTTATTAAATATTAATTAGATCTGCTAAATGGCTTGGAATGAACAAGCAGACTTCTTTCTCCTCTGCTTACAACTTTGTACTAGCTAACTATGGCTAATTTTAAATAGGTTAGTCTAGAATGGCTGGTTAGAACCTGCTTTCGGAGTATCAAAACACTATTTTTTATGATATGGATAGAGCTTCTGGGTACTTGCTTCCACAGCAAATGAGCTACTACTTTGTCCTGTTTTAAGAATAAAAGCCCTTCATAATTAATAATGGGACATGAATGAAGTTTTATTCTTTCTAATTATGATTATTTCCTATGATCTGCATCCTATGCTTACAGTCAGAAAAAATAGAGGCAGCCCCCTTACCCTCCATAAAAATTGCTAAAAAATAAGGATTTTGCAAGGTTTCAAAATTGTTAAATTCTGTACATCTGGAAAATTCACAGTTTTTCCTCCCTAAGGTTACTATACAAGCTGGGATGATATTGCACATTCTGCGTTGAATTTACGTCAACTTCAGTGTGAAATCCATGCACATTGTAGGTTTTGTGCCACTGAGCATTAGAATCTGCCCATGCTACAACCCAGGGACTGATTTTTTGAGTTTTGGGCTTTTGCAGTGATGAAGACATATCTCATTGTCACTCCAAGGCATCACTTTGCTTTAGATCAGTGGGGAAATCACCAACCTTGGCAGAAGTTGGCCTATTGTAAAAAGAAGTACTTAGTGTTCTCAAAGAAGCGTGTCTGGCTTTGGAATTTGATATATCGACACTTAACTGAGACATCTGAGTATCTTTAGGGTATGCAGCCAAACACGTGTTTTCTGTAGGCATCTTCAAATAGTTGGTATGTATGTGTGAGTGTGTATGTGTGAGTGTGTGTGTGTGTGTGTGTACTCTCTGTTGTTGCAGACTGAACGGGTGGTTTAGATTCTCTGAGTTTGGGAATGCACAACTTTGAATTATGCTGCTGTTTTTTAGGTCTAAATAAAGTTTTTATGGAATTACAAAATAATATTGATGTGACTGAAGGCTTTCTATAATTTTAAACTAATAAAAAGACAGAAAACAAATAAATGCTAAAGCTTTGTCTGGTTTCAGATCACCATGTATTCTCATTGCTACCTGATATAACTACAATCCCTTTCTGCAAAGTTAACATCATAATATAGCTCACAGAGTTATGTGTCTCAGAAATAACCTTATAAATGGTGTATGTTATATTTATTATACAAATTGAAACTTCAGAGGTTTCTGAATCTCCCGAAACCTCACATTATATATTTTCTTTCTGTGAGGTTGAAATGCAGTAGACCATTTTATAGCATGCTATGAACAAAAATACTCATGATAAAATAAGGCTATTATACTTGCCTTGAGACTTCTAGAATAGATTTCTGCTAAACATGGTGAAGGTCAGAACTGAAATGAAAGTATTTTGATTCATATGGGTTTATACCAACTCCTAGAAGTGTCACTTAATTGGCCACTGTTGAAGATATTGATAATGAATCAACGGCATTGTTAAAATAAGGGGAAGCAGCAGGTAAGAGTGAATGGGTAGTAAATCTGTATTATTTTAATATCCTGAAGTTGGTTGCTAAGCACTAACATGAAACATAGAATGTATTTCATACCATTCAGAGCAGACAAAGAAAGAAAGAAGGAAAGAAAGAAAGAAAAAGAAAGAAGGAAGAAATTGTATATTAAATAAAATACAGCTGCTGTTTATACAATCACAATTATTGGAGATGACTCAGATATTACACTTATGAGAACTTGGCCAAAAAAGTAGATTGCAAGATAAAAAAACCAACATCTTTATAGTATCTTTCAGCCCTCAGCAGTTCTGTGAGTCTATGGCTGGAGTAAGGGTTGGTGGTAGAATTAAGGGGCATAGTCAAATGCTGTTTTAATATAAGCACTTATTCTTGATTTGCACATGCTTCAGTTTCAGACAAATTCAACTAGTAGTTATCCTGTCCTGGAACAGGCTCTTCAGGTACTTATAGCCTTGGAAAATACAGAGAAGAGGTATCATGACAGACACTGTAAAGCGGAATAGGAAACAACTATTCACTTTTTCTCACATTACAGGAACTAACAGACATGAAATTTAATTATGGGATAGCAAGCTTCAAGCAAACAAAATAAGTTAATTTTGTGTGCTACTCATAATTAAGTTGTCCAACTTACTGCCACATGGTGCTAGCAATGCCAGAGGCATTGATGAGTTCAAAAAGTAATAGGAGAAAGTCAGAAAAGAAATCCCATCAAGACCTACTAATAAAAGTACCTCAGAGTCTGGAAGGACCTAATTGACAGACAGGGAGGTTATATGGGGAGCTATCCCTTATGGTTGCCCCATACTTATTTTATTTATCTAGGTTTTTATTATTAAACCATACCACTCAGGATCCTGGACTACGTGAAGCTCTGATTTGACCAGGTGTGACCACTCATATATTCTAATATATTATAGAATTCATTAGGTTAATTTATCATGTGATGGAATAAGATTTCAGTTTTAGGTTTGTTCTTGACTAAACATTGCTGAACTACAGCAATATGATTTTTACAGATCCTACTGTTAATCCTGCAGACTTGGATTTAAGAAACCCCCATGAATATAAACCAGAACACTACAAATTGTGTCTTCTTTATAGGTCCATTATATGGATTGCACAGGCCTTTCTGTATAAAGCAAGCAAATTAGATGCAGACTTTGCTGTTACGCCACATTAACCCTTACAATATCACTTGAATAGGTAACAGAAAACATCTTGACAGTCACAGACTACTTCCATTGGAAAGGTAGCACTTGACGCAAACTAGGGTTCCAGCTCAGAACAACATGCATCTAGACAGGGAGAAGCTAAGCTAAATCTAAAGGTGAACAGCAGAATTCAGTGAAGGCTAATACCCCCTTCCACAAGGTAAGAATTACAGGAATTGCTGTACACTATACATACTATTTTCATTGGACCATAGTTGGCCTTAGATGCCCCATAGATGTTGCAGTCCCATGTTCCTGTTCAACGTGGGGCCATCTATGGGATCATCAGTAAAACTTTTCTCCCAATCTTTGATGTTCCAAAATCTAGAAAAAACCCCAAGACTCTAATATTTGCCTACATATTACCATGATTAGTGAATCCTACCAAATTCAAAGACCTTGGTTGGTCACGACAATTTTACACTGTAAAAAAGCAAACGAAAACCCCCTAACAAACAAAAAGCCTCCAAAAGTAGCCATCTTAACTTCCATACAAGTGTCAGACTTGCTGGTTTTGGATTAAGTAACTGCTTTTTTTGTCCTTTTCTTTTTATTTTTTTTTAGCTGCTAAGAAGTCCTAAGAAAACCAAAATCACTTAAAATAGCAAAGCAGTTGTTCAAAATCATGAATTCTTGTCTGCAACTGCACCATTTACATCTGTGTCTACTGTAAATGGCCACATAGTGAGACTAAACTTCTAGTCTCACAAAATGTTTCACAGATTCACATTGTTATATTTTTATGATTTTAGTTGTTACTTTGCATGGTGGTTTAGCTCTGTGAGCTAGAGTACTGTGGGTTAGAAGTGACAAAAGGCCCTATTTATTCTTTATTCTGCCTCTTCCTTGATGGATTTATGCATGCAGGGAAAGTGTAGAGCTGGGAGATACAGCAATGTCACTGTTCTTTCCCATGTCCCAAATCTAAAATCCAACAAAAGTGCACAGGAATTGCAAAAGATATGATTTTTGGTTTTGACCATGTCATTGTATTACTATTTGTAGCTGGATTATAGTTTTTTTCAAAACAACGAAACACAAATTATTATAAAACAGGCAATAGAAGTAGTAAACCAGCACACTTGCTAGTTTTTCCTTATGGGTTAGTCTTTTTTAGTTTTTGCAACTAAAGCACACTATTTACTGAGCACAACTGTTACCTCTGAATATCTCTTTGATGTTATTGGAGTTCTTCATATTAAATCAGTTAAAGTTTCAAAGCTGTAGTTACCTGTGGAGACCAGTACAATTAATTTCACATGTTTACTGCCCACTAGCGTATGCATGAAGCAGTTTCTTGCAGATTTTATATCTGTAATGAATATTAAACCATCTCATCTACTCATAATAATATAATGGGTCCTATGATGACAGACTCTGTTTGCACAGGAAGCAGATGTTGATGTTTACCTAAATGTAATTTGCAATGATGAGTGGTGGTGAGCTGAGGTTTTTCCTGCCAGAACAATTCAGTCTATGTCAAGCTTCTGCAAAATATTTTGCATGCCACTGTGGTCTCCCAGGTCAATATAGATATACATATTATCTTCAGTGAATAATTGCGAATTTATAATAGGAAATTAAATTATGCATTCAAGGAAACTATCTATTTAAATATAGATTTACCAAATCTCTGAAATGTGGTGTCTGGGAAAAATTGTGGGTAAACCTGAACTGAAAAAGAAAATAGTATGACTTGAGGTCATAAATGGATTTCTGAGAAGTAAACATGGTAGGAATTATTCAGAAAGAATGCCAGTAGCTAGAAACTGAAATCAGTAACAGGAAGATTGAAATAAGACACATTTATTTTAGTACAGAGAAGTGTCATACACTACAATGGATTACAAAAGAATGATATGAATTCTCCATCATTTAGAGCCTTTAAATCTAGGCTAAAAATCTTTCTAAAAGATACTCTTTAGTTCAACTTGAGACAAAAATTGTCAAATAGTATTTTCTAACCTGTGTTATACTGGAGGGACATAGTAATTTCGTTTGGTTTCAATACCTGTAAAATCTGATATCATGAAATATAATCAGATAATCACCTCTATTTTACTTTTAGATTCAATATTTATTTTCACTTTTGGACATTTACAGCTTTAGGAAAACAATGTCAGTTTTGAATTTGGAGATGTGGTTCCTTATGTCTGGTTCTTTTGTCATGTCTCTGTATATCCCAAAACATGTTTTGTTATCTTCTCACTCACATTTGGAGTTGAGGACATACCACTCTTTCTTGATAAACATCAATTTATCCTTCTAGTTTTAGACCCTCTTCTCTGAATCTTATTTCTGGTTGTCAGCATCTTGCAGGTGTTTGATCTTTTCTATACTCCTCACTACTTGGAATCTTGTGATCAAGTGGTAAAGAAAAATTTGTAGTGAGATATAAATCTATAGTTGTTGTAATCATGTCAGTGCTATATACATTTTCTAAAGCCACCACTCATTTCTGAAAATATTCTGCCTTGAACAGAAAAATGTGTATGTCCAGAGGCAACCTTTTCCTTTGTTGTTTCCTGGATCATACCATTGGTTCCAGAGATAAAAAAAACAGGAAAAATACAGATCTTTTGTCTCTCCTTATTTTCATCAGTGGCATTGTTTAGCTAAAAGTGGTGTTCTTAATTTAAATTTGTTGCAATTACAATGGACTTAGTCACATTTTTTTCTAAATTTTGTGGTTCCTTGTAGAGTGACAGTTGTTTAAACCTTAAAAAAATAAAATAAAATAATAAAATAAATAAAATTAATAAAATGAATAAAATGAAATGAAATAAAATAAGATAAAATGCCCAGGCTTTATTGTGAATAGAGATGTGGTCTGATCTCTGGACTTAAAAATTAGATTTCAAGGACGTTTAGAATGATCTTGGATACCTGATGCATTTGTAAATGTATCCATCCATATTTATATCAATTCTACTTTTTTCTTTTGGAAAGACAACACCTTTCTACTCTCTAAGGTCTTCCTTTGGGGGTTCTTTTTAAATTCATTCTCTTTTTTTCTTTCACAAATTTAGTCTGCTATGTTTCTTTTGTATCCTGAAAATGCCTTTCCCTCCTTGACATTTAGACTCTTCAAGTATTTATAGATTGTTGCCATGTCCCCCTTAAGTCATTTCTTAGACAAACTATGCATATTTAGCACTCACAATCAATCCTCATACATCAATCACTCCAGAAGTCTAATCATTTTTTGCAGCTTTCTTCTCATCTTCCTCCAATATGTGAATATCCTTGAAATAAGATGCCTAAAATTAAATACAATGGGTCACGTCTGCAGCTCACGTAAATCAGTGTAGGTCTGCAGAAGACTATGTTGATTTGTGCTAGCTAAAGAACATCATTTCTAGTGCAAAGGTATCAAAACTGTAAATGTATTTTTGAAGTGAGCTTGAAACCACACAGAGCTTTTTTTCATACTAAAGCTTCTTTGAATTAATTTCCATCACTTAGCTATATTTTCGAATGATGAATTTCCAGTTTGCTTCCTGTAAAACCTGAAAATAATCTGTATTTTCATATTTTTAATAGTGTTTTGAAGACCTCCTTCAGCCTCTCTAATACACTTCCATTTAATCCTCAGCATAGCCACGTGTCCCAGACCTCTAGCTGGAGGTTTCTGCTTGCAGACCATGACCACACAGAGGTGATGCAGGTTTAGAGTGGCTGTGGGAAGGACTGTTCTAGCCCAGATGGTCATGAGCATCAGTGGCTGACACCCTCCCAAAGCATATCTACTGTGAAAAGAAAGCCTATAATCTGCCTTGTAATAGCTGATGTACCTTTGGAATCTTCTACCATCTTTGTCACTCATCTTTTGTCATACCATCTTTTGCCCCATCAAGCAGTCTGTCTCTCAGCATGTTTAATCCAGAATCGTCTCTGTGTCATAATCCAACAAAGATCATACAATCTTATAATAGAGAAAAATAAGCTGGTTTTCTAAACTTTTTTTTTTGAACTAGCTATGGCTAAGGGATAAAAGTAGAAGCTCTTACTGGACTCCTAATAGCTCTAGGCCTCCTGTATTTTCAATGGAGATGAATACACTTTTTTTTGATAATTAATACAGCATTTAGTGGAACAAATTAGCATTGAAAATAAATAAAAATGAAATTTTAAATAACTTACAAAATAGGCTATCACCGTTAGCTGCAAAATGGTGATTCTTCTTTATAAATACTGCAAAAATGCTGTAATATTGAATTTCTCATGATTCATCTCCTGTAATACATTAGAAATACACACACACACACAATTAGCGAAGAATCCTATTTCGCTATGTCACTATGGTCAATTCTGTCCTGAATTGAAACTGTTTAGAGGGACAGCCAAGATTTCTGGATTGTAGTTAGTCTGTTAGTAATGGACCATTGCTTTTGATAGTACTGAACTGAATTTTTTTTTTTTGTCAATAATGTGTACTACATGTGGCTATGCTTTATTGCAAATATTTTTTGGGTGACGTGGCACTTGGTTTAAAACCTAGATACCATCTTCTCCAGAGAACATTTTGTTCAGACTTGAAAAAGTTCAGAAGCTGGGACACTTTGTAATTAGTAATCATAAAGCAAACTTGTTGAGTTAAAATATGATATCTGCAGAAAGAAATTTGAATGGTCTCTGCAGAAGGCCATGGGGAACAGAAGCTGGAAAAACCCCTTTTCACTGACCTCATCTCTGTGGACTCTTCCTGCCTTCTTCAGCAGGATGTAAAGAGACTTCCTACATGATGTTATCACATGTCCTGCCAGAGAATCCACATCCTAACCTCATCAGACCTCTGCATAAAACCCATTGTGTTCCCCCCTTTTGCATATGCATATCCAATACCTAATCCCCCCTGTAAATCCCCCAAGATAAAGTAGGGCTTTCCCCATGAGATAATTCCTAAGACCCCAAAAATGGGTTAACCTAGGTTTTCCCCTTACCTCATCCTTGTGAAACTCCACAATTTTAATACCATGAATATGTAAACTCCCTGTTGAATATGTAAACCCCCTGTTAAATATGTAAACCCTAAACCCTTTAAATATGAACTTGGGAGTCCAAATAAACTATTCTAGTTTCTCGTCTCCCTGGGATCATGTTAGTTTATTGACCTCCGCAAAAACTTATTGACTACTTTGCTATTTTGTAAACTATTTTACACATGCTTTTTCCCCCCCTCAATTTTTTTTTCAATTTATATAATTTTTCTTTGGCCTTTTCATTTTAAATGAGTGTTTTCTGCTAGATTTCCTTCAGAACTGTTTAGTACAACTTCTATGACTTAAAATTCCACAGGGAAGACTAAACCAAATGCCATCTAAGCCATAAGCCATATGTCAAAAGAACTTTGCATTCATTACCAAGGGAGTCCCATAATGACATGAATGATAGTATTTGTTCAAATAATTACAGTGACAACATCGGAATAAAGTAGATTATTTTTTGTTGTAAAATATATATATACAGGGTGAAAAATCAAAGCTTTCATGACGTTTTTATATATTAGCATTGTGTTTCACCACAGAGAAGTATGGAGAAAGAAGTTTTGAAATTTCCCTCAGTATTAATCAGCATACAATCACAGTTCAAACAGTTTGACTTTCAGAAGCCATGTAGGCTGCTGAGATATACTGACAACAGTAAATGGCATGAAAACAGGAATTTGGCACAGAGAACACCTAAGGAATGAGGTGATCTGCTGTGTTTGTCAGTGCAGGGTTTTATGCACTCGGGACACCCTTGCAAGTTATGCAGGGTACTTCCCTAACTACTTCACACAATAAAATTCCTTTCACCAACTATAGGGATTCATACTGCACTCTAATTGTAGATTACAGTTAGGTCTATATTGCTGACTTTCTACATCTCTTAAATTTTGGTCCCCTGTTTTGCAAGGGAAACAGAAAGGCAGTATAAAATATTGCAAGGCAGTAGGAAATATTGATTTATGAGGTATGGTAAACTACTAGACTAATATAGAGTTGCCTCCTCTCTTTTCCTTGAAAGCTCAAGGCTGCATTGTCAGAGGATTTATTGTGAGTGACTTCAGAAAAACTGCTCAGAGACTGCTTCTGTTGCTGATAGTGGACCAGTAGCTACATGTACCTATTTTACATCAATGGTTCCTTGTCACTGTAGACAAAACAGAAGTTTTCTTTTCTAAGGATGAAGGAATGAAATTGAACTGTGCTTCCTGTCAGAATTCACTGGGAAGAGGAAGAAAAGATGTAGGAAGAAACGGTGAAAATATTTGAACAGTCTACTGCTATTGCCAGCTGTCCCTTTGCCCATGCCTTCAACACTGTTTTCTAGGCAAACTTAAGATGTCATATTTTAGCCCATTTGGCCCCCTACACTCAACTGGTAGTGCATCTTCAGGATCAAGGTATTAAGGAATAATCACCTCTGCCCTATAAAAAAGCCTGTAAAGCCCGCCCCCAAGGAGCTACAGAGGAATCTCAAGATTGACAGTGACACTCAATTATTGACTGATAATGAAATGGTCAACGAAGTACAAGACACCGCTCATTAGGAAAAGTAATCATATTTATGCAGACACAAATATGATTACAAAATTAGTTAAGACTATTTAACAAAGGGATCATAAAATGACTATAATGGTTCCTTGAAGAGAGTTTGATGCCCTGTATGCCCAGAAAGGAAAAATGTGATATTAGAAGTTGTTAAGGAAGGAAGGTAGAATGAAACAGAAGACATAATTAAGGCAGCATATAAATCACCAGGATATTTATATTTTTTAGTAATACAGTGCATTCTAATATTCTCATCTCAAAAAGGTTAGGTAGAAATAGAAAAGCAGGAAGGAATGTGACAAGGATGAGCAACAGTGCAAAACAGCTCTGGTTTTAAGGGAGATTAAACAGAATAAGACTTCCAATTTGGAAAAGCTGGGATATGGTACAAGTATATAAAATCAGAAGTGATGATCGTTCATTAACACTCACAGAGAGCAAGAAGTCGCCAAGCGATATTCTTCAAGAAGAAGGTTTAAAACAAGTGAAGCAGTTTTTTTAACGTGATTGTAATTAAAATGTGGAACTGATTGTCACAAAATATTATGAAGAACAAAGGTAGAAATTGATTCAGACAAATTTATAGGCAGAACAAAGAATCCTTCAGGGGTTGTTAAATACAAAGACCTGAAGCCATGCCTGATTTAAGAAATCCTTAAACTACTTATTGTCAGACACTGATAGCATTCAAACTTCTCTTGTTCTTACGTAACTTCCTTAAGCATCCAGTGTCCACTACTGTCTCCTCACAGAGCATCGTTTCAGATCTTGGACTTCAGTCCTTTCAGATGTTCTTCTGTCGTTGTCTGCTAAATAAAATGCCAGTGTTCAGAAGGAAGGAAGGCTGCCTGGTCATCTGGAGTCTGTTTTGGGGAGTCAGCTGGGATATAAGATTGACAAAATTCTATGTTTTTCTAAGTGTTGCCTACAGAGCTTCTGAAAGTAACTGAAGCTTTTCAGAGCTTCTGAAAGTAACATTTCTATGCTTAGAAATGATCAGCATACTTGTGAGGGGGAGAAAATGAGCATATGCAGAAGGAGTGTGATCTCCTACATATCTTGTCAATGTGTTTCCATTGCAACCTCCTCCTCACAGGTATGCTCCATACATGCAACTTGATCCTTGGTTTCTGCAGACATTGTTCTAAAATACTCCAGCAGCATAGATTTATTTCTTGTGAAACACCAGACATCAGATAAGAATTCAAATTTGTCATTCAACTTTTGGTTGTATTGTTATGAAAACAGGCCAGGAAAATACGCTTCAGAATACAAGTTATGAAATATGGACAACTGTCAAGATTGAGAGATATACCTCACTAACATTTTCAAATATCTATAAGTTAATAGTATTTTGTTTTATTTTATATTCTGTCACATTTTAGTAGCTTTTTAATTTACCAATATAATCAAAGTTTTGACTAACCAGATAAAAGATTCTTCTATTATTTTTTTAAAATTAATTTTCCAATTTATCTGAACAGGAGCTTGCAATGCTGCATTTCTGTCAAGATTTGTCATTAATGTGTGAGTCCAGAGATGCGATTGACTATGACATTGTATTCTTCTGAAATACTACTAGTTTCTCCTTAACCTTTCTAAGAGCAGAAGAGCACTGAGGAACTGAAGCCATTATACTCTGATTCCTCTGAAGATCAAGACGAGGCTGTAGAAGATATTAAGTTTGTAGCTTGCAGACAGAAGCTAGATTTTACACATAGTACTATCTGAAAATTACCTTTCTATTCTTCTGATTATAACTTAAATAAAATACACTCCTGATCTAAGGCTTCAGAAGATTTTTCCTCTCTGCTGTCTCTGTTTTGGTGGGTTTTTATAGTCAGTCAACAGTAGCAAAGCCTATCACTACAGATAGTGTTCATCCTGTAAAAACAGAAGAAGTAACAATTTGTTTTTCTTTCAAAATTACATTTTGGTGGAAAAGAATCCAATTTCTAACTAACATTACTTTAGCTTTTTGGTGTTGAAAAGGAAGATTTCGCTAGAATATAATTTTAGTGATTTTATATTTTTCGAAGTGAACATTATGGAAAAAATAACCAACTTTTCTATTTCTATATTTTTCAGCCTTTGGGAACTGGGACCTTCAAAAAAAAGAAGGAGGAAGTAACATCTTACCTTTTAAAACTAATTTGTTTCACGTTGGTAAGCAGCGCTTTCACTTTTATAAGTTTATTTCACTTCAAAGCATGACCATGCTACTTCATCTCCAAAGAATCATTTTAGCACTCTACTGTTTTAACACAGTTAAGCTGTAAGGCAGTCAAGGGATGTGAGGAAGTCATTTGTTATACATTTAATGCTGTGAAGTATCCACCAGGGAAAACTTGAAAGATTTTTCTGTTTCCTCATAAAAGTGTCCATGAGTGAAATTCCAATTTCCTTAGTACTTCTCTGATTAGCTTTTCACAGCTCTGTCCTGTGTCAGACAATTGGCAAGAAAACAAGGATCAGGCTTTTGTTGATATTCATGAATATTACACCTTTATCATCATCCCATTGGTGACGTCTCCTGGATTTGCTATGAGGGAAGCTTCACAACTGCCGAGCTTATCTTTGGGCACCAGTCCTGTGGTGCTCTGCAACTGCACAAGGCTGAAGCTAATCTGCTGCTTAACTCTATTCCTGTGGGGATCTTGAACACTACAGCAGCTTAGAGCCAGCTCTGTGGAGCTCAGGCACTCTATGAGTCACGAGCTGCTGCATATCTGAACCATCGCTTACCCACTGGTTTCTCGAAGCTCCCTTTGAACCTTCATCACACAGGAGCCTGCACTTGCAGACTCTTCTGTAGCCCAGGGTTAAAATGAAGAATATCTTTCCAGGAATCACCATTTAGGTCTTCCTTAGAAAACAAATACAAAGCTAAACAAAACACTGTTTAGAGGAAGCTTTGAGGGGATGCTATGATAGAGCTGCACTACACTGAGGAGTTGAATTAATACCATAGCGCTCCTTTAAGCAATATAACCTCCTTATTTTTTGAGAGAATTCCTGGAACTGAAGGAACAAATTGATTTATTTGCAACTTGCACTGAATCTGGTATGGTATACTGAAGCTCACCTTCCCTCCTGAAGCCAGTTCAGTATTTGCTTTCAGTTAAATAAAGAAAAGCCTCCAAAGAACCCCTTGAGTCACTCTTTATGAGACTTTTGTGGTCTGTTACTTGTGTTCATACTACCATATCTGTCTGTATGATGAAGTCAATCTCATGCTTAGTTTTCCTTAAATACTTTCTTTTCATAAATACAGTGTTTGTCACAAAAGAGAAAAGCGTTTTATTATTACTAAAAAAAGGGCCCCAGTATAAGTGGCATTTTATGAAACTTGTATTTTACTGCTGAGAGCACTGTTTAGCCATAACAAAACTGTCAGGTAAGCCCTTCTGCTCATAAATAGTACTTATATCACCACCACAGACAACATATTCAAGAAAAAAATTTGTGAGACTTTTTTCTAGCTCAGGCAGTAGAAACAGATGTATGGGTTTGCATGCTCAAGAGGCTTTTGTGCATTGTATCAGCAAATAAAATATTCTTGCATCCATCTGAAAAATGTATTCTAAAATAAAATTCCAAAAGTTGAGTCTTAATGCTAAGGCATTGAGGAAAAACTAACAGTTTTTTGAGTGTTTTTAGAGATTTCTTCTATAGATAAAAACAGAAGTTATTTCAACATTTAGAAAGAGCAGTATGTACTGAAGTGTGGAAGTGTTGGGTTTGCTATGGTTGTTACTTTAACACATTTTCTGATTAATTCATTAATGCATCAGCCCTCAAAAATGAAACGACACTTCACTGCAGCAGTCTGAGAAAATCCTGATAATACCTTAATCTATAATATTTTCAGCAAACTGCTTGAGGTTTTCAGCAAGAAAGGTTTCCCAGATGGAGTTATCTTCTAAGAAAATCACACTGAGTCTGCCTCATGGCACATGTCATGCAGAACAAAATTCAATATTTTGGTCAATAACATGGCAGCAACATAAAAATGTATGATCTTCCACACCAGGTCAGTTTAAATCCAGTCTCCCATGTGAAACCATCCTGCACAGGACATGAAAGGAAAGTCTATATGAAGAGAGCAGGTACAGTGACACTTTCTCTAGCTTCTAGTACTCAAAATTTTACCAGTTTTGGAACTAAGAAAAAAATGTTTTATATACTCTCTTAAAAAGAGCCACAACCATAAGAGAGACAAAGATAGTAGGGTGATAATTTTTTTGTTTAAGGTGTTGAGTCTTTAAGGTGTTGTGGTTTACACTGAGAAACAGCGGTGTTCCACTTACCAGGGGGCTTTTTTTCCTTTGATATAAAAAGAGAAGACTGTTTAGTTTGCACTAACCAGATGAGCACAGAGAATTGGACTGTTATCAACCCAAATAAAATGCCATGCCACAAAAGAAAGCAGTTGAGCATTATTTTTATCCACCCCCATCCTACCTGCCTACCTCTGTGGCTGAGATCATTATCCAGTGTACTGCACTGCTGGTGTGCTATCACTCTGGAGATTCTCAAGGAAGAGTGAAATCCCTCAGGAGAAAGATAATGGTCACCATAACTGCGATGTTTATGGCTGTTTCTCAGATTGAGTAACATCAGAAGGCTGTGTGCGAGGTAAGTGATGCGGTCCAGTGTCACTGGGGAGCCGTATGACATAGCAATGACTTCTGAAAAGCCCCACTGGGCTGGCTGTTAGTTCCCTAACAAAATAATGCTACTATTCAACAGCACCTAAGGGTCTCCTTTTCTGTTGAAATGTGGAAAGAGAAAACAAAGAAGTTTACTTGGATTCTGTATTTTTTATTGTTTGTGTAGCTCTAACACAATATAGCTTTACTGAAGGGGAAAGATAAAGAAGATAATGAGACTGATAGACAAAAAAAGTGAGATTGTAGCAAGCATTGAGCCAGAGGCTGTAATCAATTAACTGATTGCTGAACTTCAGTCCCCTACATTTCATCTACCAGTAGTGGTGAAAGATGTACAGCTGAAAACTACCCATTGCAAACCCACAAGTCTATAGAACTCTAGGCATAAATACTTTAAAAGGAAAGGATCTGCTCTAGTATAGATTCCATCACCTTGATAATCGTCAGCCTTTCAGTGGTATCCACTTTATAAACAGAAGATCCTTGGAATAGAGACATGTGAATGCAGTTGTCTGACATAATAAAGCTCTAACTAGTCTCCAGTATTTTATTAAGGAATCATTAGACTGAACTGCTTCAGGTGAAATCTTTCTCCATTGGTGTTAGCAGCAAAATTCTCTCTGACTTCAGACAGCAAGAAATAAAACCTTTTCAAGACAGTTATTAAGCTGCAGAATGGCTAAAAGATAAGGAATTAATTTTGATTAAATGGAAATCTGTATCTATCTCATAAAAATAACCATAAAAGAGATTCTATTAATTTTTACCTCATATGCTATATTTACTGATATGAATTAAACTAAGAACTGGTCTTTGAGAGTCCTTTTTTAATTTCTGGCAATATTTACCAATTTTTTTTTTTTAATTGTATTTTGGAAAGGTGATTTTAAGTACAAAAAGATAATCATCGTACAAATAACCAAGTAGGTAACCTAACTTGTGGTGCAGCAAACTGAAAAATCCTAGAATGCTACAATGAGCAGCGTTTGGGTAGAGTCTTTTGCCAAGTGTTTCTGATTCATTATCGGAGTTTAAAGAGATATATCTATCTCCAATATTCAGTGAGTTGCCTCAGTGCTCACTGGGCCTAGTTTGGTTACTGGGGACATTATCTGTGTTATGAATTCTATCTGATAAGTTTCTGTTTTTTTACTATACTAATATGGCTCTTTAAAATAATTAAAATAAAATTTAAAAAGAAGCATTGTCAAAACAGAGAGGTAAACAATAGGCTATCAAGGTAAATTTTCAAGCAAATGAGATTTCTTGTAAGCAAACAGCAAAATTATACAAATGACAGGATATGAGTGTAGTGAGGCATTTTAACTTTTTGTACTCCTGTTGGGAAAAGATGTGAACTGCCCACGAAGTCCTTGCAATGACCTGATAATAATTACAGATGCAGATGACAAAGAACTCAACTGTAAGAGAGAATTCTTTCCTTGTTTGTAATGACTAGGGAAGAATTGGTCAAGAACAACAGAGTAAAAGCAGAAGTGAGTGAGAAAAGACATGCAATAATAGAGATGTATGATACAAAAAAGAAAAAAACAGCAAAATAAAAGCATCAGATTTCAGGAAAGTAGGCTTCATTATACTCAGAATTGTCTTGTAAGAAAACATTGGAATTCAAGAAATTTAGGAGTTACTTAAGGAATCAATATTAAGCGCAAAAATCCAAACTATCTCAGAACAGAAAATATAAGATTTGCTAAATTATGAGCAATAGTTACTAGTAATTATGAGTTATTTTTTGACCTTTTCAGGTAGCATCTGAAAAGGTGAAGCTGGGTCACTTCCTAAGGGTAGGGAAGCATTGCATAAATATGATGTTGCAGAATCAAAAATTACCAAGGCACATAACAAATTTCAATCCCAAAGGCCACAATGATAATAAAAATCTTTCTTTCGTGACAGAAAAAGATAGGACAAAGGCAAACTAAATAGCTGCTCAAAAAAGAAAAAAAAAGACAAAAAGCAGTCAAGAGCTGATACTGACATCATGTTTTTTATTACTTTTTCTGAATCACTCTTATTTAAAAGAGTTAGAGGCAGTTCAATCTTACACTAATAAGTAACAATGAAGAAAATTTAAGCCCAAGACTCTAAGTGGGAAGGAACAGGTTAAATACTTAGTAATAAGTGAGATGTTTTCAATTAGCTGATGCTGATGAAATATCAAAGATGATAGAAGTAGCCCTAAAAAGTCAAGGACAATGGGTGATGATCAAGAATGAATGTGGTAGTGATCTTTGAAAGGAATGTGAAACAATTTTAGGAAATTAGATAAACTTCAGTTCCTGGAAGAATGCTAGAACAAATAATCAAACTATTTGTAAGCATCTAAAAAAAAACCCCAAGGAAATTAGTCACTGTCGACATAGATTTGTCAAGACAAAATTATATCGGAATAATCTAATTTCCTTCTGTGAGAGAGTAACTGTGGATAGAAAAGAAGCAGCAGATGTCACACATAGCTTTTAATACTGCCTCATAATATTCACATAATTAAACCAAGGAAGTCTATTCCAAACAAAACTATAGAAAGTGGGCACAAAAAGACTAGAATCATTTGACTTATAAACCACTTACCAATAAATCACTGTCAAATTGGAATGATTCTATGAAACAGCTTACAGTTCTGGTTCTTTTATTTTCCTTCAAGACTGGGAAGAAGTAATTGACATTGTGCCTACTAAACCTGCAGGAAGATTCAAAGGACTCAACAAATTGGTGTAACTTGGCCAGATCTGTGACATTTGACCCTTTGTGCTCCTATTCACATGTATATCTGGAGTCCAAACCAATATTTCCAAGTACATGTTAAGCACAGAAATAAATAAACTCACAGTTTGGCTGTATTAAATGCGCAGGCTCAGAAAACCATATTGTCTTTTCTGTCAAATTTTTGGTAGTTTCATATCTTTCATTATAAATTTTAGTATTTTTAAAATTCCTCTCTAAAAGTTGTCATAGCCTATTAATAAAAATAAATTGGAATAAGCTGTGATAATTTGAGCACTTTTGAAAGGTACTGAAAAGATTAGTATTTCAGTAGGTTTTGATAATCAACACTGTCATTCTCAAAAAGATTATAAATAGTTTATTTTTAATCTTCTCTGTCCCATATTATCTGGCTAGATATGTGGATAACATTGTGCATTTCCCTTCCTGAATGAAATGAAGTGAGATTCTTTAGAATAATGTTTCTTACTTTTATTAGTAACATTCATAATTTGAAAAGTTGTTTTTTGCTGCTATCGTCATTATCTACTTAAAAGTCACTGCTCCTATAAATATTTTTTAAATCCTATGGAGGAAGATAAAACATATAAGAATGCCAGAAAAAAAAAAAAGAAAAGCACATTTTTTTTTAATGGAAGTTTCACTTTTGGAAATCAATTAGCATTTTATTTTTGTATTATTTTTTTGGCTTTATAGCTTGCAAAGTTTGCATCGCCTGCCAATAGGTGGCACTAAAAATTTCTGCATTAGCTGAGTGGTTGACTGCTGTATTTCAACATTGATGGAGTTATATCCTAATATATCTCACAATTTCATTATCTTAGTTTGATTTTGACTTAAATTTTATGCTTAACCAAATAAGATTTTTTGTATAAAAATATGGGTGCTGTAGATCTGAGAAAATATTAGATCTATGTACACAGTACTGATACATTAATAAACTCAAAACAGCCATTGTTTTTTGTCTGAAGGATCAAATATTAATGCGCCAAATTAACAAAAACTGAAAATTGCTGATCCATAGCATCTGAAGGATACATTTAACATCTGAAATAAAATTGAAAGAGTTAATAGCTCCAATATAACATTCATATTTCTCACTTTGACTTAATTTATTTCTTAGAGAAATATTTCAAATGTTGTTTTTAGAATAGTTGAAGTAAAAAATATTTTTCCGTAGTGTAATCTGAATCTTATGGTTATGAGTAACTCGACTACACGTGTCTGTGACCAATGCTTGATTTTTGGGCCCCTGCGATATCTGCCCTTTACCTGTGAGCTCTGATTTCTTTATTACCCTCTGTTTCAGCTTCATGGTGACACCATCATACTGCAAGAACTGAAAGAATAAGGCAAGGAAAAGCCAGTTGGCTGACTTTTCCATGCAACTCCAGGAAGAGTCAAGTTTCTTTTAGCTCATCAGAGACAAAGGCATACATAGAAAGTTTTTGAAAGAGCAGACACTGCAGTGGAAGCTGGATGCTACCAGCCCAAGGTACTTGTCTTCCCCTCCAGCTGAGTAAAACTCAGGATATGACATGCTGCCAACATCATGTCAAGTTCTGCTGAGTTCTCAAGTGACCCAGACTTTGCAGATGTGCTGCATACGGTCATTTATTGTAGCTTGTGCTGTGCTGCAGGCCCAAAATATACCTGTTGTATCAACAAACACAGCAAAATCCGATGTCACTCCAAAGCAGAACTCATTTCTGAAGACAAGGAGGTGAAGCCAGTTATTTTAGTAACACAAGGTCTGATCTCAAATTTCATGATTTCTCAAAAAAATTCAATTGAGTCAAATTTTGTCTTTTACACTGTGCACTAAAAATCTGATTTTTGGAGGATTCTTCCCACACCAGTTACCTTCTGATATATCACTGAGGCGCTGGCTGTAGTAGGCATGCTGGGACAGGAAAGTGATGTCAAATAGAGTTGAAACTGATGTGTACTTGGAAGAACTACCTTCTCAGTAGTATTTGGCAATTAAAAATAAAATAGTACATGCCTAAGGATTACAGGAATGTGGATGTTTCTGCCATATTTCCCCGTGAGATGAGTATATACTTTGAAATTTCTGTTAGGAAAGAAAGGTGGCAGCAATAAAGTTAGCGCACAAAAACCACCTGTAAAAACCGGAAAGCATCTGTTGACTCTCTGCGTGCTAGAGGCTTATTGGGTCACGTGTGAGGAGAGATAGAAAAAAAACAGAAAGAGGAAGGAGAGAAACAAATACAAAATAGGGACCAAAAAATTGCATCATAAAACTGAGAAGTACATATGAATTAAAAAGTACTGCACAAATCATCTTAACACTAGTACGTTGCTGCAATACAAATCATAGGCATTTTCCACATGTTGTATAGATGAAATGAGTTATGGCCAATTAATATAAATCATCAGCCTGAGGTCCTATTCAGCATATGTAAAAACTACATCTATCCTGAAGATACAATTTAAATGGAAAACTTCCTTGGTTATTGGTAATAAGGTTGCACTCAAAACAAGGAGGAAGTATGCTGTGAGTCAAGAGAATTTTGCTGGAACTCTGTAAAACACAGCTATTGCCTACAGAAATGAGTAACTAATAACCCCCTTAAGCTCATGCTTCTTGCTGGGCACCAATCAAATTGGCCTCTGATTATGCCCAATAAACATCACTTAACTTTTCTGTTTCCTTCCCACCACTCTCTACTCCCAGGTGCACACCAACAGGCAATGGGAATATAAAGGCAGGGTCATCTCAGACCCTAAGATGAAACATTGAGAGTCCCAGCCCCAAAGGGACACTTACTTTTTCTCTTGTGCTCTGCAATATCAGTAAAGAACATCATACCGTAAGGTCACCTCTGGCACTGTTGGTTACAAAGTCCTCAGTGGAGGGGGTTAATTGAGGAGGGTCCACTCTGTTAAAAATATACTTGTTCCCACAACCTGAACAGTTCTCCATTCCTTTTTTTTTCTCATTACCATACACTCCAATGGTTTATACTTTACATATGCTCTAAAGACTTCTCAGAGCTGGAGGGAAAAAAAGACCCATGAAGGGAAAATTCTACTTTTTGCTCTCTCCAACAGTAACCAAGAGTATTAATCTCTGGAGATTTTTTTTATTAACTGGTAGAAGAAGATATCCATCTCCCTTTCCCATTACAATGCCTGTACCTTCACCTGTATTTTTTATTTTGGGCACTTAATACCCATGCTGTTAACTCTAGATCACAATCTTACATGGTTTTATCCCTTTAATGTCCTGATGAACTGGGAACTGTCACTATGCTGAATTTATAGGCAAAACATTAAGCATCAATACATTGTAAGCTCAGGCTTATGAAAAAGGCATTCATCACAAATGTGCCAGTTCTCTATAAGCATATGCAAAGTTTGTTGCAAATGCAAGATAACTCAGATATCTCTGGGTTTTCCTTGAATGGTTCCTCAACATACTTAAAAACAATAGAAAGAAATTAAATGTTACCTTCTTTTAGCATATCCTAAGTTAATTCAAAATAGCTAGCCATGCTGTTGATTTATTTGTCATAATCTTTTACTCTGAATTTTTACTAACTGACCCAAACTCACAGTGGACTATGTAGCAAATAAAGAAATAGAACCTGATGTTTTTTATTATTATTATTATAGGCTGGCTGATGGAACGTCCTTACCTTCATTTCTTGCAGTATTTTGGGATGTGATGTTTGATGTGATATAACATCTTTCATGTTTAAGTATCTCAGAAAATGTTTAACAGAGAAATGACACCACCATCTCCTGCAGTGTACTGCAACATGATGTGTAGGGTTGAAAGGGCAGAGAGGAAAGTGTGTTTCAAAAGGACAGCATGAGAAAAAGAGGGATGCATTATCTATCATTTTCACTTTAAAATCTTGTGTTTCAGAACCATGAAGTGTAGCAAATTACACATAAACTCAGCTATTAAAGCTGATATAAGAGATCTAGTTGCGCTCACAGTGGAGAAAACATCAGTATAGATATATCCATGAATATAAATTTTATATGTAGCAAATGCCTGTTTAGGAACAAATCTACTGTCATTATAGATTGTGGAAATATTGCTTGACATGTTTGAGAATGCACTGTCAAGATGAATTAGACCCCATCTTTATTCACAGAATGATGCTGTTTCAAACAATGAGAGAAAACTGTCTTGCTCTGTTATAGACTTAAGTCCATTGCCTGCCCCTCAAGGGTGGCAAATGAATGGCCAAGGTATAAAGCAGCATGTAATGTCAAAGGTAAACTGACACTCTGAGCAATACAAATAGAATAGGATTGTTTATTATCGGTCCCAAACACCACAACAGAAATCATTTCCCCTTGGCTAGATTTCAGACTCTCCATGCTGAGTAACTTTCTGCAAGTCAGCCTCAGTACACGTCTGTGCCGTGCCTGTATCTATTTCTAGTCAGCTCTATATTTTCTAAAGTATCAGTTTGAACCTACCGCTTTACAATTTTCATTATATTTAACACCACAATATCTCACAAAAAAAAAAAAAGGGGGAAGTGGCTCTGAGACAAGAGGATAAAGAGTGAGCTTTCAGGAAAGGCTTGAATATTGTGATGTTCAAGTACAGTAAAGCACACAATAAACAACTGCATAACCTAAATTTAAACACTATTTTTTGGATTATAAAAGAACAAAACCAAAAAGAAAAGTAAGAAAAAACTTAAACCAGGGAAAATTTAGGGACACACCTCTCTGTGTGATTCAAAACTCTGATAAAAATTATTTAGTCAGAATAAGAGTGAAAAAAGTTGAAGTACACCCAAAATTCTGTCTCTCCTAAATATTGAAGAATTCCAATATTTATCTCAGCGTGTACTGAGATACAACAATGAAGTTCAGTCAGTGGCTCATACAGAGATTTTTTACTTTGGCAGAAATCTACAAAGGAAAATTTAAACTCCCAAAAAGCCTAATTAATTGTGAGATTTGCTTCTTGGCAAAAGTAACTAATTTATCAGTACAACCTTGCTCAGAAAAATCATGGGTAACGAGGAGTATCACTTCTTGTTTAGCTGAAATATGAAGTTGGGAATCAGGGACTGTTTTGATACAGGGCATTTTATTATGCTAGCTCCATGTTGAAGTTTTAATAATAGTATAACCACAGTGATTGCATAGCAACTGCTAATTTGAAAATAACACATATAATGGAGAGGTTTGTAAACCCTGTAGAAATTTGCAGCTGAGAGTGGGCTTCACCTTATCTAATTTTAAAGCTCTAAAATGTTCATGTTTGCTTCAAGTTGGTCATCCTTCAATTCTGCTAAAGAGGGAAGCTCCTAGATATGCAACTGACCTATTTCAAGTTTCTCTTTTGGGACAGTGTGAACTGTGCTCCAAAAGTATATAAGCTCTTTCCGTTGAGAGTTTAGCTGGAATGTAGATGTGCATGCTATAGGCATTTACCTTTGGTCAAATGTAATCTACCCACATTGTATTATCTGGTGATATTAGGAAATGCTTTGTAAAAAATCCAAAAATGTAAGAGCAATAAGTATTTAAGACTTTATTCCTTGGAACACTCCCCTAGGCAATATTTATACTTACTATGCTACCAGTCCCCTGGCAATGAAATATTATGAGAAAGGAACTGAAGCAACTGTGGAGAGCAAAACTTTAGTAAATCTGAATTTTTTTCTTAGCAAGTGTTTCAGAATCTATTGTCACAGATTCTGAAGCTCTTGTGATAGTTTTAGATGGGTTTGGTTAGACTTGAACCTCAAAAAAATTTTCATTTTTGTTCAAAGCAATCTTACTCTCATGCCAGTCATGAAATGTCTTTGCAAAGGTGGAATTTGGGAAAATTTCCTTACAAATCAAAATCTTTTGATTTCTTCACAAATCAAAATCATATACAAGGTTACAAAAGAAAAGACAACTGCTTTTTCCTATATCACAGTCACAAGGAGATGAGTGATGTTATCTTTTCCAGGACAACTAGGTGGATTTTTTTTAATTGGTTTATCATCTGTAGTATCTTTTCCTTTCTAAGTTCTATAGTGGAAGTTGAGTTCTGGACATAATGTGGAACCTGTGTATGTCAGAGGCAAAAACAAATGTCACTGTATTATTGATCTCTTTTCTCTTTCAAAGCTGAACATATTTAAAAAGAATTTCAGTAAAATATCTTAAGATGACCGTATTTTGCCAATAACATTGCTGGTACACTCTGAAGTATTTCCAGTACCTGGAGCATTTTGAAAGCTTGTGCTACCAAGCTTAAGAATTTGCAGACTCGAAGAGCACCTTTCAAATGGGGTGGGGGGGGGAAATCTGTGCATGGATTCAGTTCAGCAAATTTTATTTCAAACATATATTGTGGTTTTGTTCTTTTTCTTGTGAGACAAAGATGCTTTATAATTTGAGCAAAACCATTCTAAACCAACTGAATTATTCTTAGGGATAAAACTCAGCAGAGTGTAGCTGTATGCAATCAATCATTCATCTGTGTTTAGCTTCATTATTTTGGCTTTTGCATACTGCAAATGAGAGTTCAAAATTTGTCTATCAACTGCTGCCTTCTTGTGTGCCACAAAGAATGTCTTTAAATGCAACAAGAAACAGTGGAGCAAACAAGATATTGAAGATTTTTAGGAGCCAAGTCACAGCTCTGTTTAACAACTTTAATGACAATAAAAGTGTCTGAGAAACATCCTTATTTAAGGATACATGATGGTTTAGTGATTACAAGAGTACTCAGGAAGTGGAAAACCTCCTCTAGCCTCGAGGGCTCTCTTACCCACAGCTCTCACACATCAGTCTTTTCCTCTTGTGCATTACAAGATGTTAGGAAGGCACTTTACAATTCTTGTTGAAGCTGGACTGCTGTAAACCTGGAAATGTGTGAGCTATAAGATCAGAGAGAAAAACTTAACTGAGAGGTATAAAGAGGGCCTCTTAGCTGCAAGAGACATTTCTTACTTTTTAATTCTGGTTTCAGGTTTATTTCTGTTTTTATCCAAGGACACTCTACAATATAAAATACTTAAACAGCCCCTGGAGCAGAGACTGGAACTCCAGATATTCCTTTGGTAAATCATATAAAATAAATCAGTGGAACATCGTACTTCCCTTTGATTCCATTACATGTTAAAAGGTAAGGCTTGTGCTATGAATCTATCACTTGTACTCAGGCATGAATACGGAATTCAAGTTGATGTTCAGAGGACATTGAACTGATAAATCGGGCTATCTATATAATTCTAAGTTGTTTTGCACCATCATATGAACAATGGAGACCATATAAGAAGAGTGTTATGAGTCCTCTACTAAAGTGAAACCTCCATAATTATACTCAAACTGATTATTCAAAGAAGTATAGCTTGTTTTTGATACGGTGAATTCACGGAGTTCAAAATCTCACTGTGTAATTAATTTCTACGAGCCCTTAAAAATTTTTCATAGATATTCCCTCTAATTTTTCAGTTGATAAAGAGTAAAACTGCAGATGTCATTCTAGCCTGGTCTCCATTTTGCAAGGTGGTCTACATTCTTCAGTCCAAAACAAATATCTTTCTTTTGGCTGTATTAATTTTTTTTACCATTCTTCTGAATGTAACTGAGGGGTGAAAACTTGCATTCATACTATGAAAGTCTGGAAAGCTGGGATTTGGCTAATTAACTGTAAAGGAATTTGCAATTCTAACCAAAAAGGATGTTTCTCTGGAATGAATATTCTGGTCTGAGACACTTTATAAATATTTCTTGTCTCTTCTACCTACAACTTTTGAATAGGCAAGTGTTAGTATGTCTGTTTGCATGGTTGGTGCATAGATGAGTTCTCAGTTTGTCCTGTCTGCTTTCTCACTCATTCTTCTCTATGAGGAAAACATATATCTGTTTGAAACTGAATATCCTAACAAATCTCATGGATTTTATTACTCTGCATGTATAGTCCCTTTCTTGCGTTCATTACACCTAATATAACAGAAACTAATTAAAATCCCCCTAAAGAGTTGGAGAGGGAAAGTCAGTAGTTTAGTTCGGTTTGCCACATTTTTCCTAAGGGCAATTTCATTTTTTAGTCTAGCAGGTGCAACTCAATAAACATCTGGTCTGAATTTAATGAAACAACATAAACTACCACAATATTTTTTATGATTCAGGAAGCTTCAGTAAGATGTTTGTTGTCTTGCTTTACTGAGATTCTATAGCACTTACGAATCTCAAAAAACGAAACCTCAGCATTCATTTACGAGTATTCTCTTTTCATAGGTATGGAGGATGTCAGACTGAATAAGACCTCCCAGGTCAATCAGTCCAGTCCCTGCTGCCTAGGCAACCACATTATTCAGTATTTTTCAAAACAACTTTTTATCTGTAGTGGGCTTCAGCAATGAGGATAACAATGCACTACATGTAAGACACTTGAGCTTTGCAGAAACGACACTGCTTTTTTTAATTTTTATTTTCCTAGCTGGGAATGATTTACAGAATATTTTCAGCATCTGTAATTTAAGAGCAACACTGGCAAATTTAAAATAGATTGGCACTATTACCAGAGAAAAGTTGTCCCCTTGTCTTGGGAAAAATAAAAGACACAAAGAAGAGGGAATGTAAATGTCCATGAAATTCAAGGTATTCATCAGATTTAAAAAAAAAAAAAATTGAATAGCTGTATTGTCGCTTTTTCGCTCTTCAACTTGTTTCTGTCTATGTTTAGAAAAGACATGGCAACAAAGACTGATCAGGATTATTTGTACATCAATATTTCAGCTCTTGTTTTGGGTGACAAAATCATAGAATCATTAAATGGTTTGGGTTGAAAGGGATGTTTAAAAATAATCTAGTCTAACCCCCTTGCCATGGACAGGAACAGCTTTTACTAGGTCAAGTTGCTCAAAGCCCGATCCAATCTGGCCTTGAACACTTCTAATGATGAGTCAGAACTGACATTGACTTTGAACACTTTCAGTGATTCTGAACCCACAAAATGCAGTACATTCAACTATTTCATTTTCCTGGACAAAATAATTCTCGAAAATGGTAGGGTAGTTGCAACTGTGCTGTAAAGGTACAAGTAAAACATAAATCAACAATATTTCACCTCACTTAATTTTCAATGATGGTGTTCACCCCCACTGGATTTCCTGTTCCTCCTAATTTTTATTCCTAATTCTTATTTATGAACTTTTCATATAAAATAAATGATTTCAAAATGCTCAAGGGAAACCCCCAGGGAATATTTAAAGAAAATGATCCAGGAAGGTTACTGCATTGTGTAGATATCACACAAATGCAATAAAATTTCTGAGTTGTTTGCAAACTAAGGGAGATACTATTTAGTAGGTTATTCTGTTTGGTTTCGAGCCATTAAACATATTTCTGTGAGAAAGAAAAGATCAAGAAGGGTGCTAATGGCACCTTTGTAAAGGTCCATATAATGGACATAAAGGGCTTCTCACCACCTTCAACTAGTTCTGTAGTATTAAAAAAACTAGAGAGAAAACACGAGGTGCTAGATATGTTAGAAAACCTATGCAGTGATGGCGATGGTAAACTGTGCACAGGTGATTGAAAGATGATAAGGAGTCTTGTTATAAAAAAAGATGAGACTAAGAAAAAAAGACAAACCCCAGTTTTTTCTAGCTAGTTAATTATTGTCCTAGGAGACAGTGTACCCTTAATCCTAAATAACCCCAGTTAATCTGTTGTGCAGTAGCACTAACACACCATTTCAAATCAATGCAAAGAAGACAGTGCTCGAACCAGTATGTTACATACTTTCATCCTACAGCATAATCACTTTGAGATTCTGTTGTTTGAGGGAAGCAACAGATTTCAGATAGTACATTTTCTAATAAGGAGGAGACAGAGAAACGTACTGAAGTAAATTCTTGCAGACAATTTGTGTTGCAATGTTTTCTTTTTTCTTTTCTTTTTTTTTTTTTTCTCCTGAACATGCACTTTATTTTTCACAGCTATTCAGGAAAGCTTTCATGAAGATTTTATTCCTGAATGAACCTCCACAGCTGTATAGCCCCCTCCTTATTGCTGCTTCAGCTAGAGCCTTTGTATATGAATTTAAATAATCAGTTTCTTTAAGCACTTCCTAGAAAATATTCTTTCCATTTATTCATGAACTGAGAGTAAGATGAAAAGGAGAAATATAAACAAATTTGCACATTTATCCGGTAATTATTTACTTTTGTTTTCAGACAAGCTTTGAAAAATTCCCCAAAAGACTCAAGGAATAAATGTTGGTATCTCTTTTGTAAGGTGCTCACTGGATGAACCTAGTCTTAGATCGACTGAAAAGAAGAGGAGTAGCAGGTGTGTGCTAAAGCTATGCTTCATTTACTGAAAACCATGAACTGTAATACATGAGGACTCTCTTAACTTTTAATCTGCAGTTTGTTGGTTAGTAATGACATTTGGTGTGGCGAAGGAAATAAATGGTTTTTCCTGTTCTGGAAATCCAAGTCAACAGGTGACTGATGCTACTGTAGACAAGCCATCTACAGGATCAGTAAAGCAGCTTCTGGTTATTGGCTAAGACCGAGATCCCCAAAGAAAGGTACTTAATATCTATTTAGGCTTCTAATTTTTCATTGAAAAAGAGGTCCTCATGGAAACTCAATGAAAAGTCAAGGCAGAAGTGAAAACTCATTATGTGAGTTTTGTGGCCAAGATACTTGGAAGACCTTAGTTTATAACTACCATTCCAAGCTAAGAGGACTTGCATTCATGGAGTGCAAGAATTTATGATTTTTCGAGCTGGTGAGTTTTTCTGCTACTGAAATGTTCATTTTTACTTCTAAGGACTCCATGCAGCTTTAGTGTCATCATTAGACACTTGATGACAGTAGCGTCAGTCAAATTCTGGTCATTTGACCAGCTGCTCACCATTACTTGATTAGTTCACGCAGAGCAAGATTAACATACTTCTCTGAGTGATTCTAGTTCTTTATCTTAATTGATATGATGAAATGGGTCATATTAAATGGAGAAAAATGCAGAGGGGGATGAATGTGGACTGCAATGGAATATCCAGGTCACAATAAGAGTGTATATCTGATGTTATATCTCTTGAAACATGCACACAGACATAATTGGTATAATTCAAAGAGCATAATCTGCAGGACAGGTTTTTAACCAGTGTGATTCTTTGCTCTACTACTGATGCATTGTATAACCTTGGGTAATTCATGAAGCCTATGGATAATTTGGATTCCTTGTTATAATGGGAATAATATGATTTATTAATCCCACAGAGTCAAAGTGAGGTCTTTCCAATATCAGGGAAGTGCAATATAATTTTCATGTCTGAACCTCTCTTAACCTCCAAAGTATTACAATGATTAAATATTGATTAGTTTATAAAAAGCTATGTCGCGGCATTTACAGCCAAGTGAGGGAGAGTGTTAATCTGTGGCAAGGAAGAAAAGCATGAAAAGCTGACGGGGAACTGATGAATCAAAACATGGCTATATAGATCTTTCGAAATGCCTTTATAGATTCTGTGAAGAACAAATGCAAGGGCTTTAGACGGATTATCAGTGACAGATGTAATAACAGCTATTCCACCACGTTATTTGTACTATCTCCTGACGAATACATACAGACAGGTGGACTGTGGCCACAAAGAAGCAAAACCACAGCGCATTGCAGCGCAGGTGCCCGAGAAGGTGGATGTTGTCCCTGCTATTATACAAGTGACACAACAAATTAGTTTTGGTAACAGAATGTAGAGCAAGGATGAGGTCCCAGCTGTCTCTGTTCATCAGCTGGATGTTGCCCTAGGCCAGGGGCATGCTGTTGCTAATTTTAGTTTATTTTGCTGCTCAGCTCAGCTTGTGTCTGTGATTCACCTAATCATTATGATTAGCAAATTCAGTTATTTCTGTTTTGCAGACTCTTTGTAAAGACTAGTTGTAGATGAAAGCCATTCCTAAATGCCATATGACTGCAATGCTTCACTTAGAGGAATCTTTCTGCTTAAAGGAAATCAGAATCCTGATTCTTCATGCTTCTCTACTCTGAATAAAGAGTGATATGCCATGGAGAAGCAAGAGAAAGCAGTGAATGAAATGCTCTATCTATACTTCGGGTAGAAAATAAAGAAAAATTCATCTGGAATAATTCATTCCTGGCACAGACCTCGAGAATTCTTATAGTACCTCCCTCTAACCCAGTGCAGCACTTGCTATACCAAAATAACCCTGAAATATTCGGGAGGAAATCTGTGAATAAGCCCTCAAGGTTAGATGCCGAATACAATCTCCAAGAAATACTTTTCTGCACCTAGTATTCCATGATGTACAGTGCTTTCCTGAAGTCCTGAAGTGCCTCATGAAGGAACTTTTGTTCCTTCATAAACGGAAAAGCCTTGTACCCACTCTGCTATGTTCTTTTCTGGAAGGTGAAGGTTCGGTATCATCCTCCACCTGACAGACATAAATTTTCCAGTCAATACTTGAAACCAAGGAATTTTCAGAGTCAAGACTCTGCTATTAAAATTCCTCTGGTTTGTATTCTGTTTTCCTATTTACAGTGATCCAGGAAGGGAGAAAGAAAAACAGACCCATAAACCATATACTACTTTCCATAGGTTTTATCTGTAAGTCGCTTGTCAGTATGCAAGTTCTGTAAAACTTTATACTTAGATTTTTATGTCTTTCTCAAGGTTTTATCGCAGTAACAACACAATCCTAAACTTACTAGAAAATGAATCAGAAAAAAGACCTGCTTGGTTTTCAGAGGAAAGTCTTTACAGTTTACTGCAGAACACAGTAGAATTGTACAGACTCAAACTTCTCAAAAGTGATGTCATATTGTGGTAGGAAAAAGACTGTGGGAAGGCAAAGATAAGGGTATCATTTGATAGGAGAGAATAACAAGGAAATCTTACCCCTTGAAGCTGCTTCAGGTCCCCTCCTAATGTTAACAAAATGGCTCCTGCAGAATAAAAGAGATTTGTAGTTGAATATATTTTAGGCTGTGTCCACTTCTTGTTTGGTTTAAGGTATCTATTTTCTGCCTAATGATTTGATGTTGAAATTCAGAAACTTAAGACATTACATGCACATAATTTTCAGGATAAGTTTCTAGTGGATGCATATTTCACGAAATGTTTTATACATAGGTTTGAACACAGTTCCTTGCAATGGTGTACATTTCACCGGTTAAAGGTTAATAAAATATCACAACTTTTTCTCTTTTTATTTTTTTATCAATACATATTATAAGAAAACCATAAGAAATAGATTTGTGAGTTCATTGTCATTCCCCCTGAAAAAAAATGATAAGAGAAATATATCTTCTCAGAGTACATGCTGAAGTCCTGGAGATTTCCTGCCTCACAAAAGAATGTTCAAGAAGTTATTTATTGTCTCTGAGGAAGGAACTGGTTTTTTTACATGGTTTTTATTTATTTATCTCATGATAAACAGGAGCTTAAGAGGCATTAGGAAGGAACAGTGGGCTGTCCTTTCTCTGCTTTTGTGGAGTCCTGATGACTACTAACAGTTTTAAATTTGTGCTGTAAAAACTGAAAATTCAATTATTTGCAAAGTTTGGAAATAACTTTGAATTCTAAAGGACACCTGAAGTTGAGTCAATCTGTGGAAAAAGATGCTTAGAGAAAAAAGAAATGAGATTATTCCAGATTACTCCCAATGCTGCTTCCACACGGTTTTATTTTTATACATAGTGTTATTACTTAGGAAATTGTATGATGTGTCCTTAGTCATTTAAAACCATAACTTTCATAAAAGAATTGTGCATTGTACTTTGCACAGTGAAGTGGTCTGAGGTATAAGGTGAAAGAAAAATCATACTGAATACAAAACCTTAACTTACACAAACATCACCAAAAAGGGCAGGGCACCTCAGGCTATGGGTAAGAAGACAGCAAACTTTTCGTTTCTGGATCACTGCTTGCATCCAGCTGTGTTTAGTAGAGCCCGTAGGTCACTAAGTGAATTGAATTGGATATTGCAGATTGGCTTGCAATGGGACAGAAGTTCACATCACTGAACCATCAATATGGACATTGCAATTGGCAGAAGGGCCAATGCCTGCCTCCAACACAGGTCTGAGCTACGCTAACGGCAGGTTGTGGGAAAGCTTGTGTGCTGCAGAAGAGTAAGTGTTAATAACTCGATCTTCTAGCACTTAGATGAGAACAATTGCTGTGCTTTGGATAGAACTGCAGATTCCAAGGCTGTCAACTTGATACTCTTGAAACATTGAACTCATTGCAGAGATTAGAGTGGGATGGGAAACCTGCATTTGAAATCTGTAAAATTTAAACTTACACTGTGTCAGAAGTTAGTGGTGTCAGGCTTGACACCAGACATGACATCAAATGCATAGACTTGAAGTCAGAGTTTTGATTTCAGAAGTGGTCTCAAGAGTTCCTTTATGTCAATTTCAAGGTAAAATGAGATACAAAATGTTGAATAATTTTATTTTTGTCAAACTAAAAATATTTTGGTTTAATTATTTAGAATACCTTCATTGTTCTTGCTGATTTCAGCAAAGACAGGACAGGTGGAAAGGGAAGCAAACTCCATTTAATTACAAGAAACAGTGACAATACTCATAGAATGACGGGTGGTTTCATTAATGCATGTGGCAGTTACACAGCATTAAGCTTTGGAGGCTTGAGGCTGGGTAGACACCTATTCCTCACCCATTTAAATGCCTAACTTTTCCTCCCCATGGCTTGAAACACCATTTTTTTTTAGTAGTTACTCCTAAAATCATTCTGGATGCTGTATTTCTTTGGGGTGGTTTTCCTGCAGAAAAAGCAAAGCTAAAGGAGCAGTTTTCTGACATTGTTCCCACACAACCCACCAAGCTCCTTCAGGGGATCCTGTAAAGAAGGCTCCAGAGGGAAAATGGCAATTTGATATTGAGAAAAGGGTGTTTAAAAGCAAATCCCACAAGGACACTTAGGGTCTCATGTATCTGGGATACCAGAAAATCCCTTCTAGCAAGATAACTCTGGATTTGAAATGCAAGTTTCAAATGAGACAAACTATGAACAGATCATGAAAAAGACATCTGTGTTTTAAACATATTCCACTGAAATTATTTTACTGGGTTTAATCCACACTGCAGAAAAAACTAACATCCAATCTGTAAGCCGGGGATGTGTTTCTGTGCTAGCTAAACCCTAAAGGAAGGAACTGAAATGGTTCAAAAGAGGTTAAAACAGTAGATATTGGGTATTTCTGTCTAGTAGAGCAAGAAAATGGTCCTGGTTTTAACATCCTTTTTTTCAGAACCATCAATACACACAGGGTTGCATTCTAGTTTTCTTCAGTGTATCAATGGCGTGACCCTGGTTTATATATATATTTATGTATTAGTGTTTATGTACAGAGAATTTTTTATCCAACTGATCCAGTATTTCTTAATGAAAAAAAAAATTCTTCAGAAAGCTATTTGTTATATACAAAGGGATTAATTCTGACAAAATATTCTCCAGCTATTCTCACACGTTCTGTTTTTGGTGTTTATTCTTGTTTCTTTCTCTTCCCTATATTCTTTCAAATAGGATGCTCATCACTGAAACTCTTATGGCCTGTTAACTCTTAAGAAATTCTTTTGCTGCAATTTGGAAAAGATTTGTAATCCCTCTGAAACCTAATACAGCTCAGTCTAATGTAGGTATCTGAAATAGTGTCTACTTCTTATTATTAGTAATAAAGTTTAGAGTGACAAGCTCAGATGTAGACAACAGGAGTGTAGATATTTATAGTTTAATAATGCAGATCCTACACACTGTACTAGGTCCCATGTGTGCCATTCACATGAACATCAGCACAAATGTAATCAAATTCTGGCAGTATTTCTTCCACTTCTACTTTACGTTCTTCAACAGTAAGAAAAAGTCCTTATTTCTCAGGAAGAGCAACCAGTGTAAGTCATGTGTTTTCTGTTGATCTTTTCACTGTGTTGCAAAGGAAGACATAATGGCAACGATCAGTGCAGCAAGAAGGACCTTGTTTCTTTTACAGGTGTAACACAAAGAAAGTGAGTCATTACAAGCCTTGGTGAAATTTCCAATTCTTTCTAGACTAGAAAAGGAAGATACTTAAAAAAAAGAAATGATGGCAATATGTTTTCTTGAGTTTAAATGAATTCTTCTTGTGCAAAAAATTCATGTTTGAGAGTCTAACAAATAATGTACTTCCCCCCCCCAAATAAGTCCAGCAGCATTGGCTCCTTACATAACTGAATTATGAAGAAAATGATTTTAGCAGAGAGCTTCTATTCAATCCCATTTTATTGGTACATGACACCGAAAAGGAACAGTGATTATCTTTTTATTGCCTTGTCTCTTTCAAAACTCTGGAAGTTCTGATTTAAACCTAAAAAGTGATTAGAATGTAAGTTGAATGAGATTCATGAATATTGTTTTGGGAGTGGCAGGCAATAGAAAGTGGTTTGGTGACCACTTCTCATTGTTTCCTTGCCTTTTCCCACCCTCTCCCCAGGCAGCACAGATGCCAATTCTAGTCAAGCTACACTCACAAGACAAGAACTTGCCCTGAGTTAAATGTAGTGGTACTGTCTCTGGACTTGGCATTTTCTCTGTGAAAGACTAGTGGAGAAAATCCCCAAATAGTACTTGTACTCGTTTGATTTCCTATGTCACAGAATCACAAAATCATTGTAAAAGACCTCTAAAATCATCAAGTCCAACCTTTGACTGATCACCACTCTGTCACCTAGACCACAATACTAAGTGCCACATCCAGTCGTCATCCTTCCTCAAACATCCTTCGTCCCTACTCAGTGTTATGGAAAGGGCAAGCCTATGCCCGTCTTGAAAAGGGACAGAAATTCCTTAAAGAGTAAGCTGAGAACCAAAGGAAACACAGAAAATTTAAAAAAAACATGAAGGAAGTGCTATTGATATTTCAAAAAAAATCAGAAAATTACTGCCTAAGAGTTCAACACAGGACCAAAAAGCTGCTGGTCATTGCTCACTTGCTCTCTCTGGAGACAACAGAGTGAGGCCCTTGTTGGATGGTGAGATTAGTCAGACCCTTTACTTAACCTGGAAAAATCCTGCTCTCTCTCTACTCTCAAATGATTAGACATTTGGTACTCAGCCTGTTTATTGAGAAAATATATTGCCAACCAGTATTTCAGAAGTGATCAAGAGGGTTTTGCAGTCCCCTCAGTTATTCCTGGTGAGTCTGAATGTGTTGTCAATACAGGGCCTTGCCTTTGAAACGAAAATAATGGCTTACACTTCTTATGCGACATACCCTTTCTGGAGAGAGAAGGTAAGTTCTTCTCTAAATAAGAATAGACAGGTTACAATTTCAGAGCTCTAGAGAAAAGACATCTCTAGACAGCAAATATTCAAAACCCCAGATGACATCTCAGGAATTTGGACTGAAGTTTTAGGTATTTGCAATAATATTTTAATAAGGGACTCACATAAAATGGGAACCTTGGTAGATGAAAACAATAAATCCTGTGTACTTGAGGTACATGTGCCATTTGTTCAGTCCTGCTAAATGTCAAGGTTTAAAGCTGCAGAGATTAGTCACCCCTCTTTTGGATGATTTAGCATCATCTATCTGTTGTGACCATAAATATCTATGAGAGGGCTCTATTGCTCCAGACTACCTTTCACTTGGTCTATGTAACTTAGTAAAACAGATTCCAAGGCTACTGTGAGGTCCTTCTTGCACATGGAGGATCTGCTGCAGAAGTAAGTAGTACCAAAAAAGAATTGGTAGTAGCTTTTTTCTGCTAGCCAGAATATTTGTGTTTGGAGAAGTTTGGCTCCACATAAGCAAAGCTGTTTTATGCTGGATACTTGGTTTTCATAGGCAGTGGAAACCTGTTTACTCTTTCATTATGCTGAAAGTCCTTAGAGGAGTCAGGCTGCTGTTTCCAGCTGAACTGCAGACATGGTTTGGTTTTTCATTTCCATGTAATATGCAAAATATTGCTAAAGCCATAATGTGTATGCCACTGTAGTCTGAGGCATGGAATGACAAGATTCCTGACAATTACATTTGTTTATCCTATTAAGGTAAAGGGATTTTTAGGATTAGGGCTTCACATTTCAAATAAAGATGTTCATAAAACTTTATGCATGGTTCAATTTTTGTATGGTCAGACACTTTATTCAACTATTGCACAACCACAATTTCTGCTGATTGTAAATAATTTTGTAGGAAAAAGAAATAATTAAGTTACTGATCTCAGAATCAACATAGTTGTCCAGAATTTAGATGGCATAGTAAAGAACTCGCTATTTACTGGCAAATAATTTCAACTCCATAGAAAATAACACTTTACAGAAGATGATGATATGAACATCTTTATAGATAAAACCTTTAGAGCTCGAGGCTGTCTTGACATTTTTTCTAAGTTCATACAGTATCAGGGTTAAACACAAATAAACTCATATTCATATTGTCTAGTAAAGCAGACTTATACCTAAACCACCAATTTAATTTTCAACCTGAATTCCCTTCATACTCTGGCTGCAGTGAAATCTGGAAGCCGTTGAGGTTTTTTACATAAATAATACTCCCCTATATTTTCACGCTGATTGTAGGTACATGCCAAAACACACATGCAGGAGATATTAACAGCAGCAGCAGCTTCCATGAATTAAGCCTGTTTGTGTTCCTAACAGTATTCAAAACAAAAGATTAATAGGTATATGTAAGTGCAGAAATACTTTTCGCTGTGCTCTTTCTTATGTTTCTAGGTTTATAAACATGTAGGTTAATTGCTACTTTTGAACAAACATAATTGCCCAGAAATGAATATGAAGAGAGCTTCAAGGAAGTGACTTCTATTTCTTGAGCACAGAAATTAAAGATTTACCTCTTTCATTATCAGTTTTGTGCAAGAGTTGATGCCTGATTTCAGTGAAACTGGATAGCTGCTCACTGTATTAAGTCCTTCACAGAAACAATGTTTTTAGGCTCATAGTATTGAACAGTTTGATAGCATCTAGCCTCTACCCTGAGATGCTTTCATTTGTCACAACAAATTTTTGAGGCTTCTCTGAGACCACTTAATTACTGCTGTTTAAAAAACCCCTTGCTTTCAAAGGTTCTGATAAGCTACCATGGAGAAACATACTGAAGGGTTTATTAAACCTCTTTTGAGGGGTGAATCACCAATGCATCTTATCCAGGCTTCCACCTTCAAGCCTGAAAGTGGATTAGGGAAAGGGAAAAAAAAAAAAGAAAGAAGAAGAGAAGGAGAAAGAAAAAAAGGAAAAGAAACAAGGGAAAAAACTCCCCACCAAAACTAAGTAATAAAATCTCAGTACACAGCTGTCAGTACTGTGCCATGACTCACTCAGTAGAAGAAAGAGAAGGGATCCAAAGGAGGGTGCACTGCAGCACTTCTCCCTTACTGCGTACTCTGGATTGCCATGATGTGGGGACAACGATTCTTGGCATAGTGTCTCAAAATCAGCATATGAAAGTGTCATTGATTCAGAGGAAAGGAACAAGAAAGCATCACAGGACCCTTCACTTCCTTTCTTCTTCCATCTTTCTTGATTTCTTCAAAGCTTCTTTGCTTAAGTCAGGATATGCCATGTTAAGAATGTTAAAAATAGCTTTTTCTGTGTGATGTTTTCACACTGGTGTAATTTCATCTGCTAACACTGATTCTGACTTGTGGATAAATGGATTCATTCTCTGATCTGTAATGGGAAGTGTGTTTCCGCTGCTTGTATCACTTAAAGATTTATGGGAAATGACTGAAGTGGTGACATAGACCAGGTCACAGTGGCAGCCTTGCTGCTGCCTTCAGTTCAAAGATACTGAGTACTCTTCCATCAGCTAGACCCTTCCTAAGTAGGACCAGAAGAAGCATGCCAATTACTGCAAATCATCTGCTTTCAAGAAAGGAGGGCTCTTTTATATGTACTGTACCAAATAATATTCTTACAGTTACGGTCAAATCTTTTACAGTTGAATGAAATTATTATCATTATTGCACAACAGAAACACTTTGCCGTAAGGAGTACAATAGCCAATATAGTGTGGGAATAACTCCTGCAATAATGAAGAAAGAGTAACTATCCATACTGGTTCTGTTTGGTATTTAGAGAGCCAAAGGTTATAAAACTAGAAAATAGTATTTCAGAGAAATGGAGATGTCTGGTAAAACAGCAGAATATAATTACCATACCATCATTTATCGCATTTCAACTAAGGTCAGTCAAGGGAATACAGAGAAAGATAGTTCAGTTTATACGCATTTCTATTGACATGGTCAAATATCTTTTTTCCCCAATTTAAGACCCAAACCGATGAGTTTAATAGAGGATATTATGAAGAGTCTGGACTAATGAGGTGATTCCCTTACAATGCAGATCTACTGCAATTTTCTCCTAATGATTCTCTTGAAATCCCGAGAAAAAAGCCCAAGCTTTTGGATTAGTCAAATGTTGGGGAAAAAACCTCAAGACACAGAACCTCTTGGATTTTAAAAACTACATATTGATGTATTGATTTACCTGAGATTTTGGGGGTTAAACTGAAGCTCTGTCACAAAATGTTCATCAAGTTTGTACATGAACTATAGGCCTATCATACAAGATAGTGAAGTGCTACCTTTATCATGATTAGATCTCCCTTTTCTACTCTACTTTATTTTCCACTGTTTTTCTTTTATTAGATTAATTAACCTTATTTCTCAGATGCATTTATTAATTTGTGTGATATCTTTATCAAGTATAAGAAGAGAATTCAAGAAAAAAAATCCACAAGGAAATTTCTGAAGTATATTTGCCTTCAACTATCAGAATGCAGTGTTTTCCCAAGGGAAAAAAAAAAAAAGATAAATTTTAAACCCCAGAAAATTCTCCTTAAGGTAGAGAAAATTACGCATTTCATAGAAAGGAAGATATTTGCAACAAAGATTTTAAAGAATGCGACTAAGTATTGCTACACATGCACATACACAGCAGTATGGACTGTACGCTGTGAGGAGAGGATAACTGTAGGAATATAAACTCTTTAGTTTAAGGACTGCTTGATTTTGGTTTTCTGAATGTACTTAGATGTACTTTTGTAGAGTAATTCTGAACACATTACCAATAATAACTTTCTCCATACTCATACTTTTTATTTATCCTGTCTGCTAAGTATTGAATGTATTTATTCCACAGATGATATTGAATAGTGCAAGAGATAGTTCAATGTGTGCGTTTTTTTAAAACTGTCAGCATCAACAAATCCTAATGATGTATGCACAGTTTGTGTTCAAGCAGGTTGGGAAGCCTCCACCTATCTCCACTTTTAGTCCAATAAGGTTTTGGCAGCCTGAATTATTTGACTGTTGGTAGAGATGTAATCTTCCATCACTTTCTAAAATGAAAATTATTATTAATTACAGAGAGTAAAATATACAAGTGGCTTACCATATTTTTGAAACATACACACACACACACACACCCCCCTGTCCAGTGCATTATAGATCTAGTCAGTGTGTTTTCATTAAAAAGAAAAGGTCACCCATAATAACATCATTCCTGGGACTCAGGTAAAATGAACATATTGTTGTGATGTCTCTGCATTTGAATGCCAAATGGTGCTTGTTCATAAGAAACTGGAGGAAGAGTTACGACAGTCAGTGATGCCAGTGCTAGTGACAATCAGATTCTATGAATTTCTAGATATATAAAAAATGCCAAATGTTTAGCAGTCACTTTTTACTGCATTTACTACATTGATGGCATGCTGAATGTATGGAAAGCATTTGCTTCTGTGTCCCAGTGGCTGCTGCTTTTGACATTTGCCAAATAGTTGTTAACCTCAAGCTGAAGGGATGGCCTCAAGTTGCACCAAGAGAGGTTTAGATTGGATGTTGAGAAAACTTCCTTCATTGAAGGGGTGGTCAGGCATTGGAATAGGATGCCCAGGGAAGTGGTGAAATCAACATCCCTGGAAGTGTTCAAAAGGTGTGTGGATGTAGCACTTGGGAATGTGATTTAGTGGTAAATATGATGCGATTAATGGTTGGACTCGATGATCTTGGAGGTCTGTTCCAAACATAGTGAGTCTATGATTCTAAGTAATCCTTTAGTATGTGATCCATTGGTATCAGCTAGTGGGAATTGAATTCTTTTATCTCTCTCTTTTTCCTGAGGAAAAAAAAAATAAAGCTTATCTAATTACCCTGTCTCAATAATTGTGTAATCCTTTTTAAACCCTAACAAGTTCCAACCAAATTGAGGAGCATGTTCCTCCAAGTTTTATCAGAATAGCCAATTAGATATGAAAGAAACATCCTCTATGTTCTATAATGAGAGCAAAGGTAAGAAGTGCACTTGTGCACACAGGGTAAGAATAGGAATGAAAACTTTGACAACACTAGTGCTCATGGACTTCCTGGTGGTAAGAAGCCCCTTCCCTGACAGATAAATTCACAGGGGGTTTGAATCTACAGAAAACTGTATACTTTTCCATGACTGATTTCTTTCCAACCCCCTATCTTTATTTTCCTGTGGGTGCCTCTTGAATATGTAGCAGTTATGGTTGTGACACAAGGAGTAGCGTGATTAGCTTCACCTACCAGCACTCCCCAAAAATGTACACAAATTTCTGACAGTAGGACCAATTTCCCCTACAAGTTGGGGCAATCCATGATGTCCAGAATTCAATTTTCTTAATTCTTTTTATTCTTCACTTGTTGGTTCCTGAATCATCTCTCCCTTTTTTTTTTTCTTTCTGAAAGAAACATTATTAGTACACATCCAGGCTTTTGCACTTTGTCTCATGATTAAAAAATGGTAAAATTAATTAAATTGTTATAGCAAAAATCTCCTTGGTCAAGACTTTCATGAATCTGTTGACATCTGTTGACACAACCTGATTTCAAAATACATCTAATGTATGTCACCTAGCATCCTCTTTGGTTACTAATGGACTGGAATTTCTTGAGCCTTATGTGATATAACAGACAATTTACCTCCTTCTTTAAAAGCAGCACAGAAGTATGTGCAATTAATTAAATTATGCCTACAACATTCATGCAAGATGTTTTGAAGATGAATTTGAAAATTTTTAGGCAGAAAGTGTTGCTTTTGTCCATACCTTGATCCTATGTCTATCCTTGTGAAGGCAACTTGCCTTAATTTTACAATGTATTTTAAAGACTATGAATATGTATTTTTAAAGAAGAGAAATATGTATCTCTCTATCTCTCTATAGATCTATGGGTAGAGTACTTATGTTATTTAAATATAAAATTACATATTGATATATATATCTTTACATAACCTGTACAACTTTTTCTATATACAAAGTTATATTCATATAGATATAGATATTTATGCATATAAAAAGTTTAAACTTTCTCCAAGTCTGCAACAGCCTTATTATGTATATAAGTATAACACAAGGTGTAAAATTTCTGAACAAATTTCCCGTGCTACAGAGAAATTGGCTCCTTTCCTCCTCTACTCCCACCAAAATCCCCCCGCTTTTTGTGGGGAAAATAATTAAAATGCAGGAAGACAAAATCATTGCTGGTTTAACATATAATGCATAATATATATAAAATATGTTAATATAATATAAATAGTATGTGACAGAACTGAATTTTGCTCATACCTCCTGTGCCAAATTTCACTCCATATTCCTTTTGCCTGAACAACAGGATTCTGTTAAGGCAAATAAATAAAGGCAGATTTCTTGCCTTTATTTACTCTTACCTTCTTTACTGTGTCAGATCTGTCAGGTTTTCTGCCCTTTCAGGTTTTGATAAGAGGCCAGTGGCTCACTAAGGCTCATTTCATTAGCTGTAGCAACACTGGAATGCAAGAATAGCCCCCCAGTCAGCTTTGGGGCAGAATTGTCTCAACATACATTCTTTAACTGCTGAACTCTCTCAAGTCCAGTTCTCCACAAACAGAGGCAAGACATTTCTAGGTAAGATTACGGTGGGCAGAGGAGTGTAAGCTTAAAAATAGTAAAGGTATAAGACAAACACTGTTGAAATAGTTGATCCAATCCTCCATACAGAAACATGATGCATCAATGACTTCTACAATGATGACCATGACAGGGATTTTCAGAGTTGGCATCTGTCATTCATGATGAAGCCTTAGCAAGTATCTGGTTTATAAGACCTCAGGCATCAGATTTCAAGACAGCAGTCCTCTCCAGGAAATAATATATATACATAGATACATACATATATGTATATATATAAAGATATACATATATATATAAAAATATATAAAAATATACATATTCTCAGTGTAGTATAACAGTGTTCTACACAGAAAAAGAAGTATTGTAATAAGTGATTTACTTTAATAAAAGCAATACTGTATAGTTGCAGAGAATGTTCTTTGTGAGGTTGAATTCTAGTGAAGTCTTTTTCCTAGATGGTGGCATCACTAATCGTTTTATGACTCATTGTGACAAGATTTTTCTCTTGTCAGTGATTCAAAACTTTGTTCTGTTGAAATCTCTCTGAGGTTTCAGCAGTCCCAGCGGACTCTATCTCTAGTTCTCCATTCTCAGTGTTTCCTCCTTTGGCTATTCAAGTCCTAGCTTTGCCTTCCAGTATTCTGGTTATATCTATGCCATATACTCTTAACTTATTCATAGGGATACAATGTAGTTGGATTGTAGTTGGATTCTTAAGCAATGTAGTTCAAGTATGGGAAGCAGTTTAACCTCAAAATAAATAATGCCATTTCGGCTACTTTGAAGTGATAAACACCTCAATTACACTCCTGTGTGTCAAGTGAAAGCATATTTTGCTTTTCAAAGACAGGCCTCGCTATATATATTGGCCCTAAAGTGCTACAAGTATCTGTATGACTAAAGTGTAAATTATTGGAAATCTGTGGAGTTTCCTCTTTTGAGGTCTGCCTAAGTGTACCTTGATAACTGGACAGCATGGGGAAAAGGCAGGAAGTCACAAGTCACATATAAACTTGTTGAGAGTGGAACTGCCATGCCAACAAAATCTGAACAACTGAGTTTTCACAAGGACCTTATTATAACATAGAACATCAGTATGTTTACAGATTCACAGAAGCTGCAGTGGAGATTCATGTGCCTGATTAATCATGTTTAATTACCAGCTCTTATTAGGCTCACATCCTTTTGGACACCATGCTGTAATACAGCAGAACCATCACCACCCACTGTGTGAGCAGAGGTGGCACACAGGCATGTGCAGCTCCTGTGACTCCTTTTTGTTCCAGAAACTGCACTTGAAAACTATTTACTATCATCCAGAAAATATAAAATACTTGATGTGCTTTCATCTTGGTTTATATAAACCTCATTTCAACACAGATATTTCAGGCTACCTGACATAGTGCTTCACGTGGAACATAGTCCTGTATTTCGGGAAGAATTTTTGGACAACCATGTTTTTCTGCAGCTTATTATTATAGATAAATTGGTAAGAATTTTTTGAGTAAATTAATCTTTAAAATTGCAAAAATAAAAATCATATGTCAGGACACATACTGCTATCTTGCATACAAGTTAATATAGTAATAAGATTTTGCCTACCTGAATAAGCTTACATGCTTGCAAGCTTGAAAACTTTTACAGGTATTTTCCTTATGGTTCTCAATATATATATCTCTTTATTCCCAATAGTGTTAAAGTCTTGTCCAAAGGTAGCTATGCTATTAATACATACAATGTGTAAACCAGCTTGCCTATCATTCCTGCCACTCGCAAAGTCCTATTTTGTTTTTACAGTACAGACTATCAGAAAAATATTTCCACTGATGCTAAATGCACTGCAGGAGAGATAAGAATTGTACCCTCAGACACTTCATAGAATCATAAGGTCATAGAATAGTTTGGGTTGGAAGGGAATATTTGGGGCTGTATGGTCCAATCCCACTGCAATAAGTAGGGACATATTCAACCAGATCAGATTGCTCAGGACCCCATCCAACTCAACCTTGAATGTCCCCAGGGATGGGGCATCTACTACCTCTCTGGGTAACCTGTCCTAGTGTTTCATCCTTTTGGTAAATATTTCATTTGAATCTGCTTAGTAAACTTCCATAAAAATAAAATGATGTACTTATAAATGCTGACCCTGCTAAAGAAATTAACTTTAAAACATAAAGGAAAATAATATTAAGAACTGAGCATTTACTGTGTTTGTGCCTCTAAAATCTCCATTTGGCATATTCATCTGCAGACTTATATTTCCAAAATTTGTTTAGGAAGGTGCTGGAAACATGCCTGTACCTTTTGTGTCATAAAAATGATACAGATGAGCAAAATGAATGAATTACTATATTATATGTTAACTTCACAGTAAATGTGGGGCATTCAGAAGTTCCTGTCTCAGAACGGAGAGCAGAAAGGCATCTTTTTTTTCTTTTTGCTGCTATGCAGCCTCACTATCCATTTCACAGAATCATCCTCTCTCTGTCGCTAAATGTAATTAAGGACCTTTTCAGAAAATGATTTAATGATCTGCTTTTTTTTTTTTTTCCAAATTATACCCAAGCAAACAGAGCAACTGTTTGCACTCACTAAAGACTAAGACTGGTATTTTTTATGGACACATCATTGCAGCCAAAAGTGATTTACCTAGATGACATGTCTTAATGCAACAAAATGAATTAAGAAATAATCCAAAAAAAGTTGGGCTTTTTTTCCCTCCTCTGGTTGATTTTATATAAAAACTCACAAAAATGGCTTGAAGAGAGGAAAGCCTTTGCAAGGCAGTTCTGTCTTCACTGAAATGAATTCTGATCCTGAACTGTGAAAACACAAACTCTATAAACCCTTTGTAGAGGGTCACATAACTTCATCCTTCCATTTTGTCATGGAAACCCCTGTAAATTTACTGTTGTGCTTACAATCTTCCATCCAGTCTTTGATCAGTCATATTCATCTGGGCTTTTGCCCCAAAATAAGAATGTATGTGGCTATGTTCTTGGCTCTGCTTTGGTCTCTTTTACCACCCTCTGTTTAACAAACAATTTTGAAAATAGTTGAAATATTTTGTGCCTAACTAGCTTTGACCTAGCCTAGGTCTCTTCTCCCAGATAAGAAGTGATAGGAAAGGAAATGGTCTAAAGTTGTACTAGGGAATATTACACTGGATATTAGGAAAAATTTCTTCACTGAAAAAGTGATCAAGCATTGGAATACTCTTCCCAGGGAAGTGATGGACTCACCATTCCCAGAAATATTTAAAAGATGTGTAGATGTGGCACTTAGGGACATCTTTTAGTGGTAGACTTGACAGGGAAAGTTTAATAGTTGCTCTTAAAGATGGTTCCCAATTTAAATGATTCTATGATTCTATGACTCTGAAAGAACTCCAGCTCAGGACTGCAGTTTTGTACCAAAGTATGTGATTTCCTGGGTAGAAAAATTGCATAGGGGTTCTCCTCAGGTCTGTGTGTTGGACTGCTGTGCCTGCACTATCCTTTTAGAGAGTCTGAGTTCAACTCCAAATTTGCTAATGGACTCACTCTGATGGCTGTCAGGAAAGCACTGGGGCTATCTCGGGGGTGAAAACATACTGTTCTCTCTGACAGGCATATGCGCAGCAGGGACAGGTTCTCTTCCAATAGTCTTCAGCTGACTGCCTTCAATTTGCTCTTACAAGGGTGAACTGGGACTAAAACTCTTACTTAGACTGTGGAAACAGGGACTAGATGGGGTACGGTGCTTTTGGGATGCTTCAAGAACTATAGGTGATTATAGTGCTAGCTCATAAGAGAAGAGGCTGTTCTGGAGAGAAGCCAAATCAGGCTTGAGTAAATGGAGGTGGAGGCAATGTGACTATACAACAGATTTTTTTTCTTTGCCCACCAGAAAATCATTTCTTTCATGCTATAGTGAAATGGATTTAACTGCTCACAGCGAACAGACGGGACCGATTTGTGTTTTCAGAAGGATTTCATGAAAGCTGCCAGTTCTTTCATTTTACCCATTTTTCAACACCTTCTGACTGTAAAACTGGCTGATTTATGCTGACTTCTAACTGATGATGCCAATGCTGTTCCCAAAAACCAGCCAGGATTTCTTCAGTCTTATTTCAGATATGGATCAGCTTGGAAGGGAGCAGGCCATCTTAGAAATGCTTTACGTCAAGATGTGAAAAAAAGGAGGAAAAAGGGATAGATGTTCACACGCTTCTCAGCTTTCTGCTGAGGAGATTCATCATCAAGACCAGGAGTAGTACAGTGAGAACATAGCCCTCATTCCAGATTCATCTCAGCAATTTCTTTCTTTCTGTATATTGATTTGGCCACAGCTCCTGGCTCCTCACTTCTCAGTGCTGCTCCTCAGCCTGCTTTTTGTTTCTTTAAAACAATTGCTATATCTGGAGCATGAACTTCCCAGCAGCTGCTGTCTGAGAAGCACAGTGGGAAGAACTTACTTGTTTTGGTCAGAACACCTGATTTTTTTGGTGCAGATTTTTCCTTTATACCTCCATAGACATCCATGTTCCTTTCATACCTGCTTCCCTGCAGCTGCCTTTGCCTGATCTGTATTTCACATGCATGTCTTTAAAGCCTGACCAAACCCCAAGGCTGACAACAAGGCAGTGACTTATACGAACACAGCTGAAACATGAAGAGAAAGGTTGCTCACCTGGGGAATGAGGTACATGGAAGGAGACTGGGGGGTTATATTTTTGTAATAATGTCAAGGTCTCCTAACAACCCTGTAGGAGGCAAGCTGAAGAGGCTTTAATAGAGACAGTAGTGAAATAGAAGTGTCATGACCCAAGGATCCAGGGAAACAGAAGAACTGGAACATTGTACTCTTTATGCCTCCTCTAAAGAAGAGAACATTTTTAAGGGTAACTTTTACAACTGGCACAAATTATAGCTTTTATAAGAAATAACAAAGTTTTTAGGTGTTCTGACTTCCCAAGGCTGGATGATCCAGACCCAGGAGCTAGCATCATGCACTACTGGGTGATTTCAGTTATGTGACTTGAACAATCAATATGATTGTAGACATGAGATTCAAAAAAATGTGCATAGTTTAGAATTTTTTATATTACTCTTGAAATTCTAAATTATACTAAAAATTTGCCTAATTCATTACCATTAAATAAATACGTATCCAAAATGCAAAGCCATCAAATATTGGATAAAAAATTCACTCCATTTCATTTACCTTGCAGCTGAAGTGCCAGACTTAAATCATTAGTTTCATAAATGCCAGAGAGTTTTCAAAGAGAAATTATGGCCTTTTTTCAACCGTGCATGTCACAATACTTTAGAAAAAAAGTCACCATCATTAAAATTAATGAGCAGGTTTAAAAATGAGTGACTAAGGTAACATGTATTCAGAAATTATTGCAAAATTGGTTGCTGTGTGTTTGTATCCAGACAGAGCACTGACACAAACCTAGTGCTTGTTTTCCAAAACATATGGTGATGTGGCAATGAATGGAAAAAACATAATTTCCCCAAAATATCCCTGCTGCTTGTTTTCTCAGCCCAATACTGATTTTTACAAGAGCCACTTGTTTAGCATCTCTGCAGCTGCTTTCTCATTTTCTCTGGATGGCATTGCTGCCTGTCCTCTCTCAGAGTAGCTAGGTAGCCATTAGAAAAAAAAAAGAGAAGAAAAATAAAAAAGGATCATTCTAATATATTTAAGTATACAAAAATGACACCTGGAAAACAATGCTCTTTATGTTTCTCCTTTGCTCAACTGCCAGCTCTCTGTATGTGGGGCAGAGGCATTGAATTGTAGCAAATCTTATAAAACTGGCTTTCTTTGAGATATCTGACACTTATTTTTGCCAGCATCTTAAAAATTGGAGGGCTAGAGCAGCCCACAAGAACGTGCGTGTATTCATGCACACATGAACCCACACATGTATACTATCCTTGCTTTTAATATTTGCCAAGGCTGAAAATGTAGGAAGGCATTCACTGTGTAGATAATGCATTATGTCCTGCAAGATTCTGACACAAATTTTGGTTAATTTCACAGTGTTCAAATTATTATATTTCTTACATCAACCATTTCCTTTCTTTACATTAAACTTTTCTTGGTAAGAAAAGGTGGAATACGATGTGAGTTTTTTGGCAAAGGAAAGAAAAAGGTACAGTACTTCTTATGGCTAATTTATTTTTACAGATATATAATTAATAGATGTAGCTGTTATTCTCCATGTCAACAAACTACAGCTTTAAATTCAATCAGCCAGTCCTTACTGTAAGCAAAAGCCATGTCAATGGTTCATTTTCGTTTGAATTCCTTTTGAATAAAGTACTTTATTCAAGTTTATAACACCAACTGCTTGAGAAAGAAAGAAAGGAAAAAAAGAAAGAGTGGTAAATTTCCAAGATAAAAAGTATCTTACTTTTTTAAACAAAAAATTATCACATTAATCAATGTCATTGAAGTTCATTGAAGTGCTTTAAGACATATATGCTTGAAAAGAGCTTGCAAGATACAAACGAAGAGTAACCTAAAGAACAAAAGAAAAATAGGGCAGACAATTGCAATGGGACTTGTCAGACTATTAATAATTTCAGTAGAAACAAATTTTATCTGAATAATCAAAAAAAAATTGGGGTATCTTTGAAGGGTTTATTGATCAGTAACTTTCCTTACATTTCTCACCTCCTCATAATGAAATAGCAGGAGATGTGATAATATCTCTTAATCACACACTTTCTAACGACTCCCCTCTTGCTAATTATGAAAAATAAGAGGATAATCCCAGTCAATCAATCTCTAGTTTGCTTTGAGGTCTATATCAAGAATATTCTTAGTGACCACACTCTAAACGTTCAAAATGCTCTCTGTCAGCAGGAGACTACTTGGTTAGAAATGCACACAGCTTTCGCATGATTGGAAATCCTCTTGTGAAAGACTCAAACACCTGCATAAGACTTATCAGTGCATATTTTCATAAGTCTGAATGTTTAACATTATTTCTGTTGTTTGTCTCAGTGAATGATCCAGCCATGCAAATTAAATTAAGTTAGTAAAAATTTATCTTTTTATATTATAGATGCTGTCTCTTGAGGCAGCAATCATAAACACTTATAAAGGCAATATCATCCAAACCCACCCCCAACAATGCACTTTTTACCAGTGTTCAGGGATATTATCTCAACAGTACAATAACATCGTTTCTGCTTTTGCTTCCCTCTCTCCCCTCAAAGGGCTCAAAACAAGTCAAAATCCTCTAACAACCTTTGATTGTGAGGTTTTTTGATTTTTTTTTCTTATATTTTCTCTTTGTACAAGTCAAAACAAGACCCAGTCTCACTTAATTCCATGACAGTGGCTAATTATGACAACAGGAATCAATAAAAACCCAGAACACTCTTAATATACTGCCCTTGAAATGAGAAGCAGCAAAACAGGTACTATAGTAATGTAGTTAGAGATGAAAAATCACCCCTGGGTTTCAATCCCTCTTGTATTAAAGAAAAGAACGTGTATTTTTGCTCACTTCACTTTCTTCAGACTTACAATTACAGAGAATACTGTATCTCACACAGGAAAGAGAAGGAGCTAAACACCTCTCTGTGTTTACCTGGGTGGTTGTACTGTTCTCAAATAAGTATAATTCTCAAATTAGTATAATCAGATGCAGGTGCACAGTTTTCCACCTGACCCCTCTAACATCAGGTTTTACAAATACATGCCCAACCTGCTTGTACTCTGAGAATATTACAAAATATTTTGTTACACTTAACACCAAACTTATTGTCATGCTAAGTATGAACACATCTTATTATCAGCTTGAAGTGGAGGCAGCCTGTGCCTACCTCTGAACAACAGTGCAGACCTGCTGCCTTAAGGTGGGATAGGACAGGACCAGTGTCATCATTTGATAGATGAAATGTGAAGACATATGATTCACCCTGTGCTCCTGCCTCTCAGAAAGACAGAGTCGAGGAAAATAAAGTGAATGGCTGCCTTCAGAAAAATGAAAAGCTGAAAATCTCTGTCCCAGCAGATATGCCCAAGGAGGAATAAACGGCCACTGAGATTTTTGTGATAAGGGCTTCTTGTCAATGACTTTGCTGCTGGTTTGTACAGAGTTAGAACAAAGTGATTTTAAAAGCCAATGAATATATCTGCTATAGCATCCAAGTCAATTGCAGCTTTAACTCATTTCAGAGAGCTGACAGCAGATGGTGCGCGCTCAGGTACCTCTGACATAATACTACTGTTTTTGGGATCATGATGGCTAGGCATGAAATAAACTAAACCCTAACCCTATTAAGCCAACAAGTTGATCATGAGTAATAGAGGGCACAGAGCAAGACAATCTGGCCAGTCATCATTAATGTCTATCAGTTAAACTCAGCCTCCATAATCATGCTCAGACACAATAAAATATTGCAAGATATTCTAGTGAGGGCAGACCCAAAAACTATCTTTACCTATAAAATGTAAATATTTCAAAGAATCAAATCATACAGCTGCTAAGTCTGTTGGAGCATGATCGGCTCCCAGCCTGTGTCTTTCCATTGACTGTGTGATGCACAGTGGAGGTTGACAAGGCATGGTATCACAGAATCTCACTCCCATGTCTTCACTGCTTTCTTTTGCTAAAGAACTTCTTGTATGTAACATTTACTGAGAAGTTTTAGGCTTCATATATGTTTTCTTTATCTCTGATGCTGTAAAAAATTTCACTTCCTCTTCCATACTGTGTCATTGATACTACTGACATAGGATCAGTCTTTTTTAAAGAAGGATGAATGTTATTAAAAGAGAACTAGATAGCTACCAAAGAAGTTTTCCGCCTATGTAAAAGGCAAGTGCTTTGGCTCCAGAAGTGGACGAGGTGTGTAAGATAAAGTAGAATTTAGTTCCTCTGTTTGATGTAGCCAAAATTTTCTAATGCTTGCACAGGTTTGTTCAATACCTTTCATGTGAGCCAAATGAACATCTCCACTTGGTTCTGTTTCTCTTTGTTTCCTAAACATGCAGAAGAAATAAAAATATATAAAATATTCAGATACATACAATATACATATATATATACATATATATATAAAGCTTCTCATGTAATTGTTGATACATGGAAGAGTACTAATAATTTAAAATTTATTTATTCATAGTTACTTTGTGAATCAGTAGGGCTCTAGTGTCACGTGAGTTAAAATCAGAAGCATTAGCATTTTCCCAGAAAAAAACATGTATATTTTAGTTTAATGGCACTATTTCTATTTCACCTATACTCTATTTTTAATATTAATTTCTAACTCACATGACTATAGCTATGGGAAGAGCCTTTTCAGAGAAGAGACCCATATAATGGAAAAAAAATCTTAAACACGGTTAAAATTTTCATATTTTGCAATTAATGAAAAATCAATACAGGAGATGAGTATTGTACTGCTTTCTGGAAGCACTGATTTTAAAACCTAGACATACCTCCTGCATGGCAGAAACTGTACAGTAATTTTATCGTGAAAGATACTGTAGGAAGGTGTTGCAGTAACTAAGGAACCAATTTTAGTAAGACAAAAACAAATGTTGGAGGCATAACAGGACTGAAATATCAAAATTATTTTTAGGTATGGTATTAATTTCTGTCAATGTGTGGTACAATTTGAAAAGAAAACTCATTGATTATTATTAATATTATTTTTTATTTTTATACTTTAGTATGAATTGATAAAGAACTGAGCTGCTGTTGCTTGGATAGGACTATATGTATCATGAAGTTTTAGTTCAAGTACAAAGTGTGGACACCTACAAAATAAAATGTCAATATCATCTCATCCAAGTGTTTCTTTTAAACCTTCAGAGTACATTCCTGTGACATTCAAGATAAATGACAGTAATTTGCCATTTTTCAAACATTCAGAGTGTGGGTAGCCAAAGATTAGCCCCATGTCTTGGTTGGTGTCCGTTCAAACCACTGGTTTCCAGTAAATATATCTTTTAGTACAATAATTATGATACACTTGTGAGATGGTTGTGAAATTCTCAAAAGCAGTCTCTACTTATCTGTTATATAAGATTTCTATCATTGTATCTGAATGCTTCACAGTCTTCAGCATGTAGTAGAACAATAAAAAGATTTAAAAGACTGGATCCACAATATCTGTATTATTTCTGACAGGGTTGTCCTAAAAGTTTCTGACGGATCTTCCTCACCCTTCTTATGTAATTGATTCAATTGTTTAACTACATTTAGACTTAAAAAAGCACCTAAACAAAAAGCACCTCATGGCAATATAAATTTACTTTTTCATGTCCTATCCCCGGGGATTATAGAAAAAAAACATTTTGTTCCTCTTTGTGCCAGATTTTTGTTTATTTGGAGGCAGTTATTTTTTCCCTAGACTGATTCAGTTCTTTCATGGTGTACACAGGCCATGTTCTGTAACCCTGTGTTCAGACTTGTTTCTCTTCTCTGGACCATGTTTGAGACCAATATCTTGAATTAAATTTAGCTACCCAAAAGCAGAATGAATGACTTCATGTATCTGACATTATATACATCTCAATAGCAGCCTTTTTCCTTTTTTTTTTTTTTTTCACTGCAATATGATGTTACAGCCACTAGCCCACAGATATTGTTTCTTCCTACACCTTTACTAAATAAGCAGCACTAATGTGCAAAGGAACTGAAGAATCATGAGTACAGGCAACAAGAAGTCAAGAGGATCCCCTCACTCTGTACTGGTGGTAAAAGATCTCCACTACTGACAAGAGCCACCATAGAATCTACAAATTTGAGAGCCTTCCTCCTGCTCACGCACCTGTAATTGAACTACAGGATTTGGTTCCTTTTGCCCACTTTTCTTGACACTCCTTCCTTCCCCACTTCAGGAGTTACCTATAAAATGCCAAATGTGATACAGATTGTTCCCTCAGGTTAAAACTGGCATATAAAGCTGTCTGTTGCATTCAGAAAAAGTTCTCCAACTGCTTGTAACAAGGTTTACTTCCCATTACATTATCACCAGCATATATATATGATACTAGCCACAGATATTTGTAATTCAGGGAATTCCTGAGCTGGACATGTTTTCTGTGTGTATAGGAAACTTAAAAGATTTAATATTGCATGAATTTTTCTGAACTATTCCTGAGCTCAGGTGAAGTCTCGATAGGAGTAATATTTAGTGAAAAGGCATTTACAATATGTATGTTACATATTCTTGTATTTTTCAGTCTTTTTTTTTTTTTCAGTCCTGTCTGATGTGCCTTCCACATTATGCGCTGGAAGAGGGACTGAGTATCCAGTTTCTAATAAACCTCTCCAGACCACTATCTCTCTGACTTTACTGGAAGAGGACCAAGCTGCTGCTAAGTCAAGGTCAAGAGTGACCTTTTAAAAATGTGGAAAATAAACAGGTGTAGAATAACACGCACCAAAATTCTACAGTCCTAAGAAGAAAACAAGACTGATAAAGACTAATAATAGTGATGATCAGTAGGCGGAACAAATGAAATGCCATATACACACAGGTTTAGAAGAAAATTTAAGGGCTGATCATGTAAGTTTCTGCATGAAAGTAGGAAGCCTAAATAGCAAGATGGGAGCATTGCTTTGAATAAAACAAGCTATATTGAGAACCTGGAGGAAGACAAATAGTAGCACACAAAGTTACCAGAATACAACATATCTAAGGTCTGAAGCTTACAAGCTATGAAGTATATGGCTTTTAAAATGTCAATCCTTATGTTTTTGTCTGTTTCCAGAAGAGCAGAATATTTAACTTTTGATTCATTTATTTCCTCATATAATGCAATAAATGTTGAACTCTGTTTCTAGTGGGATGGGACCAGGTCTTGAATTGTTAGCATAAGGTATAATAGCAAAAGTGATGGAAGAATGTGATTTCAAAATGATTGCTTGTTTAGAAGGACATAATTCTAATTGCAAATACCTTGTTTTCTGTTTCCTTTAAATGGGACACAGCTGTTTTATGCTATTCAAACCTTTTTTAGGAAAATAAAAAATAGGAGAAAGCAAAGAATTATTGCTTTTATGCTTAGCTAGAGGGCATGACTACAATTTCAAGCCTTTACCAAATAAGTTCAATTCGGTTGGAGGATATGTTTCAGACCTGAAATGCTCTCAGGTCCTCTGTCTATGTAACATATAAGCATGAAAAAATAGGCAGATTTTCTTAACTGATCCCAAATGAAAGACAACTTTGAAAAAGAAAATTGAAGTGTCAAATGCTTGAAAGAGGCTCCAGAGGAGGACTTCTTTAATCTCAGGGAAAAACAATTGGAGGGGCCTGAGTGAATAAGGAGTTATAAACCACAGGATGTTTATCAACTTTGATCAGAGATATTAACTTGTACTAAACTTTTGCTGTCAGAACTAGATGGTTACCAAAAGCCCTTTCAAACATCTCTGCAGTTACTGTGATTATGATGCAGGTGTACCCAAACAAAGAAGTGCATTTTCTTGTGTAGAAGGAAACAATAAGAATTTATAAAAGAATAGGAATAGATGAAGAAATGACTGATTGACAGAAAAAACAATGTTCACAAGGGAAGTTGCAAATCTCCTGTTCTAACAAAAACACTGTATCACTGATGAGAGATGAATGTTGTGTTTCAGCTCTGTTTTATCCATTCGTGTAAAAATACAGAGTGAAAAGAGAGTTCCTCACTGCACAAGCTTTACATCCAGGGAAAGAAAAAACAAATTTAGAATCTGAATTCTACCTGAATTCTTTATAGATCAAGGTAAAACTATTTCTCAACTTGCTAACACAATGTTTATGAAGGTAATATGTGATCTAAAAAAAGGTAAAGAAAATTATGTTCAAATGAGGAGAGATGTGTGAACAAGTAGTCAAGCAGTGGATAAGAAGAAAAAAAGGATTGGAAACAGAGAAGATAGCAGTTGCCAATTCTGTCAAGAAATGCTTTTGCCTACATTTTTGACCTTTTTTTTCATAGTTGGATTCTTTTTTCTTTTAACAGTTCAGTCATTTGCTATTTTTAAAGTTAAATTTGAAAAATAGAGAAAAGAGAAGGAAAAAAAGATTCCATCAAGAGCTCTTGCTATTGCTTTTCTCCTTTTATCTTTTTCTCTATATATTTTGTGGGTTTGTTTTTGTATTACTGGAGCAGTTCTGAATTTTAATGATAAAGCACTTGGCTTGAACTCAACATGTGCAATAATAGGCTTAGTTACTCAGTACTTGTCCAGGATCTCTGAGAATTGCAAACCTTAACATATTTGGAAGTAGTTCATATCTTATCCCTGGTTTAAAACAATATGAAAAAGAAAGTGTATGCCAGAACATGGATGTTATAACTGGATTTGAAGACCCTTAAAGCAGGAGAGAGTGATTCTTTTTCAAAAAACAAAACAAAAATAAGTTGAAGAGTAAAAAAGGAAAAAGAAGTGTTATCAGAAGGTAATGTGTCTGGTTAATACACCAGAATGTGCTGCCATTCAAAGGTACATCAAGAAGTTGGATAAATGGGCCAGCAGAAACATCATGAAGTTCTATACAGGGAAATGCCAAGTCCTTCTCCTAGGGAGGACTAAGTCCAGGCTCCAGGGCAGCCTTAAGCATAGCTGGCTAGAAAGCAACCATGCAGTGAAGGACCCAGTATCATGGTGGATGAGTTGAGCTTGATCCAGCAACGTTTCCTTGCTGCAAAGAAGGAAAGTACATCCTGCCCCCAGCATATGCTAGTACCTGGGGTTGTTCCTCCCCAGGTATAGGACTTTGCTCTTCCCCTTGTAAGACTTCATGAGGTTCTGTCTGCTCATTTCTCCAGCCTGTCCAGGTCCCTCTGGAAGGCAGCATGACCCTTCTGGTGTATCATTTCTCCAAGTAACCAAAGCAGGGATTTGCATTTTGAAATCATGCCAGATCCTGAATCATATGGAGCTGAAGGCATGCGGGGTGACAAGCAGCACTCTGTACAACACTCTCCTCCAGCTAACTATAAAGAGGATTATTGACATGTCAGACAAAATCTCTGGAATGCTAGATTACATGCAGAGATTAGGTCTTTGCCTATTCACCAGGAGAGGCAATACCTCAAAAAGCTAGGACTAATTGCATTTGATTTGTAGGAGACTAAGTTCATTTTAGTCACTGGCAATGACTTTTTAGCCAAAAGAGAAAAGAAGATTCTATAACTGGAGGCACAATGTGAACCAATTCAGGTAAGTCTTTTTTCCTCCATCTGTTGACTGACCAGGTTTCTTAAAAAATTCCTTCAGCTCATATAGCTAAGCAGGTGGAATTGAGAAATTCACCTGGAGGCAATCCCCATCTGTCTGCACCCAGACCATATCCTGCCATAACCTCCACCTAGTTACAATCTGGAAAGTTAGCCAAGATGTGGGACTTGGCCACCATTTCTCCCCAACAATTTAAAGTCAAATATCCTCCGTAACATGGTTCTCTTGGTCTTCTGTGCAATAAGCAGAACCTTTCATGTACTCTAAGTTACTAAAACAATGTTGTATAAAAAGCAGTGCAAGGATTACAAACAACAGTGCCAATGCTAATTAGGGTTAGCCAAGGTTTTCTCATTCATACAGCTAAGGGAACATATGGGAAATGTCATGTTGTCATAGCAGATTCTTTGCTTCAGAAAGTTGTGTGAAACATCAAAGCCAAGTAAAATAATAGCTACATGCAACAAATGTGAGGTATAAGAGCTTCAGATAATATATCTTTTTTCACTGTCTGACAGGGGCTGAAGTAAGAATGCATGCAAAAATGAGATCTGCTGTGATGTCTATTGTCAAGCTGTTACTCTGACTCTTCTTCTGAGACGTTTCTCTAATTTTCATGTAAAAGTATTTAAAATATGATTTTTTTAAAAAAGTGTTTTTATTCAAACAGCACAGAAAGTCCTAGAATTGAAAATATTAACTGATAAAATCATACTTCATAAAAGCTTGAAACACTTCCTTTTCATATGGATGTAGCTCTTCTTTCTTCCTGTAGTCTGTAGGATTGACTTAGAAGAGAGTCAATAATTCTGATTGTGTTAGTTAATGACTGATCCAAATTTTAAAGCAATTTTTTAAAAATATTACTCTTTGCATATAGATCTCTCTTCAGTCTGATGATTCTATACAAATAGTAGAAGAGGCATTTCATCTTTTGTTTTGAGACTCACCTAGGAAGGAAACTTTTTTAGATGTTACTCCAAGTGGTCACATGTATGTATGCCCTAAATATAACACTCATGTAATTTCAGTGACTCATGGCCTTTCGGAGGAACACTGAAGTAATTTTAAGCAGACAAAAGCAAGCTGGTGGGAGGGGTTGATAGTCTGAGATGAACATCTGCTTACCAGGAGAATGTGTAACAGGTTTTTATTATTTCTATAAGAGAAGAAGTGGAAAATATGCTAGACTAAAGAGGTGAACAAGCGGTTTACTTTTTTAGTCTTGATTTTCTTCTTGTATTTTTCATTAGGAATGCTGTTGGATTCACTGTTCAGAGATCCCCAAAGAAAGGAAACACAAGTAGCTGAAATGTAGACATTGCCAGAAGTTTTTTCTTTATTTTGACTGTCTACCTCCAAAACATGGAAAAAGTAACATTTTGCAACAGTAGACTTCTTGTATTCTTCATTACCTCATGTCAGGTGACCCAGGCCCTTGGGCAGCGATTTTGGTTTTTCAGCCATTTTTTTTCTTGTGTGTGTCTTGGTGGGGTTTTTTTATTTGTTTCCCATTTAACCTTACAGAACAGAGCCAAGCACATCAGTCGACTTTAACAAGGTCTGTGGTTGCTCAAAGTTATGCTTGCTGGTAAGCCTAACAAGATGGCAAAGGTGGGTCTTAAGCTATGTGTGGAGCTTCAGAAGTTCAAGTTATATGGCAGGTTGTGCCATCTGATTAACAGGGAAGCTGAGCTGGCATGGAAACTTCTAGGTAATCTAAATGTCTGGGTTTGGGGAAGCAAATCAGTAGGCTGTGTTAAGACTGGCCATCCCCAGGTCTGTGGAGCAGTGGGACCCCTTGGGAGCTGTTGTCATCTTTTGTGAACCACAGTTTGATCTCTCTTCTTCTCTCAGCTGTCCATAATATGTGAGGTCTGTCCTGTGGCCCTTGGGCATTTGAAGGTTTGATGGCTGGTTGTTGGGATCAGAAAGGTTGGACATACATATATTATAGGAATAGCAACCATTGTAGACCAACAGCTTACCAAAGATTTTAAGGACTGAACATAACGCAATTTTAATGCAGTCTTCAAGACTACTCAATTAAACCTTGTTTTTACACTATCTTACTTCTTAACCTGATGCCATGGCTTCAGTCAATAAATACTACATGAAAAGTTATCTTCACTTTATTCCTGCCAGAGATTACTAGAAAGATGTCAAGAAAACTCATTATGCAGAATCATGGTGTAGAGATTTGTTTGAATTACTTATGATTTTACTCTCCTATGGAAGGATTTGTTGTGATTTCTTTTTCTTCTGGCCCTTTATTTTAGTTATCTGGTGGAATATGGGAGACAGGGTCACCAAGGGAAACAGGGACTGTTTAGGGCCTGTAGATGACATTATGACATTACTGCATTTCTGTTGACTAGCTCTGAACACATTAAAAATTATAAAGTACTAAGAGGTCATAAAGGTGTGTAGCAGCTGCGTCACAGCTGATGAAGTTACATGACTGCCAACCAGTATAATTTAAATCCCTTAAAAATATCAAGTGTAATGTTTAGTTGCAGCTCAATGCAGTAAGTGAATGCCATATAACCTATGAGTAATATACTGAGTAATGCAATCTAACTGTTTCTCAGGAGAATTTGGTTGTGGTTTTAGTCAACTAAGATTAACAACTGGCAAATCAAAACTGGAAGTCTTCATGTAGTCAACAGTGGAAAAGGCCAAGATGTGCCTTAGGGCCTTCATTGTACTGGTATATAGAAAACAGTATGACCTGACTACATTACACTATTGATATTATGTCTTGGAATTACTGAAAATATGTCACTTGAAAGGAATATTATTGCATTTTTTTTCTTCTCAGAATCCAAGACAAAAAATGAAGATGCAGCTAAAAGTGAAAACACACACTTAAGAAAGTGTAGGATTCAGTTATCATGCTCTCCTTCCTTCTGTGAATTAAGTTTCAGGTCAGTAGTCTGTAACAAATCTTCTGTTCCAGGGGGAGACAAGCATTACAACACAGAAACCACACTACCTTTTAAAATGCTTGTGAAAATAAGATTATATCTACCAGGATATAAAAAAGTATTTAACATATTAAATAAGAAATACTTTTTTGAGATTAACCTATCCTTTTTTTATTTAAAGGACATGCTCTTTCAGCAGAGATAGCTACACTAAAATTACCTTCAGCAAGCACAGTAAACTCTGAGATAATCATTATGATCTGAGACAAAAATTGTACTGTAGTGAGTATTTAAAACATAAAATTTTCTTGTATGTTCCAAGTATGTTTATATTCTGCTAGTATTTCTTACCATAGTTGAAATTGTAAGCAGCATTATGTTATGTATGTCAAGTATGCCTGGGGAGTAATGGAATTGCTTACTATAGGGAATTCAAAGAAGGATATCAAACTGACTGTTCTTCAACCATAGTTTGGGGGTTGCATACATTGAACAGGGATTGTTTTGCATCAACCGCAGGCATTTTTGTGCAATGCAGAGCAGGTGCCATCACTTAGTTTTCTACCAGAAGAAAAATCCCATCCCTTTTTGATATGCTTTTTGATCAGATCAGTGATATTGTGTCAGAAGAATTAAATGTTTATGGTTATTCAGAAGCTGAGCAAAACACAACCTTTAATGATACCAGTATCATTAGTGTTCTGCTGTGGAAAAAAAAAAACCTGTCTCACATAGGTTAGGTGACTGCTGATCAAAAGTTGCATCTGTTTTCAGATAGACATTTGTCTATGTGAAATAAGTATTTTTTCAATGCTTTCACGAAGATTTTGACAAGGTTAGGTTTACCTGAGATGATTTTTTTTCTGGTGTCCTTTGAGCCATGTCTTCCAGCTGACAAGAGGCTCTTGAAAATTTTAGAGCTTTCTGCCTTTGAAACATGGACTTGTATTCCTGGTTAACACACAGAGAACTGGAGCAATGAACTCTGTAGGGGTACGAATCTGTAAGAATGGAGCAAATATCTGTTAGGAGAGACTACAGAAGCACATATCTCTACAATAGTAAGCACAGTCCATCCCCCATTCACTACAGTATCTCCCTATGCAGTGCTCAATAGGTAGAGCAGAACTTGCATGTCTGTCTTAACAGCTCTGTGGACTTTTTCATACTTAGCTGTCTGTCTTGGATATGCAATGAAACATTGCTTCCTATGAGCAAAGTCATGAATCCTGGACAACATTACCTTAGTTAAATTCAATGTGAATTCTTTTGCCAATACTACTAATTTTATGCATTTTAGAAAAACTGTTTTGAAATGTACAGTGCAATTTTCTTCTCAGATAGAAGGTTAGTAAGTGTTTTGCCATGAGAAATGGAGTTTGTCTGCATGATAGTGACTTTGTGCCTGAGCACAGCGATTGTGTCTTAATGTTACGTTTCTTGTGGTGCTACTTAGCTGAAATCCAGCTGAGGTTTGAGATCCAGATCTGGCACTGAACTACACTGCTTCTCTGCTGTCTGTGAATCTGTGCAATTTGATAGCAGAGGACAAGCCTTGCAAGTTCAAATCCAGTTAAATCAAGAAGTCACTTTTTAACGTCAAATACAACTGTAACAATTAAATAGTATCTATAGAACAGTATATAACAGTTCTTGCATACTCATACGTGTTCTAGCTGACTTCGGTGTTGACTGCTTTGAGCATCCACCATTCATTTCAAATAGATTCTGATGCTAATTTTATTACCTCTCTAAGAGCATGTTTTCATTAGAACGATGAAGCAGGCATTCATAAATGAGTCATAATTAGACTGAGGTATTTAGTCTCTGCTTCTAATAAGAGACATAGCAAATAATATGTTTACTAATAATTATAGGGATACAATCTAAACAGTTCCTCTATTATATTGAAAACCATTGAGAAATTGAGGAGAACAAAGTCCATCTTAAATTACTAGTGCTACTTTTAGTGCTAAATTACTTTAATTACTAGGAGTATCTTAGAGGTTCTGACATTCTTCAGACTTTATCAGTTTCTTCTAGGGCTGTGTGCAGACTGGTGGTCAACCTGGTAGTGGAAACCTTCAGCTCCTGACACTCAGTGATGGCAGTTCAAATGAATGGCGGTATCCTCACTGCTTGGAATGGATGCCATTTGTCTTTGGAAGTGGGTGGTTGCAACCATACAATTCATTTCTTGAAAGTCTTTTTTCAGGTTTCCTCAGTCCTGGAAGTGTTTTGATAGCTTCTACTGCTTTCTGATGCCACTATGGTTATTTGAGTCCCGTCTGACTTGCTATCATATTTATTGTGTTTCTTCTGCAAAGCACTTCTCCATAATCATAGCCAGGCAGTGTTTTACAGAGGCAGGGAACTGGAGTCCTTGAAGTTAAAGATACTCTACTGTACAGTCTCTAAAAGCAGCAAATATCATTAACTGCCTCCTTTTCTCTCCTGCCATGCCTCACATATGGTGTGTGGGCCTTGACTTCGTAAAGCAACCCTCAGATCTGCAAATGCACCAAGCAGCAGAAAATGTGACTTAAAACAATAGTATCTAAAGAGGAGAAAGTTTCAATTTTCTGTGCAGAGAAAAAAAATCCCAGAGATATATCAGCTCCCCTCAGCCAGCATGTGTTTGCAGGCATCTGGGGTAAGACAAAAGTTCTGGAAACTGCTGGTGAGACTGACACAAGACAGGGCCCGGTGTGCCCCTTGAACATGGACCCATTTTATGTCATGGTCCCATTAAAATCATGGGCTTTTGAACACAGCAAAGAAAAGCCCACAGGCTTCTAACAAAGTGTTAATTTTTAAGGCTTGAATTGAGTCTTCTTCTCTCAAAGGGTTGATTGCAAATTCCAGACTTGCCTGGAACTCATTCCTAAGTAAGGTGTGGGACCTTGAAAAAGGGTCAATGCAACACCTTCAGTGTTATAACTATTTTCATAAAAATTTAGAATCACAAAATGATTGAGGTTAGAAGTAACCTCTGAAGGTCATCTGGTCCACCTCCCCTGCTCAAGCCATGCCACTTAGAGCACATTGCTCAGGACCATTCTCAAGTGGCTTTTGAATATCTCTGAGGATGAAGTGTCCATCACCTCTCTGGGCAACCTGTGTCTGTAATTGGTCACTCTCACAGCAAAAAAATGTTTTCTGATGTTCAGAATTTTCTCCTATATCTACTTTACTTTATTCAGAGACATTTGCATTTTGTAAGAAGAGAGGCATATTTTCTTTGCAAATATAGACGGAATCAAATACAGATTGTGAAATGATAGATGGCTAATGAAATGATCAGGTGTGAGAGCCCGCTACAGAGTTTGCCCTCAGCTGCTTAAGCAGGTACACTTGTAATTTATAGAAGGCATACTCCCTCCTCTGGATCTTCCCACAAGGCCAGCCCTCAAAAAATTCAGGTAAATAACCTCCCAGGAAATAATAGAGTCCATTTAGTTCCACTTCCTTGTCTAATACCAAGACTATGCAAAGCTGATTTCTCCTTTTCTTTCCTACAGGTATCATGATCATTGCAATCTCCTGCTTTCCTCTTGGGAATGGATAGAGAAGGGAAGGAGACCCATCTGAGCTACTATAAACATAGAAGCCACTCTCCAGCTTTCAGTTGAAGTCATAAAGAACGATCTCTCTCACTGATATATTATTCAACTTTAGATCTTTTAAATAAACTTCATGACAGTACTATCCTCCTTTTGGTATTTTTGTGAATTTAGTGAACTGCCTGCCAACAAAATCCCACTTCCTTCCCCCACCAAGTTAGAAAAAAGAACAAAGTTGCTAAAGCAGATCTGTAGGCTGCTCTTCAGGCACAAGTTGAAGTACAAGATACACTATTTGAATATAAGAAAACCCCCCGTTTTTTTACTGTGAGGGTTGTCAAACACTAGAATCAGGTAGAGAATATGGAGATCTCGAAAGTGTGACTGGACATGGTCTTGGGTGAACCTGCTGTTGGCAATCCTGCCTGCAGCAGGGGTTGGACTAACGATCTCCAGAGGTGCTTTCCCAGATCAGCTGCTCTGTTTTCCTGTGATTCTCCCACACTCTGGCTGCATGTCACATCTGTTCCCTTCTGCACAAGAGTGTGGCATTTCAGCACCAGTTGGAAATTCTTCCAGCTACTGACTTTTCCCTAGAATTTTATTCAGTGCCTAATACAGTACTGGGTTCTGGGCTCTAAGACCAGTGTTATTGATGGCTTAGTTTCTTAAATGCAACGTCTGCTTTTAAGCGATCACTTCTATCTTTTCTGTAGAAGCGAGGTAGCACAAATCAAAGTGACTCCAAATGAATCCTGTTTATAGTAAATAACTGCATTACCGATAAAGAATACCAAATCATATTTATTCTTAATTTAATTTGTACCCTTCTCTAAAGAAACTTTTTAAAATTTTTATTAACACCTTTGAGGGAATGCAAAGATTATGAATCCTGGAAAGAATGACTTTAGAAGTGGATCTGTCACAGTGGCAGCTCTCCAGGATCAAGCAGAGTGGAGAAACAGCAATGATTTGTGTTTTTATTGTACATTTTTTCCCTGGACTGTGCAATCCCCCGATCCACGTGGTCCCTCACGTGGTGCCATGTTGTCTCTCCTCCCCGAACCAGTCCCCGCCTCTGCACAAGCATGGTAGGCTGTCTCATCCGCTTCTCCTCAATCTCTGGCTTGTTATTGGACCTTGGTCCTCCTGTGTCCCCCATTGGTTAGCAGAGCCCTCAAGTCACTCCCTTTCCCCTGGACCTTGGCCCAATCACGTTCCTCCTTCTAAGCCCTCCCCTGGAGACCTTAAAAGCCCACAGGAGTTTCAAGTAAACCACTTTTCACCCTGGAATGCAGAGAAGAGAGTTGGTGGCTCTTTCCTCCCACAGAAGGGGGACCGCACCACTGAGACCCTCTCCGAGAAACCGTTAACGAGGAGTCACTACTATCAATTCTGTTAAACACCACTATTATTTTACCTTTAAACTGAAATGTGGCACATTTTTCTCAAGCCTGGAGTCTTTTGTCATTGTTTGGGTATTTTTGGTGTGTTTTCTTTTGGCGTGGGGGGGTTGTTTTGTGGGGTTTTATTGTTCTGTTTTTGTTTTTTTTTTTTATAAGCAGCATGGAGAAATAGAAAAAACAAGGATAACACCTTTGTAACAATTTTTAAAAAATTCAAATTTGTCTAACAGTTGTCAAACTCCTGTCTCAAGGAGCGTAGTAAGTACTAATTTGGCAAGGACGTATATAGTATATATCTGTGCCACAGAAATATCTACTTCCATTGTATAGAGTAGACCCCTAAGAAGAAAGCTACCAGAGTAAAGAGATACTTTTCTTTGCTTCATTTTTTCAAGTTGAGTTATAACTGATTTTTAAAATTACCTTTTCCTGCCTAAGTTTCTCTGGAGATATTTTGTAGTATGCCAAAATATAGACATAATATAAAGTATTATATAAAAAATAGCATGTCCAGCAGGACCAGGTAAAGGATCATTATCCCTCTGTACTTGGCACTGGTGAGGCTGCACCTTGAATCCCATGTTCCCTTTTTGGGCCACTCACTACAAGAAAGACATTGAGGTGCTAGAACTTATCCAGAGAAGGGCGATGAAGCTGATGAAGGGTCTAGAGGAACAGCTGAGGGAGTTGGAGTTGTTTAGCCTGGAGACGAGAAGGCTCAGGAGGGACCTTATCACTCTACTACTACCTGAAAGGAGGTTGGAGAAAGGTGGGTGTCGGCCTCTTCTCCTAGGCAACTAGTGACAGGAGAAGTGGACTTAGCCTCAAATCGTGCCATGGGAGGTGGAGGTTGGACATCAAGAAAAATTTCTTCACTGAAAGGGTTGTTAACTGCCCAGAGAGATGGTGGAGTCACCATCTGTGGAGGTGTTCATGGCCCTTAGTTCTATGATCTAACTGACAAAGTGGTGATGGATCAAAGTTTGGATTCAATGATCTTGGAGGTCTTTTCAAGCTAAATGAGTGTATGATTCTGTGATTCTAAAAATGTGAACACCCAAAAAGACTAGACTTGGAGTCTAAAAGAATGGCATAAAGCTACACTGGATACCATGATTAATTGTTTCTGCCACAACCGGCACATAATGCTTCTTCCTGTCCTTGTCTTTGGTGGTATCCCATTGGGAAAATGCATATCCATATCCCAATCGCCTGATAAGAGAATAGGGAGGAGGCAGGCAGGCAAGAAGCAATTCATCTATGTTAGTCAGTCTAATATGTCTTTACAGATTAAGGGGAGAAACCAGTACTGTTATGAATTAATGTGATTTAAGTTAAAAAATTGAAATAGTTTTAGCACTGCTTAGGATATTTCCCAGAGATTTCAAGAATGTAAAAGACCTTTTGCCATTCACTGATAAAATTCTGCCTGCTTTTGCAGCTAGAATAGTCTTGTAAATTAAATAACAACAGCAAGTGCTAGAGATTTACTGTTACAACGTGAATAACAATTCATGGAGAAGAAGGCAAGTATCCTAGTTTATTTCTATTGGGGTGTTTTTTTAAAGAAAAAAAGCCCACATATGTAGACTAGAAAGGATAAAATAATCCTAATTAATTTTCTTTCCTTTACTTCAGCAGACCTGAGAGATGAAAGAGATTCTAATACAGATGGATAAGCTAGGAGCCAAAAGAAAGGTAAAATAGGCAATTTTGAATTAGCTTAAATCACTTTCTATCTGCTTATTTCAGCATGTATTGTATTTCATATCTCTATATGTATGTATTTTGTTTACTATTTTATAAATAGTATAAATATAAATAGTATGCAATTTATAAATTATAATTGGTTGTATATGTATCTTCACTGACATTGGCTCACTAAGGGTAGTCATTTGACAATAGAATTAGAAAGTCATCCAAAAGCACTGGAATTCAAAAAGCAGATTGTTACATAGCATCTTACTACTCTTCAGTAGTAAGGCAAAAGTTTTCCTGCTTTTACTAGCTGTAAATGAAAAGGTAGAATGAAAATAAATTCCTCTGACCAAACATGGGGTTCTGGGAAGTATATGATGGCAGCAGAGTTAATGTTATATTGCTCTTACCTCCTGCTATTTAGGACAGTGAGTAACAGTGTCACTGTCATTCAAAACCTTTCAGACTTTATTTGCAGTCCAACAGAAGACCAAGGCAATTCCATCCAAGTAGTAAATCCAAAAAGATCAACAGAGGACTGGAAGCAGTACTCCAGAGAAATTTGTTCCCTCTACTTGGTCAACTTTGTTCACTTCCATCTCTGTTCTTTCTGATGCTCCACTTCCTTTCCAAGCAGTGCATGTCTAATCCCTGCCCTTTTAGGGCTGGATATCTATTTAAAGCCACAAGGTGACCTGATTCCCAGCACTTTAAGGATTGTTTTCCTTCATAGTGACAACTATTCTTCCAGGTTGTGAAAGGGTCTGTAAGGTTTCCATGTAGTAAAAACATTCCTGACATTCACTAATTCAGTGTTCTTTTCTGTTACTTTACTGGATGGGCATTTCCAATATTCCTCCCAAATCTCACCCATCTTGTCTAGTTGGACTGCATGGTCTTGGGGGAAGAACTGTCCTGCTCAGGATTTACAACATCTGTCATAACATATCCATTATCTCAGATGGAACTGTTATGTGGGGATAAAACATATGTGTTTTGTCTAGATTGAAAAACATTCTACAGATACAATTTAGGATTACTCAATCCCTGGTTATTTCTCAGGATCACATCTGTATCAATTATCTTCAATTAAAACAGCTGTTTCAGAATAACTTCTAATTCTAAAAATTGAACTACTTAATAAATATTTTGCAAAAATGTGTTTTCCACATATATTCATAGCATAAGAATTTGCTGTTGGTTTTGCCAAGTGTACTCAACATATATATACACTTAAACATGTGAACATACTCAACTCAAATATTTGTTTATGTGTATGTTCCCCCCTTCCTCCTTCTTTCCCCCAGCTTTATATACTGACCATGATGTCATATGGTATGCAATATCCCTTTAGTCAGTTGGGGTCACCTGTTTCGGCTGCATCTCCTCCCAACTTCTTATGCACCCCCAACTTGCTTGCTAACATGGCAATACAAAAAGTAGAAAAGGCCTTGGCTCTGTGAAAGCCCTGTTCAGCAATAACAAAAACATTTCTATACTATCAACACTGTGTTCAGCACAAATCCAGCCACTGTGCAGAAACTTAACTCTCCTCTAGCCAAAACCAGCACACTGCTCAAGAGACTTCATAATCCTATAGTGATTTAGCTCTCTAGTGACTCATAACAGATTTATCCTCAAAATGCTTATCCACTTGCCTTTTAAAACCCTGAAACTTGCTGTATTCACAATGGAAAAAGAATCAGCAGGTCTGTTGCCTACTGCTTGAAGAACCACCTCCTTTTTTTTTCTTTTGAACTTGGCTGCCCACAGTATTGTTTGGTGGAGAAGACTACAAACAATGGATCCTTTCTCTCCATACATACATCAGGACTGTGTAACTGTCTATCATCTGTTTCCCAGTTCTTCAGGATGAGAAAGCAGTCTCTGACTCTTTGGACTTTGTGTGCACCAGCAGGCTCTGCAATTCCCTTGCCCTCACCCCAGGCTCTGCCTGCCTTCACAGTTGGCCAACTGTTGACATGGTTAGCGTGTAACTTGGGATCATGCTGCTGTGGAAATACTAGGGGGAGAAAGAGCCAGAAGAGGACTCAGCAGAGACTCCTTCCTTCACTAGGAAGCTGAACATAAGCTCAGATCCTTTCTTTTAGGACTGTCCCAGTCTGCGTTGCAGGGGTGTCTGTGCCCAGTCATGGTCATGACTCTGCCTTGTTGGCTTGATTATTGACCTGCCTTGTCACTACAGTCTTACCTGAGGATCACTGGACTGTGGTTGACCCTGGTTACTGTCACCAAATCTGCTTAGCTCTTCTGGGACCATACCCTGTTGGAGAGGACACTGTCCTGTTCTGTCCCACTGTTTCCTATTCACTTCTCCTTGCAAGGCAGCCACCTCTTGATGCTCCTCTGTCAGCCTGCTCAGCCATTGCTCTTATAGAAGCAGCCGTTGGTGATCCTTGCTGCCTCTCTGTCTCTTCAGGTTCTTGTTTTTGCCCATAGCAGGGGGTTTGGAACTAGATGATGTTTAAGGTCTTTTTCAACCCAAACTATGATATGATATGATATGATATGATATGATATGATATGATATGATTGATATGATATGATTGATATATGATATGATTGATAGCCTTCCAGAGCCATGCAAGGGATTTAACTTGAGGCTGAAAAATGGGTTATATAATAACATAATTGTTTTCACTCTTGTTCTCATAACCTTTTCTAATAATTCCTAATGCTTGATTCCCTAGTTTTTGGACAGATACTAAGCACTGAGTTAACCTTTTCATAGACCTGTCTGCCACAAACCAAAGATCTCACTCCTGAGTGACAATTGTAAGCTTATAGACCTTTTCTTTTATGTGCATCAGTTTGCATTTTCCTACATTGAAAATAATCTGCCATGTTATTGCTCAGTCACTAAGTCAGGTAAATGCATTCTGCTGTTCTCTGTATTTAGCCTTTGTGTTTTCTATCTCCATAAGAGTTGAAACTTCATACGAGTTGCGAACTTTGATCACTGCTTACTCCTTTTCCCAATCAATTAAGGAATAGAATGGATCCCAACATTTCTGTGAAACTCTCCAGTGATCACCCCACCACAATAAATGACTGTGAACTCCCGCTTTCTCAGAATCATGGAATAAAAGAATAGGTGAGGTTGAATGGGACCACAATGGGTCATCTGATCCAACTTCCCTGCTCAAACAGGGTCATCCTAGAGCACATTGCACAGGGTTGCATCCAGATGGTTTTTGAATATCTCCAGTGAGGGAGACTCCACAACCTCTCTGGGCAACTTATTCCAATGCACGGTCATCCGCACTGTAAAGAAGATCTCCCTCATGTTCAAGTGGAACTTCCTGTGCATCAGTTTCTGCCTCTTGTCCTATCGCTGGGCACCACTGAGAAGGGCCTGGCTCCATCCTCCTGACACCTGTCCTTCAGATACTTGCATACACTGATGAGGTCCCCCACTCAGTCACCTCTTCTTGAGGCTGAACAGGCCCAACTCTCTCAGCCTATCCTTGCAAGAGGGATGACCCAGACCCTTAATCATCTTTACTGCCCTCTACTGGATCCACTCCAAGAGCTCCATGTCTCTCTTGTACTGAGGAGCCCAGCACTCCAGATGTGGCCTCACTAGGGCTGAGTAGAGGGGCAGGATCACCTTCCTCAACCTGCTGGCAGTGCTCTTCCTAGTGCACCCCAGGATTCTGTTGGCCTTCTTGGCCACAAGGACACACAGCTGGCTCATGGACAGCTTGTTGTCTACGAGGACCCCCAGGTCCTTCTCCACAGAGTTGCTTTCCAACAGATCAGCCCCCAGCCTGTTACTGCTACCTGGGGTTATTCCTCTCCAGGTGCAGTAGCCTGCATTTGCCTTTGTTGAATTTCAGATAGTTCCTCTCTGCTGGTCTCTCCAGACTATCAAGGTCCTTCTGAAGTGCTCCACAGCCCTCTGGGGTATCGGCCACTCCTCCCAGCTTTGTGTCAGGAGTGAACATGACATCTGCCCCTCCATCCAAGTCATTGATGCATAGGTTATACAATACTGGGTCCAGTATTGAACCTTAGGGGATACCACTTGTGACAGGCCTTCAACTAGACCCTGTGCAACTCATTATGACCCTCTGGGATCCGCTCTTCAGCCAGTTCTCAATCCACCTCACTGCTCATCCAGTTCACACTTTCTGAGTTTGCCTGTCAGGATATTGTGAGAGACAGTGTTGAAAACCTTGCTGAAGTTGAGGAAGACAATATCCACTGCTCTCCCCTCACCCATTCCAGATAGTTGTTTCATTGTGGAAATCAATCCTGCTGGTCAAGCATGATTTACCTTTAGGGAATCCATGCTCACTACTCCGTATCACCTTCTTGTCATCCATGTGGACAGAGATGGGCTCTGGAATAAAGCACTCCATCACCTTTCCAGGGATTGAGGTGAGGTTGACTGGCAGGTAGTTCCCTTTGTCTTGCCCTTTCTGAAGACTAGGGTGACATTTTCTTTCTTCGAGTCCTCAGATACCTCTCCTGATTACCACGATTTTCCAAAATGATTGTGAGTGGCCCAGCTATGGTGTCTCAGCATTTGTGAATGAATCCTGTCAGGGCTCATGGACTTGTGGATTTCAGGTTTTCATAGATGTTCTCTAACCCAATCCTCATTGACCAAGGGAAAGTCTTCCTTTCAACATTCCATTACCTGGGTCTCCTGGGTCAGAGATTCCTGAGGACTAGTCTTGTCAGTGAAGACCGATTCAAAGAAGGTATTCAGTAACTCTTCCTTCTCTTTGTTCTCTGCTACCAAGGTCCCCTATCCATTTAGTAATGGAACCACATTACCCTTTGCTTTCTCTTTTTGTTGATATATTTGAAAAAGCCCTTCTTCTTGTTGTTAAAATCCTTGGCCAGATTTAATTACTAACGGGCCTTGGCCTTCTCTCATTTCTACTTACTCTGACCACCTCTCCATGTTCATTTCAAGTGGCCTGATTCTGCTTCCACCTCCTGTATATTTACTGCTTATGCTTGAGTAATGACAGGACTTCTTTATTCATCCATGCAGGTCTCTTGCCTCCTTTGCCTAATTTCTTGCTCAAGAGGATTCAGTTCTTGAGACTGGAGGAAGTGATCCTTGAATATCAACCACCTCTCTTGACCACCTCTTCCCTGCAGACACCTCTTCCAAGAAGATCCCTGAAGAGGCTAAATTTAACTTTCCTAAAATCCATGGTTATAATCTTGCTTGCTGCCATGCTTTCTCCTTGCCCAACACTGAACTCCAGAAACTCATGGTCACTGCAGCAAAGCCTGCCCTCAAATTTCGCATCTCCAACAAGGCCTTCACTGTTTGTTAGTAGAAGGTCGAGGAGCGCATTCTCCTTCCTACTCTTGGCAGTTCTGCTCCATGCCTGTTCCTTCCCCCTTATACTGTGATGTTGAGCTTCTTTAGAAGACTTTGATGACTGATTGTTTCCTTTTGGAAGTCCATGCAGCCTACAAAGTCTGTGAAAAATCATCTGTTAACACATATTCACTGGATCGGGCGAAGTGGAGGACTCTGCCCGAACCACGTAGGGAAAAAGGGACTTTGTAAAAGCTCCATTCTTTATAAAACTGCAGAATGGCCAAAGTTCTTATTCCAGCCCTGACACAGAAAATTAGTTTGTGGTGACTTCTCAATAGATGCCTCAAATTTGTCAATCCCTGCACTCCCATTTGATTTCGCACTTTTTTTCTCAGAGATACCTTTCAGCCAAACTGCACATTGCTTGGGACAAAGGCAAAGTTATGTGGTATTGTTTTGATGGCAAAAGCAGTTTTAGGCAGGAAATTGACTAAACTATTACAGTGATCACACCTAGCTCTAGAAATCTTGATTGCATCAGAGTTAATGAATATGGAATATATGTCAAGAACCTTCTCTTGCAATTTTATAAACAGCGTTCCATTAACAATAGTTGCAGAGTAACTAGAAAATATTTCTACTCATAACTTACTGAGTAATTTTGTTGACTTCCTCTGGTTTTGAGAAAGTCTTCATAACATTGAAATGAGAATAAAATTATAGATATGATGTACATGTTCTTCCACTCTTTTTAACACTATTTGTTTGCTTTTAGTTTTATTATCAATCTCCAGCTTCCCCCTTGCCACACCCATCTCAAAAATACCAGCCAGTGAGGGCTACATTTCATTTAGGGCTACAGATCCAAAGATTTAAATCTATGACAGCTGGTATAATGTATGCACTGTTATGAAAGTTTAAACAAAACTGATTTGCAGCTCCAGATAATAAAATTTTAGGTTGATGTAACACAGAAACAAATTGATAAATTAGCTCATAGTCATATCTCTAAAATATCTCTACCCCTTGCCTGAATGTGTGTTTACTGGAAATAATCACATAGAACTGTAAAATAGAAAACCTGACTTACATAGCTATATAATTCTGTACAAGGATATTTTTTATAGTCATGTTACAAAGTACTGCATTAGCTCAGATATGCCCATCTGAATATATTTTACAACATTGGAATTATGTGCTCCACTCACTTGTTTTACTGCGAAGAACTGTCCACAGAAGACAAAGTTCTTAGATACCATTGGCATAGGTAAGTTATGAAATGACCAGAGAAACCCTAATTTACAAAGGTTGGATATTACTGGCCCATAGATGACCCCATGCCAGACCGGCTGGATACCTGAATGAGGCTGTGACCCTGTGGGAAGCCAGCACTCCAGCAGGCTCCTGGAGGACCCATGGAAAGATGAGCCCGTGCTGGAGCAGGTTTGCTGGTAGGTCTTATTATCCTGTGGGTGACCATGTTGGAGCAGCCTGCTCCTGAAGGACTGCACCCTTGGAAGGGACTCATGCTGGAGCAGTTCATGAAGAACTGTATCCCATGGGTAGGACCTACTTTGAAGAAGTTCATGGAAGACTGTCTCTCATGGGAGGGACTCCACGCTGGAACAGGGGAAGAGTGTGAGGAGTCCTCCCTCTGAGGAGGAAGGAGAGGAAGAGGCAACCAGTTTTGAACTGACTGCAGCCCCCATTGCCCAACCCCCTCCACTGTTGAAGGAAGGAGGTAGAGAATTTGGGAGTGAAGTTGAGCCTGGGAAGAAGGGAGGAGTAGAAGAGTGATGTTTTATGATTTAGTTTTTATTTCTCATTATCCCACTCTGATATGATTGGCAGTAAATTAAACTGATTTCCCCAAGCCGAGATTGTGTTATGGTTAGGTAACCATCACAAGTGATCTCTCCCTCTCCTTATCTCGCTCAGTGAGCTTTACAGTATATTTTCCCTCTCTCTGTCCAGCTGAGAAGGATAGTGATGGAGCAGTTTTGGTGGGCACGAGTCTGCACCCATGTTCATAGGTAGACACATGCACAAAATGTTGCCCTGCTCCAGAGACTGTCAGTTTCTTCTTCAGATCCCATAGTTCATCAACCCTCCCTCCTGTCATTTAGTTGCTTGAGCTCAAGTACAGCTACAGAAAGCACAACAGATGGTTCTGAGTGGGAAATTTTTGTGTGAAGAAAGCTAGAAACCTGAGTGTGGATGATACTCCTAACCACAGGAGCTGCTGTTAAGCTAAGACTCTAACCCTTGGCTCCTGCCTGTTCCTGGCTGTGCACTTGGTGATGCAAACCCTAACCCTGATGCTCAGGTTGACTTCCTAGCTTCGGTTCAGACCTGCCTTGTCACCATGGGTTTGTTTGGTTACTACTGACCTGTGTCTGATCCTAGTTACAATCACCAGACCTGATCCTGATCTTCACCTTTAGGCATGACTTCATGACTTGCCTTCAGACCTGCAACACCACTAGGGACTTAGCTGATGATCTGGGCACCAGGCTGATTCCAACCGTAAGTCCCCAGGCCTTGTCTTGTGCTTGGCTTCTGGCTCCCTGTCCCTTAGGGACAAGCTGGCCCTTGCCCCTCCCTGACAGTCTGTTCTTCATACCTGATCCTCCTTTTGTTGCCCGGTCCCATAAATTGTTTCAAAAAGGTTTAGCTTATGAATAGTGGAATGGCTTATTGACAGGTTGAAATAAAGCCTCACTGCTGTTCTTCCAGGCTCATTGGTCAGATCCTTGTGGCTGAAAGACTGATCACTCTCTGTTTGGTGGTGAGTTATTCAGCATCCCTGAGGAGACATGTCATGTATTATTACAGGCTCAGACACGAGCTCTCTGGAAAGAGGTTTATGAAATTTGAGTTTTCAAGACAAGAGTGCCTAACAGTAATAAGCACAAGGCACTGCTTCCAGGCACATTTGCAAATCTGCTGGGCAATCCTGACAACTACTAATTTCAAATATTCTGGATATATTCATGTGAAATCCTCCCAGAGATGGAAGGTACTACAGAATTCACCCTTGGTCTAGTTGACAGTCCTTTTTGTTAGCTCTTGGTAGTGTGACCAGAACAGCATATACAAGGGTGGAATTCTGAATGCCAAATTTTTGAAGAAGCCTATCAAATGCAGAGGCTTACCAGTGCAGAGTAATGAGGCACAGACCTGTTTATTATGCTGTCACCTAGAAATACCGACTTGAAAGGGTTCCAAGGGCAAGAAATTTGCATAACTTGTGGGAGCTTGTGGAGTAAGTCAGACCTTGAACTTCATCTCCTGGCTCCTGTATGTGGCTCAGAGAAGAGCACTGAGTCTTCATTTTTCTTGTATTATTTTCCACACTAACTGAAGTTGTCTTACAGGTTTAAAACAGCATTTTATTGAAATTTTGGCAAATGAGCAGAAACAGGAAGAACTTTTAAAAACTATGATAAACAACTCCCTGTGAGGCACTGAGAAGAAGCAGTGTTTGATCACATGCCAGCAGAATCTGCCTTTGACTTTTCTATTGATGGACACATTAAGATTATTTTAATTCAGAACTGACCACTGAAGGAGATAAATGGAATAAAAATACACGTGTTTTTTTTTCATTTTACAGTCTGAAAGAGAAGATACAAAGATGTTCACTGCTGAGAAGAAGTGCCTCAGTCATGCATTATAGGCAGTGTTTTACCTCTCTATATGTATGTATTTTGAGAGGAGAGGGAAAGATAGCAAGAAAACCACTGAAATAGGCAAAATCTGTCATGGTATTAGTTTTCCAAAAAGTCTTCACAACAGAGAAAGCACATAAAGGCACCTAAAGCTTCTGTCTGTGTCTCATAATCATTGTGATTATTTGTGTTCTTAAATAAACTTTTAAAAGTTTCAGCCATGGTTTTATTACTGGTTTTATTTTTTTATAATTAATTTTTTCTTTTAATTGCATTCTGTACCATAAAGCTGGTGAAATCCATAAGCATTTCTCCTTATTTATTAGTGGCTGTGTTCTTTTCTGTTACCACATTCCTTTGTCTTGCCACAGATTCTCTGCCACCTCCACCTGGAATACGGGTTACTTTCTACCTTCTCCTGACTGGTAAGTGTTACATGTTTTTGCTTGATATTACTCCAAATAAAGTTTCTGTTCAATTAAGAGCATTTGACAGGATACACTTTTCATTTACCATATTTAGCAGGGGACTTTCAGCATTACATTCACTGTAGTGCAGTCAGATTTCGTTTGTCAGTTATGGTACAGAAGTTATTCTAGGGAAGTCCACCACAGAAGCAGTGATAAGAAATAATAAACCGCGTCAAACTCATACAGAAAAGGGTCTAATCAAATGTGACTTGAAATAGTTTATATAGAATCTATGTTCACCTGGAGCTTGATGGGCTGACAGTAATGATTACATGTACTTGAGTGAAGAAAGGTTCCAAGGGTATACTGTTATTCCATCTTGCTATTTGAAATACAGTTGGAAGGGAGAAAAGATCACATATTTATGGATTTGTAAATAAAGTGAATAGTTTCTTATTACCAGTTCAGTCTTTTTCTGCAAACAACCCATGATCTTCAGTGTAAAATTGAAATTTGATGTAGTTGCAATACAGAGGGCTTTTGGCACACAATGACTACCAAATTCTGGGCAGTGCTATCTAAATTTTAACAATACTGCCCACAGAAATAAAGTTATATGTAAAATTGCATACAAAGCCTCACTTTTAAATATTTCCCCTTTTGGACTCTGGAGCCTCAATCTGCTTATACTTGAGAGTCTACAGTTGCAGAGGAGGTTATGATTAAGGCAGAGAAATGTCACCATATCACAGGAAAGGAAAGATCATCTGTGTCAGCAGTAGAAAAGTGCAGCAGAAGCTGAAAATTCAATGTCTTGTGCTCTTAAGGAGATTTGTCTCATTCCCTCCTTCTACCCTTTTTTCAGTTACATATATTTATCACAGTTCCCATCTGATGCACAGACTCTCCCTTCCTCCTCCTTAGAAATCTTGACAAGCTGCTAGAACTCCTTCTGCCCCATACTGCATCACACTTGTGGAAATTTGTCATGTAGAGGGGAGCTGAAAATGTTCAGGTTGTTACTTTGGGTTTTTATTTTTCCTGGAAAGAGGAAGGATTTTATTTTTGCTGAGGGCCAAGGCTGAGGCACTTTCCATCCCTGAGCAATACTTACTGAGAATGGTGGGAAAGAAGCAATGGAAGATTGACACTCCTCTTGTCTGTACATGGTCCTTATTACTCTCAATGTACTCTCCAAATGAGCAGTCCTGGAGGAGCAGTGAGGTTATGTGATCTTCTACTTCCTTCTCAGCTGAACATTTTTCTATTTTTTTTGAGTATTTCCCTTACGTGGCTGAAGAAGAAGCTAGACTCACCCCTTTACTTTGCTAAGAACATCTTTCGGAGCGTACTTCATATTCTGGGCAGATGCCATTTCCACTTTATTTAAAATTAGCAGGAAGCTAAAGGCCGTACTTTCCTTCCTGACCTTCTGCTGAAAAAGGCTGCTCTCCAGGGGACTTCAGAGAGGAAGGCAAAGTTGTTCAAGATGTCTCTTGGTATCAGCAGATATGTATCATTAAGTATGATGCCTCATAATAAATTGATAAAATTTACACTTGGTAATTTACACCTTCTAATGTTCTCTTATATTTCTAGTTTGTCATTCTGCATCTGTAACGTTTAAGAATGTAAGCTCTGTTTTCAGCTGACATTTCATAATTCACATGTGTATGAACATCTGAAATCCCAAAAGAAAGGAAAGAGATTAGAAAAACATTAAATGAAATTCCAGTGGGCCTGAGCTAATATTTATTCAGACTCCATGACCTTAACGCTGTACAATGCCTTCCTGTGTTATCTCTGCTCTCACTTCACATTACAACCCATAAGAACCAGAGGATGAACATCATTTTGCTTGTGGCAAATACTGACATAGTCACAAAGTATATGTGGTATCTAGCTTATCAACAGGCAGCAGGCAGGCCCAGAATTTACACCTACAAATATGTCCCACGGTATCAAGAGAAGTAATACTTGATAGTGTTTTCAAAGATGGTTTCAAATGAGTACTGGGAATCTTTCCCTGAGACAACAAACCATATGTTTTCAACAAGTTGCATTTAAAAAATTGAAATATAGTAAGCTCAAAGCATACAGACAGAATAACCATGCAGTTGACAGAATATCCATGCATCAGTGGCATAAGAGAACCTATTGTAATTACTTACACTGGACACAAGTTACTGAAGTCAGCAAAAAGAATTTGTAAATCAAAACACACTGCATAATGTAGAGAAAACATATTTGGTGCTTTAGATTACTTCTGCAGTAATCTAAATACTCATATATTACTTGGTTTATAAGTCCCTTCCTTTTCTTTTCGAAGGGGTTGCCATTAAAACATCAACATTTGCCCACAGATGAAACAGGTTGCAGTGACTCACTTCAATAAATTTTCTTTTTGGGTTGGAAAAGTGTTTCTGCATCTTGCAGCTTCCAGATTGGTACCCTTAATAATTGCTCATACGGTCTAATTTGTGGATTTCATACTGAAAAAAAATAGCGTATGACCCCTGAACATCTGACCCATTCTTTACTGAATTTTACCTTATTTTCTCAACCTTAGGTATAAAACCTGAACTTTGCAAATTAATATTGCTTGCACCCACTACGTTTCCTTTATTCCCTTGTTTGGTTCTCAAAACTTATCTTTGCTCCTTCACTCCTTTTCTCAAACAAAATATAAGTATCTCCTTTTCACATGTATCTGTATTTAAAAGTACTGTCTGTACCACTGGCTGTCTTTACAACTGGAAATACTAGAAATACTAGGCATTTTTCTTGCCTGGGCTAGTGCTAAAGTCAGTAGCTAGATATCTTTTTTTTTTTTTTAATCTTTCTATGTCAGATTTCTCTTGAGACTAACGGGGTTTATGACTAATTGCTTCTGGATCAGGCTCCTGGATCATAACTGTTGATGTTCATGGCCGGTTGCTGAAGTATGGTTGACAGATTGGGCAACAGGGCTGTTAATTTCATGCCTTAGGTTTTACTCTTTTTTTTCAGCTTCTTCTGAAAGGAAGAGTAAAATGGATGAGTAGGGCAGTAGAAATGGACATAAATAGATGGTCTTTCAAACAAAATATAATGTGTGTAGATCTGAATTTACTTCCTGGATTACCCACAGACTTCCATGGCTCCCCTGAGCATCTTTTAAAATATCTGTTTCCCATCACTCAGTGTTTAAAGACATTTACCTAGAACACGAGGAGCATTACGGCACTGAATTTTCATGTGCTTTTCCCTTAAAGAGGAAGATCTATACAAGCATAAATGAACATAGAACTTTTATTTGTCTCAAAAGAAAATTGAGGAGTGATCAGTAAAGCATACCATTCTGATTTTCCACATTTGTGTTGCATAGGCTTTATTGTATATAAAGAAACTTCCAGGATATGAGTGGCTTGGCACAGCCTACATTTTGGAAGTCATCTGGTCCTAAAAGAGAGAAAATTTAAAAATATTTGATATTTAACAAATTAACCAATTCTTAAAATGCTATTAGTTTAAACTACTTAAGGGTGTATATGAGGCTGGAGAAGGAAGGTACTCCGATTACAAATTCAGTTCCACTCCTCCTTCTCCTTCGCCTTCTCCTTCGCCTTCGCATTTGCCTTTTTTTTACCACTATGCTTTAGCACTGCCTGATGTCTCTCTACTTATTTTGAATGAGGCAGAATGGTGCTATTTAACTGGCACTCATTTTTTGTTCCTTATTTCCTGCACAGTGTTGAGGCAAAACACACAGAGAAGTGAAATTTTTTCCCCCTTATAAACATTATGTCACTTGTGATTAACTGTTGATATCTATTTAAGTGATAGTTTAGTAGTGTTACTGTTGAATGTCAAAAAGTAGTCAGATCTGAGTCATACATTATATGGTAAGCTCTTCTATAGCTCTGTTATCCACAATGAATTCATGCCATTACATCTCTGTCATTTCAGCAGCGGACTTCTTTTCTCAGTAAATACAAGGTCATTAAGTAGTCAGATATCTGCAACCTAGTAATTCTGATGAAATTAAAGATCCAACAGTTTCACTACAGTAATAATAAATGACTTACTCAATTTTACAGTAGGATGGATGGGTACCTTTCAATGAAGGACTTGAATAAGGCTGAAATCTAAATATCTTTTTTATACTGAAGAGTATATCTCATTCATTTGAAATATTAAATGCTGGTTTTCTATCAGGATATTTTTTTTGTTACATCTCTGAATGCAGACAGCCACAAAGACTAGCTATTTGCTTCTATGTTGTCTCTGCTTACAAATTAAAGCAGTTTTTTAGAAGAAACTGCTCAGAGTATCCTAATGAGAAAGAAGTGGCTGAATTTCATCCCTGAGTTCATCACTGAATTGTCCTGTAACTGTAGACAAAGCAGTGAGGTGAATCCCACTGACCTGAGGAGGTACTCCGTTGACCTGATTAGGAAAGCTGGTACTCGGGAGTTCTCAGGGCAAACTAGAGGTCAAGTCTAAATACCACGACAACATGGACATTAGAACAATGTGAATCTTAGACAAAGACCAGGATAAATGGAGATGTGCATTGTGAGATAAAGCCATTCAGATCCAAATTCACTGTATAACAGTTACATGGTGCTCCCTTCTGTGTGAGTTACATTATACTAGAATAACAATTATAACCGGATCTGCTGCCATCTAATATCCATATGTGCTACTTAAAGACAATTTAGAAAAAGGATTCTCTTTTTTTCTCTCTTTCTTTGGCTCTGTTAATTACTTAGCAACTGAGCTCGTGGTGTTGCAGAAAATTAGGTTGGGAAGAAAACATCCTGTACTTATTTTAACAGTTTATAAATGTTGTTTTTTAATATTCACTCTCTTAAAAACTTCTTCCCCCCCCCCCCCAAATAAAAGTACATATTTAAGCCCTCTATGCTTCTTTAAGAGTAAAAGTTCATTAGGATCAATGTCCTCTTCATCACCTTTTTGTTCCTAAATCTCCTATATCCCTTCTGCCTTACTGTGCATCAAAGACAGAATGGAAACTTGTAATGTAAATACAAACCTGAAACACTTTACAAGTAAATATTATTGTCAAAAAATCCTGAGCTTAGCGACTTGTATTTTGATTTTCTGCACACTGTCATGGTTGAAGTCTTTGATATACTAGTACTGAGAAAATCTTTACCTGTGACTCAAAGTCTCAGTTGTAAATGGTCCCAGGTGGAAAGAACAACTGAGTTATAGCCTCTTTTGCCCTCTTCTCAATGCTTGCTGAAGAGAAACAGTGCTAAATGGGGCTAGCAAGTTTGCTTCAGGGGAACTAATTGTGGCTTTCCAGTACCTGAAGGGAGCCTACAAGAAACATGGAGAGAAGCTGTTTACCAGAGCCTGTAGTGACAAAGAAAGCGGAAAGAGAGTAGGTTTAGATTTGATATCAGGAAAAAATTCTTTATTTTGAGGGTGGTGAAGCACTGGAACAGAAACTGTGGATGTTCTGTGTTTAAGGTCAGGTTGAATGGGGCTCTTAGCAATCTGGTCTAGTGGAAGGTGTCCCTGCCCATGGCAGACGGGTTGGAAGTAAATGATCTTTTAGGTCTCTTCCAACCCAGAACATTCTATGAATCCATGATTCTATGATTCTGATATAAAAATGAATCTGCTGCCTGGTGTTAGCAGAGATCTTTGCAGAAATGCTACTTCTGCTTCAAACTTCAGTCCTATTGCCTCTGGCTTCTGCTGCTGCCAAGTGTCACAGCCTGACTCCATCTGGATACATCCATATTACTAAATAACACATGACAGAGTCAACTCTGTAGATGTGAGACTGTGTTGAATGGCCAATCGTGTGTTCACAAAGCTCCTGCCTCTGTCCTCCCAAAGAAGAGTAGCTGTGTCCAATTGTCCTTTGGGAATGAGGTCTGTCATGTATTATCCATTGGGCACTATTTGGCAGAGTGCTAATTTCCACAAAGCAAACGAGTGTGAGAGAGCAGGTTAACAAAGGGGTGAAAAGATCACCAGTCAATTGCCTAGCTTTTAATGTTGACCCTTTTAATTTCCCTGTATAAATGCATCCACCTTGTCTACCACGCTGGGTGCAGTAGCATTCTTCTACATAAAATGTATCTCATCCTGAGCTTTAATTTAAATTGCACAAAAACCTTAAGTTCATTGATTCATGTTGCATATGTATATATATTTCAAATGTATATATATTTCTCTGAGCACATGTGGACACATAACTATATAATCTCACTAGCATCCTTGCAAATTCAGTTTGGTTCTAATGGACAGCGTGCTGTTTTCTTATCAATCATCATTTCTACTGATATGAAATGATAGGTTAGAAAAATTTCATATCCTCTGCCTAACAGGAGCCAGGAGATGGCAATTTCAGACGGAGGTGTAAAAAAGTTTAAAAATAAAAAATAAGATCCTACAAGCCAAATGATTTCCATAGTTACACCTCTGAGCATTCAGTAAGATTTCACAGCTGTCATCAAGAACTAAAATTGGTCTGCATGATCTTTCTTACTGGTTGTGATGGAAGGGAGTGAAAGAAAGTGCTCTTATTCTCAAGATTTGTGGATTTTACAGTGGTAGCCGCTCTTAAACTTCATAGGAAAAGGAAAAATATGGCATGAATACTATCTCTAAACAAGAAAATCTACCATGACTTAGAGGTATGATTTGTAATCTATTAGGACTCTCTAAGTCATAATTCAGTGTGCTGGGAGAATTCTTCTTCTGTGCAAATTTACCTTGAGTCTGTACTTGGAGTCATGCCATATATACACAACCAAGTCAAACTCTAGTCTTTCCTGGTTTACACTGCATCACCATCTAGAAAAAGGATTGCTTCTTCTGCTGTTACTTTGAGACAAGGATTTCAAAACTGATATGGCAGCAAACGGACAATATATTTAAGTTCATCACACTTGTGAATATGATGAAGATGTGTTCCAGAAGAACTAGAAAATAACTGCATAAGTGGTTTTCATCTCATCTAACTTTAACCCTACGTTTTCATCTACACTTTTACATGTTTGTTTATGTAATGGAGAAAGACACTTAAGAGAATACACTGTACTATGGAAAAGTATATATCCACATTAATCACCTTCTGGATGCATGCAATTCTCATCACTGAACCTGGGGGGAGCTTAGAAGCTGGATTCATCTTTCCTTATGCAAATCTTGTTGTTATATATACATGTCTACTTCTCCACCGGGCTTTCTATGTAGACAAAAAGGATAAATGGATGTTTCTTCAGGTGATTTGTCAAACACTAAAGTAGAGACACAAGTAAGGAGAATGAATATTTCTTTCCATATAAGTACACTGGAAGGTTATGGTGTTCTACACAGGTGAGAAAGCTACATTATAGACTTGTAAAGTCAGGTGAAATAGGAATTTTGGTGAAGTGGAAACTAGATGACTTGCTTAGATGGAAGACCTTACTTCCACAAATCACTTCTGTGTGATCTCTTTAAATTCCAGTCCACAGTACACATTCCATGCATAAGCAGGTTAATAATGTATAGTAGCAATCTTATTTCAACTCTTTTCACAGTGCTAGGGTCTCTTCAGAAATGTTGATAACCAGCAAAACAGAGAATTCTTAAAATGTTTTAAAGAATGTTCATGGAAAGTATTTCCTATGTCTGAATGTATGTAGTGGAAAAATAATACAATTAGGGAAGGATATTTGAAGGTGCATCCCAGAAAGAAGGTTGAGAGTCTTACTTCCTGCTGTTATGTGCAAGCACAGGACCATGTAACACAAACTTCCTACTGTCCTTGTTGGATGCAATCGTAACAGGCCACACGGTCTTTTAAACAAGATGGGAACAGTTAATATTGTAGGTTTGAGATTACTATTTGGATCCCTTTTAAAATGAGAAATAAGCTCTAAATGCTATTGAGTTCTGGATGATTAAAACTGGAGAGAATGCAGAGGTGGCTAGGCTTCCTGTGTTTTACCTTCTCCTGAGCAGAATAAGCAACTTTCTCAATTTTTAGAAGTCATCTCTTTTCCTCATTGTCAAAACAGCCCCTAGGCATAACACTGATGTATTAGAGCCTAAGCAAAGAGCAGCATCAGCAACAGTCATCAGGTCTAAAAGCTGAAGATATATAGCAAGAGTACATGTGCAATTTAATAACTAGTTTTACCTCTAATAAATTTCAGCTGAATTCTCTTTCCAAAGAGCAGGTTTCATTGAGTCAAGGCTTTGGTCCCCACAGTCTGCTTTTAGTAATCTTCTCTAGAGAAAAAAAAAAATAAATATCCCTCTAATTTGTTCAAAATGCTGATCAGTGCCTTCCTTTTCATGTACAGAACTGGGTTTGATTTGTTGAGACATTTATGGAGCTTTTGGCAGATGTATTAGAGAACATGAGATTCCTGCCTTACATGTCTTTTGGACCATTTATTTTGTATGCTATGTTCTTCCTACTTGACATAAAGAAGAAGGTTTCTCTCAAATTTATTCTTCCTAACATAACTTCCTCAAGATTTAGGAAATAACATTGTCCGCTGCCTGAAACCTAACATAATGAAATGTCCCTGGACATTTGTTGTTCTTCTGGGCTTTCATGTCAAAAGCACTCCATGACTTGTCTGACTTCACTTCACTACCAAATATATCGCTTATATGACTTTGGCAGAAGGAAATATTCCATCTAGATCAGCCGACAGCTACCATGGCTGCCAGCTATGTAGGTATGAAATATTAACATAATGGACTGGTTTCAGAGGAATACAAAGCAGAATTAAAGGATCCATAGCTTGGACAATGAAGAAATATCTCAATACTTAACACAGCGTATTCATATTTTTCTAAGGTTTTCCATTATTATAATGACTCAATATACAGTTTTGAAAATGTTTAAAATTAGCAGAAATTTACAACTTCTTCGTGAAGCAATTAAATAAGCTGTTTCCTGGGAAACCAGGCTAATGAACCGAAGCTACCTCAATAGCTGTGACCATTTTTCCTTCTGCTGTAACTCCTGCTGCATCTCTAGCACCGAGGAAGCTTATGGAGGGCAACATCTTGTCTGGAAGCTGCTGATCTCTGTTTCCTACTAGCAACAGCCAAAGGTTCGTTTGGCAGATACAGTTGTTTCAAAATCCATGGTCATCCCCTTCAGGCAAAGATAGAGTGATACCGTGTGCAGGTGGGTTGTCTATTTGTAGGTGGATGTAGGCATCATCCTGAGGCAAATGAAGCAATGGTGAAGGAAACTGAACCATTAGGGGCCAAATCTTTAACCAGACCAGAGACACGCTTTTAGGAGGGCACTCCATGCTGAAAGTGCCCCACAAGAGGCTGTGACCATGGCTGACTCACACTGTGTTAAAGACACTAAGGGATAAAGCAGTAAAACCCATTAAAAACAGAGCAACAAGAAACCTGATATGTATAAACAACAGAAACCATCCTGTGCTGCCCATCAGCTCCTCAGAGTGCAGCCCATGGTAAAAAACATGAAAGTTGAGATGGGAAGGAGGGAGGACAGGGCAAGTGCTTGCCTATTTGCTTATGCTCTTTTAATTGATACGCAAATAAAATTATGGGAGATTTGTGCTGGTTGGCAATAAAACAAGAAAAATGATCTGACCCTAGGATCTTTTGCATTAAAGGAATGTTTAATAATATCTCAACAATAATTTGAGTTAATATGCTTTTTCTTATAACAATAATTGAGATTAAAATATATTTATGCAATATTGAGAATTTTGAATTATTTACTGAATATAAGAAAAACATTGTTTTGGAATATTCTCTAGTACCTTTAAATTCTCTGGAATTACTGCTTTCACCTTACCTGCCATAATGCCTAAAATCAAAATTTTTTGCTATCAGCTGGAGAAAAAGTAAAGACACACAGTGTTATTTAAACATCCATAAGATTGGTGCAAGGCTCAAGGGTTAGATGCAAGTGTGAGTTTAACGAATTCAAGTTCAGGCTGATATTGGATTTATGGATGTTAATAGAGACAGTCATGTGTGTCTCATGGATTGCACAAGGCAGAAGTGATTATGAAGTGTTTATGATTTGCTGATTGAAGGTGGAAAAAACAGAGATAATAAAATAAATATGGGCTCTGGTTTCAAAGTCCTGACTAATGAAACCATTGGAGCTCTGCCATCCTACAGTGAATCTAAAATCACATGCAAGCTAAGTGCTGAAGGTGTTTACAGAAATTGCTGCTCCTGATTGCTGTTCTCATGGGTGCTGCCCCCATTAAAAGATGCTGCACTCAAAGGTTCTGCAGCACAGTGTCTGCATAAGAGCAACCACTTTAACAGTCCTTATAAATGGAGAAAAAAATATTGTTACATCAAAATTATTGTCTTCTCTTACAGAAATGTTTACTTCGTTTTGTTTTGTTCAAATTGTTCACATATTTTAGAATGTAAAGAATTTCGCCTAAGCACAGAGCACTGACATAAGACACAATCAAGAAGAAAGTGGAGTCATATAAATGAAAAAGAAATTTTTACTGAAATTTGGTAGATTTTCATGTATATACAATCAGCTGTTACTCCTTTGCCGAAAAGTATATAAGGACTGGAATTTATATAGCTTTAACCCATATAAAGTCAGAAAATCGAAATATGATAGACCACAGCATAAAACTTCCTATCACATTGTTCTTTAAGGCAGAACCATTTTTAGATGAAAAATTGATTAAAATAATTTTTTGAGAAAAATTATTAAAATGTTTTCTTTTTAAACTTTCCCCCCAAATGATTGAAAATTTCATTTTAACTTTTATGGTAATTCTTTTTGAAGTTCTCTACAATTTGTCAAAATCCTACTTGAAAAGTGTGTTCTGTATTCCATTAATATCTCATTAGTAATGACATCTCTTCAGCTCTGCTTACATTTGGTAGTTCACTGTTTGTATATCTGAGAATCATTTTCCTGGCAATTCATTATTACCTTATTATTTGGCACATATGTAGGTATCATGGGTCCTTTCCAGAGAAACTGAATTACAGAGCACAACCCTCCTTTACCTAAGAGACTTACATTCCTTACTTCTAGATTCATATTCTTTCATATAATTCATGATTCCACCTTGCTGAGTGATTTAGTCAATCTATCATAGTCCCATGGCTAGCTGTGACTCCACCATATTTTGAAGTTATTGGAAGGTTTTACAAGTAACAATTATGTATTTATTGCTGGTTTTCTTCTACTGATTTATTGTGATTTTCCACTTATAATTAATTTCCACATATGTCATATTAAAAACCCCTGTAAAAAAAAATTAAATCACAGAATCCTAGACTACTTTAGGTTGGAATGGACCTCTAGTGGCTACTTGATCTTTCTCTTTTTCCAAATCAAGGCCATATGAGACCAGGTTTCACAAGGGAATGTTCTATAAGAAAATTCATATCTATTCTGGGCAAGCTATTCCAGTATTTGACTACTTTCATTGTGAGAAAATTTCTTCTAATATCTTCTAAAAATTTTCCCTTTCACAACTTTTATCGACTACCTTTTGTCTACTTACTACATACCTATGAGAATAGGCTGGTTCTACAGTAAGACAGCAGCAGTTATAAATAATATCAGACAATTAAAATGTCAAATTTACACATTATGTAAGCCTCTAAGTGGTTTAATATTTAAGCAAATGTACTATCACATAGTCTGATGCTTCCATTTGAAACTGGAATTGCGTAGAGGACAAAGTCAAATGCTAGAGAACTCAACCACAGCCAAACCTGAGATCTCATTAAAATATCATCTATCCCTTACAAGTTTAATTGCCATAAAATATTTTTCTTTTGTATAGTTTTTTGTCCTGAATTTTAATTTCAGAGGCAAATCATTCTTCTACTTTGGTAATTTCATAAGAGGGTTGTACAATATCTTCTGAATGAGAGATATTGAAATTATTCAGGATTTGGAGATTCTCACACAGCAGGGTATCTGTGGAACTCTGATGCATTAGACGACCTACTGAAATTTAAGGTACTAATTATGGTCTATAAAACCTTACATGGTTTGGGACCAATCCACATGAGACACTGTGGCACTTTTGCTGCCACTCATTATAAAGGAAAAGCATGCACCCATCTGAACATTGTCTGCAGTGTTTCCTAGATGCTCAGATTTTAGTCAGAGTACTTTCTGCAACAGCTGCATTTTTACTCTGGAGAAAATGGAATGTGGTTAGGAGATACACAAAGACAGTAGGTGCTTGCCTGCTTTGGGAACTGAATTCAATGATGATAAAGTGTAATTTAGTCATATTTAGTGTATAATTAAATATTAGACCACCTAGAGCCATGTATAATGTCTTTATCATTATATTAAACTGAAATGAATAAAAAACACAATCAGCACCATTACTAATTTACTGGTGATTTATTGAAGTAACAGTTTTGCAGAGCCACAGATGCGGACGCACTGTAGTGGGCTCTATGTTCAGGTCTGGAAGACTTGATTAGGTCGAGAAGTATGCTGTACAGTTGTGGCCATACTATGTCCATGGTGCTAAGGAAAGACATCTGGGGACTGATAACTGCAAAGGCCAAGATGGTGCCTAGCTTGTGTCCATAAGAAGTAAGGCATTTGTTCTGAAGCAGAAAAAGCTGGATCATCCAAACCCAGAGAGTGAACAAGAAGTTTATTTGGCTGATGAAAGTCTATTATTTCAATCCAGTCATTGGGAATGTTCTCTAGTCCTGTTACTTGACTTGTACAGAAATAACTCTTGAGTCTGAAAGCAGTTTAGCTACTCCAGACAAATCTTACAAATCTGAGAAGGCTTCTTGCCAGGTTTTGTATGGTGGTCTTATTCATTTTGTGAGCTCTCCCATTCTTTCAGGATGCTGGCTTCATTGTCTCAGACTCAGATGAACTCACAGCCTGTACTTTGAAAACTAAATCAGACCAAGTATTGCGATTAGCTACAGCTACACTGTTTTAACATGCCAGTATGGTTTTGGCCCGGGCCACCTCATACTATACAAAGCCAAGGTACCACTTTCGATAGCACTGGCCAAGGTCTGCTTTCCATGGACGGTCAGCACAAGGCCACTATACTTGGAGGACAGGAGAGAGTTTAATCATGTAGACTGGTGCTATCGTGTGCTACCTGCCTTCAGAGGGATCCCAGCTGACCTTATTTACTAACGTAGGCAAAGTACTGATATAATTTGCTCAGAACTCAGGAATGTTCTGCAAGATCCACACTCACCTGCTTCTCCTCGTGGAAAATTTTGCGATGTAAATAGAAAGACTAAGTTTTCCTGAAGTTTGCTATTTCTTGGGATGATAAGTACAAGAGCTGGAGGGTGAAAAAGATAAGTTTGGGTCTTGCATAGATGTATATCTCAAAATAGAAGTAATATCTGAAAAGTGACTATGTATTTCCAGACTTGCAGTATTCCAAAACAATATGGACTTGCTGCTTCTGAGATGCCTCTTTCCCTAAAATACTCTTTCTAAATTTTCTTGTAGGGTAAGCTTGATGTCTTATCAAACAACAATGCCAGTTCTGTCACAAACTTCATTTCTCTTTTAAATCCTCTGTAAAGCTATGATGGGTTATTTTTTTTTTTTTTTAATTTCCTCATTAGGCCTTGTGTTTTCAATCTTGAAATTACTTTAAGCTGTTAATAATTCTATTCAGGAACTGAAATACTTAGTATTTCCAAACAATTTTTTTTATACTTTTTTGACCAAGGTGTGAGAGATTATTACAAGGTAAAGGGTTATGTACCTTAAAATTTCCAAAAAACTTCAGCTGCTGAATCTTGAATTATGTTATCTGTCCTCCTAAACATGCTGTTTGGAACCCCAGAATAGCAGCAGTACATTTTGTTCCACTTGGCAGCTGGGTGAACAACATAAAGAGAGAGCAGACACTAAAAGGGGACTCAGGACCGAAAATAGGCTTTTTAATTTTTCCTGCTTATTTGCTGCCAGATGGTTTCCAATAGAATTCCTCAAGTGTTTCTTATTATATTGCAGGGAAGTAAGAATTTGAAGTGCCCTTAGATCAAACTTTGTGCAGTGTACTGATGTATTCAAATAGCAGGTATGAAATATTCAAATAACTCTGAAAATATGTTTACAGGAATCAACAGCATTATTGGTTATTCACCATAATAATTCTAATAAATTTGGCTTTTATTTCTTATCTTTTTATTTTTTGTTTTTGTTTTGTAAAGGAGCATATGAAAGTCAATGATCGAGTTTTGGGCTTTTTTCCTGTGTGTAGTTAGCTGGGAATGAATCGACATTTACAAAGTATTTTACAGAGAATATAGTGCAAGAAAATACCATGTTTGCTTGCTTATGTTTTCATTTAGTTAGACATGGTAAGTCATTTGAAATAAAAAATATGCAATACACTGATTGCTGATCACAGCTGGGTTCAAGTCTGCATTATATATGGACAGCGAGAATACAACTCAACCAATCAAGATCCAAGCTTTAGATTATTCACCTGCCAAATATACTTCAAAAATAGATTCATATAGAGCTCATTGAACCTTTCTATTGTTGATATCAGTTAGGACAGTACCAAGAATTCCCATAACATTAAAACTGAATGGAGAGATACCTGTAGAAACATAATTCGTGAACTGTAATAAGTTGGCATCAATGATAATGACATTTGAAGACAGGAATTATAATGTTGATAGAAAAAATGCAGAAATAATTTAATTTCAACCCACTTTTTCAGTAGGATGAGATTTTCCTAAGCCCTTCTACATAATGATATTTTAAGTTAATTGAAAATATTTGTTCTTCTTTTTTTCCAGTTCATTGCATTTATACTTAATAGCTAATATGTTTTGAAGTACAATAAAGTTCTTTTTCAAAAAATTTTATAGGGTCTTGAAACACTGTCATGTCTGAGGTCAGAAAGTTTTAAAATATATAGTATGTCTCTAAGTATTAATGAAAAATATCAATACTTTAAAGTTTTCAAGTAAATAATAGAATCATAGCATAGTTTACATTGGAAGGGACCTTTAAAAATCATCTGGTCCAACCCCCTGCCACGGGCAGGGATATCCTCAGCTGGATCATGTTGCTCACAAAGCCCCATCCAACATGACCTTGAATGATTCCAGGAATGAGGCATCCACTAGTTCTCTGGGTTACCTATTCCAGTGTCTCACCAGCTTCATTTAAAAAAATATCTTCCTATATCTAGTTCAAATCTACCTTCTTTTAGTTTAAAACCATTACCTCTAGCCCTACTAAAAATCCTTTAGGTATTCTAGGCTGCTAGAAGGTCTCCCCAAAACCTTCTCTTCTCCATGCTGAACAGCCCCAACTCTCTCAGCCTTTCCTCAGGAGAGGTGTCACAGTCTTCTGATTATCTTTGTGGACCTTTTCAGGACTTGCTCCAACAGGACCACATCCTTCTTATGTGGAGGATGACAGAACTGGATGCAGCAATCCCTCGACCTGCTGGCCACTCCTGATGCAGTTCAGCGTACAATTGGCTTTCTGAGTGCAAGTGCACATTCCCAAATCATGTCCAGCTTTTCATCCACCAGTATCCCCAGGTCCTTCTTGTCAGGGTTGCTCTCAATCCCTTTATCTCCCGTCTTGTATGCATATCAGGGATTACCCCAATTTACATGCAAGACCTTGCACTAAGCCTTGTTGACCCTCATGAGGTTCTCATGGGCCCATTTTTGAGCTTGCCCAGGTCTCTCTGGATTGCATGCTGTCCTTTGGGCATGTCAACTGTGTCACTCAACTTGGTGTCACCTACAGATTTGCCGAGTGCGCACTCTATCTCACTGTCCATGTCATTGATGAATAAGTGAAAAGCCATGGCAGTCAGGTTAAGTCAACAGTGACTAAAAAATGGAAAACGTTGCACCTGTTTTCTAAAAGGGTAGAAAGGAGGACCCAGGGAACTACCTGCCCTTTGCCTAGAAGGATCATGGAACAGATCCTCTTAGAAGTTATGCTAAGGCACATGGAGGACAGGGTGGTAATTAAAGAAAGATAACATGGCTCCACAAAGGGCAAATCTTGCCTTACATACATCTAGAAGCCCTAACACCAACAGAGTATCTTAGTACCAGGCCACAGAGCACCATATGGGATGGCATCATTCACCCTGTGATAGCTGTGCTATTGTGCAGACAGAAGCACATAATTAGAGTCTGAAAAAGAGGAACTGGGAGGAAGGTTCTACGGCCCACTAGTTGTGTTGTTGGTCTGTGGGGGGACAGATACAGCTTCTCAGTACTGGTTTGGGTTTTTTTTCCCCCTGCTTCATATTTGTAATATTTCTACTGTTAATTGGTTGATAACAGGAAGAACACAGTGAGGAGACACCATAAGCCTCAGAGCAAGAAGCTGCACAGAGTGCAGACATCATTGCCATAAAGCTGTATTCAAAGTAGAGATATTTTATGAATTATTAACAAGAATACTTTTGAACAGACTAATACCTGTTATAGCAGAAGAAGTTCTGTCTGAAAGCCAATGTGATTTCAGAACCAACAGGAGTACCGCAGACATGGTATTTGTTCTCAGACAACTACAAGACAAGTGTAGGGAACAGAATAAAAGTCTCTATGTAACCTTTGTTGATCTCACCAAGTCCTTCAATACTGTGAGCAGAAAATGTCTATGGCAGATTTTGGAGCGTTTAGGATGTCCCCCCAAGTTCCTTAAAATGATCATCTCACTTCATGAGGACCAGCGTGGCCAAGTCAGATACGGCAATGCACTTTCTGAGCCCTTTCTAATAACTAATGGTGTGAAACAAGGCTGCCTTCTTGCACCAACCCTATTCACAGTCTTTTTCAGCATGATGCTCCAAAGGGCCATGGCAGGCCTCGATGATCAGGACGGTATCTACATTCGATACCGTACTGATGGAAGCCTTTTCAACCTAAGGCGACTGAAGGCCCACACTAAGACCTTAAACCATCTTGTCCAGGAGCTGCTTTAAGCTGATGACGCCGCCCTTGTCGCTCACACAGAAGCAACTCTGCAGCGTTTAACATCCTGCTTTGCAGATGCTGCCGAGATTTTTGGGCTGGAAGTCAGCTTAAAGAAGACAGAAGTTCTCTATCAACCGGCACCTCAGGAAGTCTTCCATCATCCCCACATCACCATTGTCCAATCAGAGTTCAAATCAGTCCAGCAGTTTAATTACCTAGGTAGCCTCATCTCCTCGGATGGTAAGATTGACGGGGAGATAGACAATAGGTTAGCAAAGGCATATAGTGCTTTTGGAAAACTCCATAAAAGAGTTTAGCAAAGTAAACACTTGAAGAAAAGGACAAAGATCGGTGTTTACAGGGCCATTGTGCTGTCCATTCTGTTATATGGATCCGAATCATGGGTCATCTACCGCCACCACCCGCGTCTCTTAGAATGTTTCCATCAATGCTGCCTCCATACAATCCTAAACATCCACTAGTCAGATTATGTGACCAATACATCTGTTGTAGAACAAGCAGCAGTCACAAGTATTGAGGTCATGTTGCTGAGAACACAGCTGCGTTGGGCAGGACACATCTCCAGGATGAAGGACCACTGCCTCCCTAAGATCTTGCTTTATGGTGAACTTGCCACCAGCTGCCGCAAAAGAGGAGCCCCAAAGAAAAGATAGAATCTTAGAATAGAATCATAGAATCGATTGGGTTGGAAAAGACCTCCGAGATCATCGAGTCCAACCCTTGGTCCAAATCCAGTCCATTTACTAGATCATGGCACTCAGTGCCACGTCCAATCTGCGTTTAAAAATCTCCAGGGATGGTGAATCCACCACCTCTCTGGGCAGCCCATTCCAATGCCTGATTACTCTCTCTGTAAAGAATTTTCTCCTGATATCCAACTTAAATCTCCCCTGGCGGAGCTTAAGCCCGTGCCCCCTTGTCCTATTGCTGAGTGCCTGAGAGAAGAGACCAACCCCCACCTGGCTAGAACTTCCCTTCAGGTAGTTATAGACGGTGATGAGGTCACCTCTGAGCCTCCTCTTCTCCAGGCTAAACAACCCCAGCTCCCTCAGCCTCTCCCCATAGGACTTATGCTCCAGTCCCTTCACCAGCCTTGTTGCTCTTCTCTGGACCCGCTCCAGCACCTCAATATCCTTTCTGAACTGAGGGGCCCAGAACTGAACACAATACTCAAGGTGTGGCCTCACCAACGCAGAGTACAGGGGAAGGATCACTTCCCTGCTCCTGCTGGCCACGCTATTTTTGATACAGGACAAGATCCCATTGGCCTTCTTGGCCACCTGGGCACACTGTTGGCTCATGTTGAGCTTCCTGTCAATTAGTACCCCCAGGTCCCTTTCTGCCTGGCTGCTTTCCAGCCACTCTGTGCCCAGCCTGTAGCGCTGCAGGGGGTTGTTGTGGCCAAAGTGCAGGACCCGGCACTTGGCTTTATTGAACTTCATCCCATTGGAATCAGCCCATCTCTCAAGTCTATCCAGATCCCTCTGCAGAGCCCTCCTGCCTTCCAGCAGGTCGACACTCCCTCCCAGTTTGGTGTCATCAGCAAATTTGCTGATGATGGACTCAATCCCCTCATCTAAATCATCAATAAAGATATTAAACAGGACTGGACCCAACACAGACCCCTGGGGAACACCACTGGTGACCGGCTGCCAGCTGGATGCAGCTCCATTCACCAGCACTCTCTGGGCCCGACCCTCCAGCCAGCTCCTAATCCAGGAGAGGGTACACTTGTCCAAGCCATGGGCTACCAGCTTTTCCAGGAGTATATTATGGGAGACAGTGTCAAAGGCCTTGCTGAAGTCTAGATAGACCACATCCACAGCCTTCCCCTCATCCACCAGGTGGGTCACCTGATCGTAAAAAGAGATCAGGTTGGTCAGACAGGACCTGCCCCTCCTAAACCCGTGCTGGCTGGGTCTAATCCCTTGTCCATCCTGAAGGTGCTGTGTGATTGCACTCAGGATGATCTGCTCCATAACCCTGCCAGGCACCGAGGTCAGGCTGACAGGCCTGTAGTTGCCAGGGTCCTGCTTGCAGCCTTTTTTGTGGATTGGGGTGACATTCGCCAACCTCCAATCATCTGGGACCTTCCCAGAGAGCCAGGAAAAAGATACAAAGACTCCCTGAAACAACATCTCAGCCTTGGTCATATTGATCAACATAACTGGTCTACTCTGGCCTCCAACTGGGAGGTCTGGAGACACACCATCTATAACGCTGCTGCTTCCTTTGAGTACACATGCAGGGTCACTCTCGAGGAGAAAAGACAACACAGAAAGAATCGTGTCTTGCAGAATTTACCACCTAAGGAGTCTTTCTGCTGTGCCTTTTGCAGTAGGATGTGTCTATCTCATATTGGCCTTTTTAGCCACCAGCGTGCTTGTAACAAACACGGGTAGACCCCTTCCCAAATCTTCGTTCGCGAAGCCTAGCCATGATTTGAACTTGAATTTAAAGACCCACATTTTACCCTCATCCTACTTACTAACCCAAATCCTTCTCTCTGGATCTTAATCTCTCTAATAATGTACCTCATCTCTGCGAGAGGCAAAGAACATATTTTCCTTGCAGCTTTTAAATTCTTTGAAGTAAAGTTAGTTGAGTACAAAGGGGTCCAGATTGAAGATACCTTGAATGCTAATAGTACGAATTGTATTGTTTACTTCCAGCATGTTGATATAATATTATGCAAAATATTAGCTAAAAAAGAAAGAGCAAAGGAGTAAAAATAACAAGTGACAGAACTGTGAAAAATCTTCATTAATTTTCAATTAATTGTATATTTCAGCTTCAGCATTAGTTTTTTAGAAGACTTGGAAAACGAGTAAACAAAGATTTTTCAATCATGATTGTGTCAGGTAGGGTTTGATGACTTTTTAAATTACAAGTCTTCCTCTGTCTTAACCTCGAAGTAGAAAATGACAGTTAAAGTTTGTTTTCATCAACTGAAATGTGTTTTTCCCCCATACTATTGACTGTATAACATTTACAGTACTGACTTCATGCTACTTGAATACCCAGCTTTTCAGTGCTGAAAGAAAATGAATTATGTTTTATTAAGAAAATCCCTAAAGTTCTCTTCAGCAATGAGGCAGTGCAATCATGGATGCTGTAATTATGTAAATAATAATTTATATTCAATATTTCCCAAGTACCACTAAGCTATTATATCTGGATGCTTGCAGATATATCTGCAAATATATCTGCATGCTACTCATTCATAATCAGAATATGTATTGGATCAGTTGAAGTAAGCTTTTGGAAGGCAAATGCCTTGTTTATTGGTAATGAAATGAAGGCCTCAGAGTAAGCTACTAAGACCTAGGTAGTGTGAAAGCTTTTTAAAACATCCCTACGCCCACAGA